>NC_141698.1:14789820-15171735 GCF_964263255.1 Lissotriton vulgaris | reverse complement strand
TTCTCTCTCTCTTTCTTTCTTTCTTTCTTTCTTTCTTTCTCTCTCTCTCTCTCTCTTTCTTCTTTCTTTCTTTCTTTCTTTCTTTCTTTCTTTCTTTCTTTCTTGTGTGTCTTTCTTTCTTTCTTTCTTTCTTTCTTCTTTCTTTCTCTCTTTCTTTCTTTCTTTCTTTCTTTCTCTCTCTCTTTCTTTCTTTCTTTCTTTCTTTCTTTCTTTCTTTCTTTCTTTCTTTCTTTCTTTCTCTCTCTCTTTCTTTCTTTCTTTCTTTCTTTCTTTCTTTCCTTCTTTCTTTCTTTCCTTCTTTCTTTCTTTCTTTCTTTCTTTCTTTCTTTCTTTCTTTCTTTCTTTCTTTCTTTCTTTCTTTCGTTCGTGTCTTTCTTTCTTTCTTTCTTTCTTTCTTTGTTTCTTTCGTTCTTTCTTTCTTTCTTTCTTTCTCTCTTTCGTTCTTTCTTTCTTTCTTTCTTTCTTTCTTTCCTTCTTTCTTTCTTCTTTCTCTCTTTCTTTCTTTCTTTCTCTCTTTCTTCTTTCTTTCTTTCTTTCTTTCTCTCTTCTCTCTTTCTCTCTTTCTTTCTTTCTTTCTTTCTTTCTATCTTTCTTTCTTTCTTTCTTTCTTTCTTTCTTTCTTTCTTTCTTTCTTTCTTTCTTTCTTTCTTTCTTTCTTCTTTTCTTTCTTTCTTTCTTTCTTTCTTTCTTTCTTTCTTTCTTTCTTCTTTCTTTCTTTCTTTCTTTCTCTCTTTCTTTCTTTCTCTCTTTCTTTCTTTCTTTCTTTCTTTCTTTCTTTCTTTCTTTCTTTCTTTCTTTCTCTCTTTCTTTCTCTCTTTCTTTCTTTCTTTCTTTCTTTCTTTCTTTCTTTCTTTCCTTCTTTCCTTCTTTCCTTCTTTCCTTCTTTCTTTCTTTCTTTCTTTCTTTCTTTCTTTCTTTCTTTCTTTCTATCTTTCTTTCTATCTTTCTTTCTTTCTTTCTTTCTTTCTTTCTTTCTTTCTTTCTTTCTTTCCCTTCCCAGGAGGTGGAGCTGTACAAGTCCAGCCACCAGGACAAGCTGGGTCTGACTGTCTGTTACCGCACTGATGACGAGGAGGACCTGGGCATTTACGTCGGAGAGGTAAGGTGGAGCAGCACCCCCGGGGGGGGGGGGGACAATTACCAGGCCATGACTCCTGCTTAGCGCTAAAGTGAAGTGCACTCACTGTTCAAGGCATGGCCACGTACTGCTCGTGTCACTCAAATGCTTCCGGTGGACTCAGCTGACCTTCAGGGTCATCCAAACAGTAGTGTCACCAAGTGACCCGCTCTGACATACACTCCCTCAGACACTAACTCACTCAGCCACAAATAAACTCACTCTGAAATGATTTACACACTTACTGACTCAGCTGCTACTTTCTCTGACATTCACTTGCAATTGTCCTCACTTCGACTTTCACTCAGTCTACGCGATCGCCCAGTGAACGCCCTCAAACTGTTCACACATTCACTCACCCTTCCACTGTTCACTCGAACATCTGCTTTCAAAAGAATCTTCTCTGAGCTTCACTAATTACTTTACTCAGACATTCATTCAGTCATTACATCCACTCTATCAGGCATGGTGCCCTAACTAAGCCATTACTCATTCAGTGAATTCATTCATTCAGCTGCACACTCACTAACCAGGCGCTCCTGTATCCAGCGCTGCCCTATTCCATAGATGGGATCAAGGCGCTTCTTCTGGAGGAACCGGAGAATGCTTCTTATTCAACATAAGAGCCACTATGTGGTCAAGGGGCGTCTTCTGGAGGGACTAGATAATGCTTCCTTAAGAAACATGGTCCAGTTCCTCGAGAAAAAGCGCCTTTAAGAAGTGTTAGTCGGTCCCTCTAGAGGAAGCGTCTTCAAGCAGCATATACAGACCCTCCAGAAGATGCAGCGCTTAGAAGCATTATCCAGTCCCTCCAGAAGAAAAGCCTTAAAGAAGCATTTTTGGGCACTTCAGTAGAAGCATCTTTAAGAAGTATTTTTTGGTCCCTCCAGAAGAAGTGGCTTAAAGAAGCATTTTTCTGGATCTCCAGAAAGAGGTGTCCTTAAGAAGCCTTATCTGGTCCTCCAGAAGCACCTTCAGGAAGAATCCTCCGGCCCCCCAATAGGAGGGTCTTAAGGAAGCATTATCCAGTCCTCCCAGAAGTGCATCGCTTAGAAGCATTATCTGCCCCCCCACCCCCCAGAAGAAGGGTCACAAAGAATTATTATAAAGTCTCTCCAGAAAAGGCGTCTAGATCCCAGTCAGACATAGGATATATATATATATATATATATATATAAAAAAAAAGTCGGGTTGTAGGCGGCTTCCAGCAGTTAGGGCGGGGTCCGTAAAGGCGAAAGCAACCAGCAACTTCCGCGTTGGATATGGATTAAGTTCTGTTTCCAGGATGAACCCACAGAAAATACGGACCACCACACGAGTTGCAGAGTGTCACAGCAGGCGTTTATTCAACCATTTTGCAGCTTAAATTTGGCATGACGCGTTTCGGGCAAGGTCTGCCCTTGATCACATGACGGACATGCAGTATTCTTTCATTTAAATAGTGCACACACTCGTTTTTTTCGCTTCAATTCACAGTGACACCACGTGATCTATGCATAGACATAGAAAGTAAACTACAAGTGTAAGGTGTTTAACATGTGTATACAAATGGGCGCTGATTATGGGCTGTTTTAGAGTCTTGGCAACATTATTGTACAAGGCACCCGCACACAAATATTCAAGGTAACAATTACGTGCAAATGTACATTTATAACCGCCTAAATGCGTGTTAAACCATTGTGTAACAGTGAGCTGGCAACATAATTCTGAAAAAATGACACTTTCTTTTAAAGAAGGGATATTTTACACATATCTGTATAGCGAAGCAATTATTTACTCCAATGCATCAAGATTTATATAACATATGAATATGTTAAATTTCTAAAAAGACGTGTATAAAAGTCCATAATAATTTAAATGCATAAATAAATAAATATTATGCTATAAAATATATTGTGCAAAATTGGCAGTGTATTCCGCATTCGCTGAGATAGCCTTAGTGTGTCTAGTTCATTGATCACAACAGGAGCTCGCTCACTCAGTCATTACATTACATTGTCACGTTGCAATGTGCAATTGTTTGCTTGTATTAAAGTGCCAGTGCCGAAACCTGTAAACAGGGATAGAGACCTATCCTTGCCCATCTGGCAATCCCGGAGGGTCGACCACCTTGGTCTTGCTCCCACAGCAATTCCCATTGTAAAGTGCTAAGTGTAATAAGTGCAACCAAAGTTGTGAGGTTAAAAAATGATGATTTAAAAGGAGAGGTACGATTAACAGGAAAAAACTGATAATAGGTACTTGGTCAACCATATAAGAATCACTAAGGCATTCATTAGTTAGATCTGTTACATGGAGCCCGGAAAGGATACAGATTATGTGATTATATAATAATGAGACTGGAGAATCAGGCAGGACAGTTTTAACTTAGGTTAAAGGAAGGTATGTATGTCTTCCCTATCATTAAGGCCGTTAGGATGCTTGCTGTTAAGATTCAGAATATATCTGGTCTCTAACTGCCTCAAAGCCTTGTCCATATCTCCACCTCGCTTTAACATTATTTGAAAGACACTGGGGATTTTTTAAGACACCTTAACAATACTACTTGGTCAAAGGATTGGATCTTACTATCTCTGGATATAGAGTCTCTCTATACCAGTATAAGACACGAATGTGGTCTGCGGGGTGTGGAATACTTTTTAAATACACGTCCTGCTGAATATGCTATACATAACAAAATGTTAATGTCTCTTATTTCATGGTGCTTGAATAATAACTACTTTTCTTTTGAAAAGAATTTGTATAGACAAAAACACTACTAATGTAATGACTGAGTGAGCGAGCTCCTGTTGTGATCAATGAACTAGACACACTAAGGCTATCTCAGCGAATGCGGAATACACTGCCAATTTTGCACAATATATTTTTTAGCATAATATTTATTTATTTATGCATTTAAATTATTATGGACTTTTATACATGTCTTTTTAGAAATTTAACATATTCATATGTTATATAAATCTTGATGCATTGGTGTAAATAATTGCTTCGCTATACAGATATGTGTAAAATATCCCTTCTTTAAAAGAAAGTGTCATTTTTTCAGAATTATGTTGCCAGCTCACTGTTACACAATGGTTTAACACGCATTTAGGCGGTTATAAATGTACATTTGCACGTAATTGTTACCTTGAATATTTGTGTGCGGGTGCCTTGTACAATAATGTTGCCAAGACTCTAAAACAGCCCATAATCAGCGCCCATTTGTATACACATGTTAAACACCTTACACTTGTAGTTTACTTTCTATGTCTATGCATAGATCACGTGGTGTCACTGTGAATTGAAGCGAAAAAAACGAGTGTGTGCACTATTTAAATGAAAGAATACTGCATGTCCGTCATGTGATCAAGGGCAGACCTTGCCCGAAACGCGTCATGCCAAATTTAAGCTGCAAAATGGTTGAATAAACGCCTGCTGTGACACTCTGCAACTCGTGTGGTGGTCCGTATTTTCTGTGGGTTCATCCTGGAAACAGAACTTAATCCATATATATATATATATATATATATATATATATATATATATATATATATATATATATATATATATATATATATATATATATATATATATATATATCTCTCATCCAGGTAGATATATGAGGAGTTAGGAATATTAACTCTCTGCTTAGCCATATATACTTTCCTTCATGATACTGTGGCAGTCCATATTCTGGCCTCAGTATTTTTTGGGGTGACTTTATAAACCTCCACATCAAACTCCACAAAGCGCGGCAGCTTATGATGCACTGGGCCAGGGACAGACTAATTTGCATGTAGCTAGGTTCTGAGCTGGGATGGTGCAGTGAGATAAAAAACGGTGATGGATCAAGCCCTGATCTGTTGACTGGGTACAAGTGTTCTGCTTAATTCAGATACTCTGTCCATCACCACCCCCTTTTCTGAATCGTTTTGTCCACCATAAGCGTGGAAGGGTACACTCAGATGTGAGTCCCTTGCTCACTGCACCATCAGGATTCAAGCAAGCCAGGCCTAAGACGGCTGTAATGCCAGAAACCGGTCCCCGGAAGCTTGGTTCCTTTCCAGTAAAAGAATTGGCTTGGTAGTTTAGTCTGCCCTGTTCCCATGATGCACTGGGCCAGGGACAGACTGATTTGCATATAGCCAGGTTCTGAGCTGGGGTGGTGCAGTGAGCTAAAAAACGGTGATGGATCAAGCCCTGATCTGTTGACTGGGTACGAGTGTTCTGCTTAATTCAGATACTCTGTCCATCACCACCCCCTTTTCTGAATCGTTTTGTCCACCATAAGCGTGGAAGGGTACACTCAGATGTGAGTCCCTTGCTCACTGCACCATCAGGATTCAAGCAAGCCAGGCCTAAGACGGCTGTAATGCCAGAAACCGGTCCCCGGAAGCTTGGTTCCTTTCCAGTAAAAGAATTGGCTTGGTAGTTTAGTCTGCCCTGTTCCCATGATGCACTGGGCCAGGGACAGACTAATTTGCATGTAGCCAGGTTCTGAGCTGGGATGGTGCAGTGAGCTAAAAAAAAACGGTGATGTATCAAGCTCTGATCTGTTGACTGGGTAAGAGTGGTCTGCTTAATTCAGATACTCTGTCCATCACCACCCCCTTTTCTGAATAGCTTCGGAGTCGAGTCGTTGTCTTGTCCCAGCTTTCTTCTCGCTTGACTTTGATTCAGTTGTAATGAGGGTGGGTTTTTAGGGAGCTCCAGGAAGGCTACTTGGGTACTGGGGTGACCCTGCTCTGGAGGGGGAGAGCAACTGAACTGCGGGTAATTCGCACTGGGACCCCCCCCCCCGTCTCCAGCATGAACCGCCCCCAGCCCAGAGCCACCCCTCAGGGGCTGCAGAGTGCAGTGACGGAGGGGCTGGACCAGTTGAAGTGCGTGCACTTAGAGAAGCTGCTGCTCCTGTTTTAAGAAGCAAAGGCAGGGGCCTCAGTGCCCTGAGACTTTCAGTCCCTTCACTGAGGAACTCATTCCTCTCACTCTTCCAGTTCCCAGTACAGACTGGTTTTCACAGCCCTTCCTATGGTGTTTTCAGAGTGAAGGCTAATGTTGCTTTCCCACTTACCTCCAGAGCTAGGGAATGCTTTCTCAGAAGGGCTCATGGGAGATGTGGAACCTCTGGGACCATGTGAGAGAAGTGGTGTCTGCCAGGTTAGGGGTGCCCTAGGCAGCTGCCTAGTATTGCTTACATACAAGTTCTGTCATGACCTCTGAGGCCAGCAGGTCATGGTCTGACCCTAACATAGTGGGGGGCAGGATGGGTTCTTGAGGGACATGCCTCTTGCCTCCCACCATCAGCGTTTGACTCCACCCCTATTGCCCTCCCCCCCACTCTGATGGCGAGTTCCCAGAGCATGTTATTCCCATGTCTAAGGATAGCTCTTGGCATGTAACATGGAAAGCGCTTATGCCACCGAAAGGCAGCTTCACATCGCTAGGACCTGTAGCCCAGCCAGGATGCCATGAGCCCTGGGGTAAGCAAGCAAAATGACCCCTTTGCCTGCTGTTGGATAGTAAAAGATGGCAATTATCAGGATTGAATAGGCCCTTCAGGGCTCTGGGCCCTGGTGCCACTGCTCCTGCAGAACCATTGGTAGCTACGACTCTGGCTAAAATTGTGCAGTGACAGTGACTGCTGAGAGCCGAGAATGAGAAACAACTCATTAACAGGCATGCAAGACACAGGCGCACATGCAGGGATTAGCAGAGGTTATGTTATGTTACGTTACGTTACGTTACGGTACGGTACGGTACGGTACGGTACGGTACGGTACGTTACGTTACGTTACGTTATGTTACGTTACGTTACGTTACGTTATGTGATTTTGTAGAGCGCACAGTTACCCAGCCCAGGCTTCCCGGCACTGTTAGCAGGAGATGGAGTGCATGGTTATCTGAAAAGATGGGTTTTTAGCAGCTTCCTAAAACATAGCAGATTGTATGTGATCTGAGCTGAGCAGGGAGTGAGTTCCATATGTTGGCGGTCAGGTGGGCACATGAGCGACTCCTCCTCTTGCCCCCTTAGTCCTGGGGCAGCAAGATGGGAGAGGTCGTTGGATCTCAGTGCTCGGGGCCTGTGTATGAGGTAATAAGATGCTGACGGATATGTGGACTGGGTGAATATTTTAAGCTATGAGCAGTGGATAGGGCCTTGAATTCATTCCGTTTATTGATGGGTAGCCAGTGAAGTTGCACAAGAGCATGGAGTGTTGAGTTTATTTTGGGAAAACCAAGAAGGGCTCGTGCTGGGGAGTTTGGGGTGACCTGAATTAATTTTATATGACATGTCAGGCTTTACAAATACAGGGAGTGGCATAATCAAGGGGTAAGAGGGTGAGGGTTTGTCCAACGTCCTCAGGCACTCCGTGGGGAGTCACTTAAGTGTTCTCCTGAGGGACCTTAACAGACCCAAGCACGTGCCTGCCTCCTTCTTTGTCTGAAAAACCATGGTCAGCTCTTTGTCCAAGGTGACGCTAAGGCTCTTGACCTCAAGGTTAGGAATGGGGAAACCCCCCAAAGAAGGGGGCCATCAGAGTTGGTCCCGGAGCGATGGGTAGTTGCCAACCACCATCACCTCTGTTTTGTCTCCATTCAACCTGCGACAGCTTTCCGCCCTCCAGCTCGCTCCCTGTTCCAGGCATGGAGTTAGTTTCTCAGAAGTGGAATTAGTACCAGGTGACAGGGAGACGACAAACTGAGTGTCGCCGGCGTAAGATATATTAAAAACTTTTAAAACATGAGGCCCATATCTTGGGGGCTAGAGGGCAAAGACATGTAGTGGGCCGTTTTAGTCTCTGGTATGACCACAAACATTGCCTGCATCAACCACAAATGCATGCAATTGCCTATATGCTGCAAAACGCGTACATAGCGCGTGTTCACACACCCAGAACTATACGGATTTGTAAATGTGGGCCACTTTTTTTTTTAACTATTTGAACGCTAATGAGGGCCACTTTGAATGAGGTGCCCGGACATATGTAGGCCTCCCCTGCTGCACTTCCGGGATGATGCTAGTGCAAGAAGGGTGGACCTACGGGCTAAGAGGCGTGACCCGGTGTGAGAAGAGTCATTCATTTCACTACTCTTTTACTCAGCCGTCAGCCTATGAACACATTCATTCAGTGGAATCTTCAGTCACTTCGAAATGTAGTCACAAATACATTAACATGTGGCCATTATACACCAAGCTAGAAACTCCCTAACTAAACCAATAACTGTCTCTCATTGCAAGCATGGATGTGGTATTTTTATATATCCAAAATGTAGCAGAGACACAGTACAATGTCAAAGGCAAAGACAAAGTCAGTAAATGATTGGAGACATTGCTGGCTTCTAAGAGGGGAAGTGGCCTGTTACTTAATCATGATGTAGGGTTCTTTAAAGATGTGCGTTTTGAGCTGTTTCCTAAGCCGGGCCGAAGACGGCTGAAATGCCAGAAACCGGTCCCCGGTAGCTTGTCTCCTTTCTGGTGAAGAATTGGCTTGGTAGTTTAGTCTGCCCTGTTCCCATGATGCACTGGGCCAGGGACAGACTGATTTGCATATAGCCAGGTTCTGAGCTGGGATGGTGCAGTGAGATAAATAATGGTGATGGATCAAGCCCTGATCTTTGGACTGGGTAAGAGTGGTCTGCTTAATTCAGACACTCTGTTCATCACCACCCCCTTTTCTGAATCGTTTTTGGCCACTATAGGTGTGGCAGGGTATACTCAGACATGAGTCCCTTTCTCACTGCACCATCAGGATTCAAGCTAGCCGGGCCGAAGACGGCTGAAATGCCAGAAACCGGTCCCCGGTAGCTTGTCTCCTTTCTGGTGAAGAATTGGCTTGGTAGTTTAGTCTGCCCTGTTCCCATGATGCACTGGGCCAGGGACAGACTGATTTGCATATAGCCAGGTTCTGAGCTGGGATGGTGCAGTGAGATAAATAACGGTGATGGATCAAGCCCTGATCTTTGGACTGGGTAAGAGTGGTCTGCTTAATTCAGACACTCTGTTCATCACCACCCCCTTTTCTGAATCGTTTTTGGCCACTATAGGTGTGGCAGGGTATACTCAGACATGAGTCCCTTTCTCACTGCACCATCAGGATTCAAGCTAGCCGGGCCGAAGACGGCTGAAATGCCAGAAACCGGTCCCCGGTAGCTTGTCTCCTTTCTGGTGAAGAATTGCCTTGGTAGTTTAGTCTGCCCTGTTCCCATGATGCACTGGGCCAGGGACAGACTGATTTGCATATAGCCAGGTTCTGAGCTGAGATGGTGCACTGAGATAAATAACGGTGATGGATCAAGCCCTGATCTTTGGACTGGGTAAGAGTGGTCTGCTTAATTCAGACACTCTGTTCATCACCACCTCCTTTTCTGAATCGTTTTTGGCCACTATAGGTGTGGCAGGGTATACTCAGACATGAGTCCCTTTCTCACTGCACCATCAGGATTCAAGCTAGCCGGGCCGAAGACGACTGAAATGCCAGAAACCGGTCCCCGGTAGCTTGTCTCCTTTCTGGTGAAGAATTGGCTTGGTAGTTTAGTCTGCCCTGTTCCCATGATGCACTGGGCCAGGGACAGACTGATTTGCATATAGCCAGGTTCTGAGCTGGGATGGTGCAGTGAGATAAATAACGGTGATGGATCAAGCCCTGATCTTTGGACTGGGTAAGAGTGGTCTGCTTAATTCAGACACTCTGTTCATCACCACCCCCTTTTCTGAATCGTTTCATAAACTTGAGCAGCGTTGGGGCAGTCATGATGGATACAGGGATGTTGTTCCAGATCCTGGGTGCATAGATAGAAAAGGTCTGCTATCTTGTGTTTTTCTTTTCTACACTTCTTAGGGATCGATTACGATGTCGGTCGGAAAGCATACAGACTGAATCGGTCTTGGAATGGTTTTTGGCTGAATCGGATCCGGGGAGTCCGATCGAGCGAATACGATGCATCCGGGTGCTTGCGGATGCTATTTGGTTGGAATACTATTGACTTCAATGGCGAATACACAGGCTCCCATTGAAGAAAGGGGTGGCTGGGGAAAATCATGCACCCTGTGGCAGACACCCCTTTGTACCTGCCACACTGTGCATGGCCTGAAAGTGAGTCACTTGGGTACCCCCAAGGGACTGATTCGGAAGGCCCTGGGTGAAGGGGACCTGCCACGGGCCCCCAAAGTCAGCTTCTGACAGCCTATCTGAGTCAGAACAACCGATTCAAAATGGCTGTCTGAATCTGTCATCGTGATCGCTCGGTCGGAAAGCTTTCAAGTCATTCAGAAACGCAGCCCGTAGACACACACATTCCGGCTCCGAACAACTCAGACTTTCCGAATGCCGTCCAGTTCAGATTCAGAACCAATGCGGAAAGTACAAACATAGTAATTGCTTGTTCGGAAAGGTTTCTGATTCGGTCAGAAACAAGCCTTACAAATCCAAATCAGAAGACCTGAATCCGATTCAGAGCCTTTCCGAACGACATCGGAATCAACCCCTTAGTATGTAGTCTGATGGTGTCCTGGCTGCAGGTGTACTTAGAACCACCAGAGATGGTGAGCTTGCCTGTATAATAAGTGGGAGTGTTGGTCGTGATCACTTTGCCGATGATGCAGCTAGTTTTGAAGATGGTGGATGCTGGCAAGGGGAGCGAGTGAACTTCTTCAGGGTACGGGTCCTGGGGCATATGGTCAAATTTAATCAGGGACTTGGTGAAGCATGATGCGGGGTGTAGAGTGCCCTTAAGGGGGCCAGTGTCGAGTTTGTGATGCCATGGAGCAGGGCGTCGTTGCTGTACACATGCAGGAGCACAAGGGTTTGAATGGCTGTCTGAAGTCATTTTCTAGGATGAGTATATTTACTTTCTTTAGTAGCTCCAGCTAGTAGTCCTTCTTAGTCCAGGGCAAATCTGAGAGACTTAGCATTGAGAGAAAATGTGGGTTCGGATCAATCCAGGTTCATGTCATCAAGAGAATTTGGATTAGTTGCTTGTTGTTCTTGGCAATGAACAGGAATTCTGTCAGTTGAGTTAAGCTACAGGTGGGTGCAGGACACCTGGGTCTGGATGAGACACAAGCATTGTTTGAGACGTTGGATTTCTGGAGCAGAGTGGACCATCAAATAGAGTGATGCATCGCCGACGAGTTGAGCCTTCACAGGGGCATCTGAAGAATAGCGTCACAATAGGTCTCAAAATCCAAGCGTCAACTTATTAAAGGGTCATTTGGCGAATGATGCAGCCATGAATCTCATAATTAAACTGACATCAGTCCAACAAAGGATCATTATGCGATGCCTGTTGTTGATATTTGTGAGCGATGCAGGGCTGCGTCAAGAGAGTTTTATTCTATTCTGATTGACCCCTATGAAACGTGCTCAGCGATTGATTCACTCAAACCATCACTCCCCTAGACTTCTACTCACTTATGGATTTACCCACTAATTCACTTCTAGTCATGTACTCTTCCACTCACTCCTTTAGACATCCACTCATTTATGCACTGCCCCACTCACACTCATGTACTCTTTCACTCACTCCTTTAGACATTCACTCACCTATGCATTGACCCACTCACATTCATGTTCTCTTCCATTCACTCTTTTATACATTCACTCACATGCATTGACCCACTCAGACTCATGTACTCTTTCACTCACTCCTTTAGACATTCACTCACTTATGCATGGACCCATCCACACTTGTGTTCTCTTTCAGTCACTCCTTTAGACATTCACTCACCTATGCATTGACCCACTCACACTCATGTACTCTTCCACTCACTCCTTTAGAGTACCTCTTGTGCCCTTTTTATGTGTTGCTTCGGTCCAGCCTGTTCTGCACCACCCGTTACCCCCTGTGGCCTCTGTTCTCCTGGGTTTCACACATCTTCCTGCTTCATCACCCACCCGCATGCTTGTCTGCCTCCTTCTTACAACCTGAGTCCCAACCACCACCGTCCTCCATCACCCACATCCTCCCATACCCACCAGCGCTCTCCTTCCACATGCATCCACCACACCACACCAACCAGCACCTCCCCACAAGTACGCTCTCGCCTGCATTTGCCTCCACATGTGCCAACCTACTTGCAGCTCCACCCACAAGCATCCTTGTCCCACCCACATGCTCCAACCCACCCGAGCCTTCCAACAGCCACCATGCACCCTCTCAACATCAACGCGCTGTTCTCCCTTTCACATGTGAGCCACTCATGCCTTTGGCCTCCCTCGCCCGCTTGCACCCCCCCCTGCATTCGCTTGCTTTGCTGAGCTCCCCCTTGTGTCTTCGGCAGGTGAACCCCAACAGCATTGCTGCCAAGGATGGCCGGATCAGAGAAGGGGACCGCATCCTGCAGGTAAACGAACACCTGGAGTCCTGTGCCTTGGCATGCTATGCCAGACATGCGCCACGTCTGGGGATGCTACGCAGCACATTGTCATGCCAGGGCACACTACACTGGACCGCCATGTCAGGATAGACTTAGCACGACACACCTTGCAGGACACACTCCATCTTGGGACACACATCATGTCTGAATACTTTCAGGGCTATTCACAGAGGTAACTTACACTTGTGAGTATGTTACGCATGTAATTTTACTCTTAGCCTTTTGAGTAACTTTCCTACTTTGGCTATTCACAAAATCAAAGTGTAAAATTACTCAGAAGTGTAGACTTACACGGCTCCACCCCTTAAAACAGGGGTGCACCACATTTATGAGTGCAAGTTACTACTGCCCAAAGGAAGCTGTAGTAAGTCCAGCACCACCCATGGCCAACCCCTGGTAATGCGAAAAACTCCCATAGAAAACAATGTAGGTAAGGACTCCAGCTAAAACCCCATAGGAAATAATGTAGGTAAGGACTCCAGCTAAAACCCCATAGGAAATAATGTTACATTAAATTAAATTATTTAATATAGTGAAAAATATAAATAAATATAATGTCAGGTTGTAAAAAATCTAAAAATAAAACATATTTATTGATTGCGTAGTTTTCAAATATTTTACCAGCCTTTTTTGAATTTATAAATGACTATAATATTCACTTTATTAAAATATGAACTACTTGTAAGTAATTTGATTAATCACTTTTAATAATTATTAAAGCATAGTAAAAAATATTCTTCTACTTTAGTGAGGAACTTATTTTTTTTATTTAAACTTTAAAAAAATGCTTGTTCTAGTTTAATATATTTAAATTAATTGAAGATTTAAATAAAAATGAAGCTATTAGTGCTGTAGCATTCACGTTATCTTGTTCTGTTATAAATAAATATATAACATGAATTGATTAATAATTATTAGGAAAGAAAATTCCACCTAAAGTAAAATGTTCATATTTACTTATGTATTAAAAACGTACAAAAACTATGTACAGAATTTTTTAAGTGAATTACTTTTTTTATGTACAAATTGAAGTTGTGGGTTGGATTTTTTTGCCACGACTGAACGAATAAGTTAAGCATTTGTTCTACTAAGCAACTTTGAAGTTGATTTATGCACCAGAATGAGTGTTTCCGATAGTTGCCGATGATCGGAAGAGGATCTATATATATGTGCGTGAACCTATATATATATAGATATATATATAAGTATATATAAATAAATATATATATATAGACACACACGCACATATATATCTATGTAAATAAGTCAAAATAATTGAATTTAAATGTACCTTTATTTTATATGGGATGGTGTTGCAGAATCAGTGGTTAGTCGTGCATGGTACTGGACGTGCCATGTGCTCATTTTAGGAAGTAGTAACTTTGCACTCATACATTTGGCCCCACTCGCTATGTCAGCCGGCGAAGACATGCAAGTCTACACTTTTGATTTACTTTCACTTGGATTTTGTGATGAACCCAAAGTAGTAAAGTTACTCAACAGTGTAAGAGCATATTTACCAGTAGTAAATGTACACGTGTAGGTTTACCTTTGTGAATAGGCCCCTAGGTGTCTGTCTGGGAGCCAGACCTCGAAGGAGATGCTTATGGCAGATTTTGGGGAGCTGGTACAGCTGTGTTTCTCTCACTGCAATCAGACCTGTCCTTTGCCTCAGTGGCACCTAACACCTCTTCCGGCCTGTGTGTATACACACAAAAATCTGCAACTCTGAAGATTAAAACAGACTCCAGCCGGCCAGAACCACAAATTACACTCACAGACCAGTCAGAAACTAGGTTAACTTTAGAACGCCGAGCTTTGGGTCAGGTAGAAACTGGCCAATAAGGGTGCCAATGTGTATTCGCCCAGCCAACTAGGCATGCAGGACCTTTGTCACAAGAGTGTGTCACATCCACGAAGAAGGAAGAAGTCAGCCTTCAGGGGAAGAAACATTTTGTGTAGTCATCACTGAGTCCACCGTAGGTCCTAAGCGACATATTGTGGTCAGAGCACACCACACCCCAAAGAGCACACCATTAGGACCTATTTAGAGTGGACTACAGAGGTAAGAGAGGCACTCTGTAGGGGTCTAAAGTATTACAAAAGCATATAGTTATAACAAAGTGAATTCCTAAGGTAATGTCTTGGTAAGTGTCTTCTCAATTTGAATAACTAAATTCATCTAGACCTTCTGATTTTTTTAAAATAATTCTTTATTTAATTCTTCAAAAACGTCTAAGGCACAGGCAACACGTTTCGTTCTATAAATAGGAACTTCTTCAGGGCGGTTGACCAAAATAACACACGTAAAATAGCAGACATAAGCATCATTAAATACAGAGTAGTATAGTTTGGAGATACACGTTCATACATCAATATACCATATACTTCAAGATACGTCTATCAATATTTAAAGACATTCATTGAAATCAATTGCTCATTGACATCATAGCAGAGAGGAGTGGCTTGCTTACCTTTTGCTTAGTAAGCATTTTCTGTTTCGATTACCGATAATCTTTAGGCTGCAAAATTCAGTGGTGTATTACATTGTCCCTATGAAATAATGTATGGAGCACATTGTGACATCCCGAGAGAGTTGCGTGTAACCATGTGAAATGTGACATCATTGTTCAGGTGTACCACAAGTAAGCCTCGCGACTGTCGTGTGTCACATGAGCAGTCTGTGTTTCACGTCTGTGATGTCTCTCTCTTTGTCTCAAGATCAACGGGGTGGACGTGCAGAACCGAGAGGAGGCTGTCTCCATTTTAACCCAGGAGGAAAACACAAACATCTCGCTGCTGGTGGCTCGACCTGAGACTGAGGTGAGGAGACTGGGGGGGGGGGGGGGGGGGTTGGCATTAATGTGACCAGGTGACGCTAAGTCAGGCCGCAAGGGAACAAAGAAAGAGGCGTGGGTCCTATTACTAACCGGCCTGGGCCACTCAAATATTGTACAACAAGACATTGTCCGGATAAGTTGCTCCTGATTCCTCATATATGAGCTTAGACCAACAATTCTAAGTTCACGTGATTTATTTCACATCATTTGCGACTCATTTCATACACATGTCGATTAGAACAATCAATAATGTCATAAGGTGGATAGCACAACATCCAGTATACCATGTTTACGAGAATATAACACAATTCAACATTTCAACGAAAAAACATAAATGATAAACATGTGAAAAGACATAAACGCCAACACAATTATAAGTGTCCTACAAGTGACAGTTCCAGCTGTCCTGCCTGTGTTTGGGGCAAAGGGCCAAACAGTTATCATGAGGGTTGTCTGCCCCCTGGGAAAGAATTTTCTTTCGACCCATTCCCATCCAGCAACCCCAAAGCTCATTCGCCTTTGCCCAGATGTCAACGCGTTTCAAACCCTGATTCGTTCTAGGGTTTTCCTTAGGACTCGGACTGGGGATCAGTGACTGTTATTATGGAAGCCCAGATGTTTGTATCTTGAAACGCCAGCGGTGTGCTTGTTCGTTATTTACAAAAGCTTTTCCGTGTTTCCGGGATCATATAGTGTCCATATCGTCAAACCAATTGGGGGTTGCACGCACAAGGAAAAATTCCGGGAGTTGAGTTGTCAAAGTTACCCTCACTGCGTCCTCTCTTCCTGGTGTGTTCCTGCTTTCATATACAACAACAATTAATACCTGGGGGTCTGAAAACAAGTGAGTGAGTCAGACAGATCGGATCACTATACCAAACTATGCAAAATAACACCAGTGAGAGAAAGTTGGTAACTACAGGTCTAGTCAAGGCTCAGGAGTATATGGAGAAAAATAGTTCCCATCAGAAGCCACACTGTACCGCCCTCGTTGTCATCATTTGGGTTCTCCTTACCCAGGAGACAAAACGGCCAGTAAGTTGTTACCGTGACCGGAATGTGGTGTGCGGGAAGTACAGGAAAGAATATGAGTGGCTAATGAAAAAGCAGTGTATGGTGGTTAGAGTGAAAAAGTGAGGGGTAATAATAAAATTAGGTGAACTGGGTAGAAAAAGAAATTTATTAATATCTCCCAATCCCTAAGATTAAAAGGCAGGTGTGGGTGCGGGTTTTAAATAATAACCGCACTTTATAGTGGTCGACATGTTTCTGCATTCAAAAGAAATAAGTTTCTAATGCATTCTTCAGGACCTAGTTGGAAATACACTACTGCTTTGTGAATGATAAATAATGAAAAAATATCACCTGGGGATCCCAGGCGTACTCAACCGTATACCATGTATGTTGGTTGAGAGGCTTCACCCCACCTGGCTGCAGCGCAGGTAAAAGGAGCACCGCTCTTTCCGTCGGTGTCTCCGGGCAGTCCTCAGCCCCCCCAAGCAGTACTGAGGACTGCCCGGAGACACCGACGGAAAGAGCGGTGCTCCTTTTACCTGCGCTGCAGCCAGGTGGGGTGAAGCCTCTCAACCAACATACATGGTATACGGTTGAGTACGCCTGGGATCCCCAGGTGATATTTTTTCATTATTTATCATTCACAAAGCAGTAGTGTATTTCCAACTAGGTCCTGAAGAATGCATTAGAAACTTATTTCTTTTGAATGCAGAAACATGTCGACCACTATAAAGTGCGGTTATTATTTAAAACCCGCACCCACACCTGCCTTTTAATCTTAGGGATTGGGAGATATTAATAAATTTCTTTTTCTACCCAGTTCACCTAATTTTATTATTACCCCTCACTTTTTCACTCTAACCACCATACACTGCTTTTTCATTAGCCACTCATATTCTTTCCTGTACTTCCCGCACACCACATTCCGGTCACGGTAACAACTTACTGGCCGTTTTGTCTCCTGGGTAAGGAGAACCCAAATGATGACAACGAGGGCGGTACAGTGTGGCTTCTGATGGGAACTATTTTTCTCCATATACTCCTGAGCCTTGACTAGACCTGTAGTTACCAACTTTCTCTCACTGGTGTTATTTTGCATAGTTTGGTATAGTGATCCGATCTGTCTGACTCACTCACTTGTTTTCAGACCCCCCAGGTATTAATTGTTGTTGTATATTGTGTTCGGGGCACATATCTGGTCGGTCGGTAAACTTGCCCTTAGACCCTTTTCAATTGTTTGTTGGATGTGTGTTCCTGCTTTCACCGAACTGCAGCCAGCAGCTGGACCCCGCACTCAACTGTTTAGCCCCTTGCCCCATACACAGGCAGGACAGCTGGAACTGTCAATGGTACGCCTGTGATTTATGTGTTAGATATGGACTGGTTATGTGTAGGACACTTGTACGACACTTATAATTGTTTTGGCGTTTATGTCTTTTCACATGTTTATCATTAATGTTTTTTCATTGTAATATTGAATTGTGTTATATTCTCATAAGCACGGTATACTGAATGTTGTGCTATCCACCTTATGACATTAATGACTGTTCTAATCGACATGTGTATGAAATGAGTCACAAATGATGTGAAATAAATCACGTGAACTTAGGGTTGTTGATCTAAGCTCATATATGAGAGGTCAGGTCGCGAGATCAGGGGCGTATCTTCGGGGGGATGCATTAATGTTACAGGGCTGACGCCAAGTGAGCTCATGGTCGGAGCAGTATGGGGTGCCACGGACCGCAAAGATGTATCTTCTCAGGTTTGAGTCGGGGCCTGGGGACTGGCAGCCGCATTTGCCAGTGTGTGTGATGGTGTCCATGGGATTAACAGCCCTGGATTCACAGGAGCACGTGACCTTGAATTTTAATGGGGCGGTTTGGGCCTTCCCCCAACAAACGCACTTACAAACTTAGGGCCCTATTATGATATCGGAGGCTTTCCAACCAACATCATTGGTTTCACTTTCGACTGTCGTATTATGACGGCGGTCAGAAGTGAAACTTGGCCAGTCATTACGGCTGGCTTCTGACAGGCTCAAGGAGCCCGTCGGCCAGTCAGAACCGGCACATAATCCCTTCAAGATTGCGTTTCCGCGATCAGGATTACAATGTTGGTATCCCAAAGTCTTTCCAACATGGAGAGCCTGTCGGAAAGCAACTTTGGGGGCCCATAGAAGGGCCCCCTTCTCCCAGCGGCCTCCAGTTGGGGGCCGAGAGGGGCACCTATGCTGCACCCCTGTTAATACCTGCACCGATGGGCAGGCACCGTGAGGTGCAAGGATTCACAGAAACTTGTGCTGCTGCTGCGCACAAGCTCCCATAGAGGAATGGGAGTATGTGACCGCACGGTGTGCGGTTGCATTGTAATTGCGGAGCGGGGATAGCCGACCAGAGGTCGGACGGCCCAGAGACCGCAACAGTGTTGGGCGGACATGAGTCCGCCCAACATCATAATGAGGCCCAGAGTGTTCAGTCTCCGCTTCCTGCAAGCTCTAATGACCACACCATGGGTTGGGACTCTCATACACCCTTGGGTTGGTGCTCTCCACAGTTCTTGGGTTAGTGCTCTCATACCCTATTGGGTCAGGGCTCTCCACAGCTCATGATTGGGGCTCTCATACACCCTTGGGTTGGGGCTCTCCACAGTTCTTGGTTGAGGCTATCATACACCCTTGGGTTGGGGCTCTCACAAACCCATGGGTTGGGACTCATATACCCATGGATTGGTGCTCTCGTACACCCTTGTTTCAGGGCTCTCCAAGGCTCTTGCTTGGTGCTCTCATACACCCTTGGGTTGGGAATCATACACCCTTGGGTTGGTGCTCACATACACCCTTGGGTGGAGGTTCTCCACAGTTCTTGGTTGGGGATCTCATACACCCATGGGTTGGTGTTCTCCTAAACCCTTGGGTTGGTGCTCTCCTAAACCCTTGGGTTGAGGTTCTCCACAGTTCTTGGTTGGTGCTCTAATACACCCTTCTGTCTGGGCTCTCCACAGTTCTTGGTTGGTGCTCTCCTAAACCCTTGGGTTGGTGCTCTCATACACCCTTGGGTTGAGGTTCTCCACAGTTCTTGGTTGGTGCTCTCATACACCCTTGGGTCAGGGTTCTCCACAGTTCTTGGTTGGTGCTCTCCTAAACCCTTTGGTTGGTGCTCTCATACACCCTTGGGTTGAGGTTCTCCACAGTTCTTGGTTGGTGCTCTCATACACCCTTGGGTCAGGGCTCTCCACAGTTCTAGGGTTGGTGCTCTCATACACCCTTGGGCCGGGGCTCTCCTAAACCCTTTGGTTGGTGCTCTCATACACCCTTTGGTTGAGGTTCTCCACAGTTCTTGGTTGGGGACATCATACACCCTTGGGTTGGTGCTCTCCTAAACCAGTGGGTTGGTTCTCTCATACACCCTTGGGTTGATGCTCTCCTAAACCCTTGGGTTGGTGCTCTCATACACCCTTTGGTTGAGGTTCTCCTAAACCCTTGGGTTGGTGCTCTCATACATCCTTGGGTTGGGGCTCTCCTAAACCCTTGGGTTGGTTCTCTCATACACCCTTGGGTTGATGCTCTCCTAAACCCTTGGGTTGGTGCTCTCATACACCCTTGGGTTGATGCTCTCCTAAACCCTTGGGTTGGTGCTCTCATACACCCTTGGGTTGGTGCTCTCCTAAACCCTTGGGTTGGTTCTCTCATACACCCTTGGGTTGATGCTCTCCTAAACCCTTGGGTTGGTGCTCTCATACACCCTTGGGTTGATGCTCTCCTAAACCCTTGGGTTGGTGCTCTCATACACCCTTGGGTTGGTGCTCTCCTAAACCCTTGGGTTGGTGCTCACATACACCCTTGGGTTGATGCTCTCCTAAACCCTTGGGTTGGTGCTCTCATACACCCTTGGGTTGATGCTCTCCTAAACCCTTGGGTTGGTGCTCTCATACACCCTTGGGTTGGTGCTCTCCTAAACCCTTGGGTTGGTGCTCTCATACACCCTTTGGTTGAGGTTATCCACAGATATTGGTTGGTGCTCTCATACACCCTTGGGTTGAGGCTCTCCACAGTTCCTGATTGGTGCTCTCATACACCCTTGGGTGGGTGCTCTTCTAAACCCTTGGGTTGGTGCTCTCATACACCCTTGGGTCAGGGTTCACCACAATTCTTGGTTGGTGCTCTCATACACCCTCGGGTTGTGGCTCTCCACAAGTCTTGGTTGGGGCTGTCACACGTTCTTGGGTTAGGGCTGTTATACACCCTTGTGTTGGTGCTCTCATATACCCTTTTGTTGGGGCTCTCCACAGTTCTTGTTTGGTGCTCTCATACACCCTTGGGTCAGGGCTCTCTACAGTTCTTGGTTGAGGCTGTCACACGCTTTTGGGTTGGGGCTCTCATACACCCTTGGATTGGTGCTCTCATACACCCTTGGTAGGGGCTCTCCACAGTTCTTGGGTTGGCCTCTCATACACCCTTGGGTTGTGGCTCTCCACAGTTTCGGGTTGGCCTCTCATACACCCTTGGGTTGGGGCTTTCCACAGTTCTTGGTTGGGGCTGTCACACGCTCTTGGGTTGGGGCTGTCATACAACCTTGTGTTGGTGCTCTCATATACCTTTGGGTCGGGGCTCTCTACATTTCTTGGTTGGGCCTGTCACACACTATTGGGTAGGGGCTGTCATACACCCTTGTGTTGGTGCTCTCATACACCGTTGGGTCAGGGCTCTCCACAGTTCTTGGTTGGGGCTGTCATACGCTCTTGGGTTGGTGCTCTCATACACCCTTGTGTTGGTGCTCCCATACACCCTTGGGTTGGCCTCTCATACACCCTTGGGTTGGGGCTGGTATACACCCTTAGTTTGGGGCTCTCCACAGTTCTTGGGTTGGCCTCTCATACACCCTTGGGCTGTGGCTCTCCACAATTCTTGGTTGGGGCTGTCATACACCCTTGGGTTGGGGCAGGCACACGCCCTTTGTAGTGTAGTTTCTATATTCCCAATAGGCTCCGTGCATTGGAATAATATATCCTATAGAATTGACGTAGGACTTAGGTCGACTAGGTCTCTATTGAATATATTAAAATTAATTGTGAGTGCCAGCTAGCTCAGAGGTCACTAGAAACTTTCTCGAATGAACAAGAAGGGATTAGTTTCTGACAACCGCATAAACATGACAACTTTGTTTCCCCAAGATAAAACGTATCTTCAGAGTCGTGGAAACAATAGATAGATATTTGACTCAGTCAATAGTGCATGCTTCGTTTCACCAGAGGTGCAGAGAAATAGAGAGACGGGCGTTTTCAACAAAATTATTTATTGAACAGTCTTCTTTCTCATGCAGAGGAAATAAACTGCTACAATCGTAATACTGGCTGCAAAGTATAATACGTACAGCAAGAAGAGTATTATGAAATAATACTGTAAAAGCATGGTATGGTTTCTAAGCCATAAAATACATACATAAATAATAAATACTAAAAGTACTCAACTAGTGCTTCTAAAATACGCCTACCCCGATGTACCTAACCTAAGTCTAGTACGAGGGAAGAAGTAAGTGAGGTGTAGCATAGGTTTAATATTCTTTGCCAAGAATCTATCCAAGAATTCTCTTAGGGTCTAATCAGCTCCGTACCTTGGTTTTAGAATGAAGGAGGTCTGGTATCTCTCTCTCAGGACTCGATTTCCCAACACCCCGCAAGGGGAGCTTGGAAACACTGGAGCTGGATTTCTCGGCAAGAAAAAAGTCAGCATCTCTCTCAGTGCGTCTGCTGGAGGGTCGGCTTCTTTCGCACTTGCTGAAGCGAGCTGCGTCGGGCAAGTAGATAGTCGAACTGCTACAAGCCACCGTGTATTTGCCTGGGCAAGTGTGGGCATATTCATACCTTGAAGGTGCCGAGTTTGACGTAAGGTTGGACATAATAACGTCATCAATGAATGGCAGTTCTTTGAAAACTCCATGAGTTCTTGGACAAATCAATATTCAAGCAAGGGGAAGTCCCTGACTGCTGAAGGTGGGTTTTCCAAGAAATCGTTGTGGCTTTTCAGAACTTGTAGAAGTATCCATGCCTGTATTTGGACTGCTTTGGCTATGTCTAAATATGGTCATGATTTCTATGCCTATATAAGGACAAGGTGATTTATACCTATATAAAGGCATGAATCAGGAAAATTGTACTAGGGTCCAAAAATGCTATAAAAAACTTGGGTCAGGGCTCTCCACAGTTCTTGGTTGGGGCTGTCATACACCCTTGAGTTGGAGCTGTCACAAGCCCTTGGGTAAGGGCTCTCCACAGTTCTTGGTTGGGGATCTCATTCACCCTTGGGTTGGGGCTCTCCTAAATCCTTTGGTTGGTGCTCTCACACACCCTTGGGTAAGGGCTCTCCACAGTTCTTGGTTGGGGCTGTCATACACCCTTGGGTCAGGGCTCTCCACAGTTCTAGGTCTGGTGCTCTCATACACCCTTGGGTTGGTGCTCTCATACACCCTTGGGTTGGTGCTCTCATACACCCTTGGGTTGGGGCTCTCATACACCCTTGGGTTGGGGCTCTCATACACCCTTGGGTTGGTGCTCTCATACACCCTTGTGTCGGGGCTCTCCACAGTTCTTGGTTGAGGCTGTCATACACCCTTGGGTTGGTGCTCTCATACACCCTTGGGTTGGGGCTGTCATACACCCTTGGGTCAGGGCTCTCCACAGTTCTAGGTCTGGTGCTCTCATACACCCTTGGGTTGGGGCTCTCATACACCCTTGGGTTGGGGCTCTCATACACCCTTGGGTTGGTGCTCTCATACACCCTTGGGTCGGGGCTCTCCACAGTTCTTGGTTGAGGCTGTCATACACCCTTGGATTGGTGCTCTCATACGCCCTGGGGTTGGTGCTCTCTACAGTTCTTGGTTGGGGCTGTCATACACCCTTGGGTCAGGGCTCTCCACAGTTCTAGGGTTGGTGCTCTCATACACCCTTGGGTCGGGGCTCTCCACAGTTCTTGGTTGGTGCTCTCATACACCCTTGGGTTGGGGCTCTCCACAGTTCTTGGTTGGTGCTCTCATACACCCTTGGGTTGGGGCTCTCCACAGTTCTTGGTTGGGGCTCTCATACACCCTTGGGTTGGTGCTCTCATACACCCTTGGGTTGGGGCTGTCATACACCCTTGGGTCAGGGCTCTCCACAGTTCTAGGTCTGGTGCTCTCATACACCCTTGGGTTGGGGCTCTCATACACCCTTGGGTTGGGGCTCTCATACACCCTTGGGTTGGTGCTCTCATACACCCTTGGGTCGGGGCTCTCCACAGTTCTTGGTTGAGGCTGTCATACACCCTTGGATTGGTGCTCTCATACGCCCTGGGGTTGGTGCTCTCTACAGTTCTTGGTTGGGGCTGTCATACACCCTTGGGTCAGGGCTCTCCACAGTTCTAGGGTTGGTGCTCTCATACACCCTTGGGTCGGGGCTCTCCACAGTTCTTGGTTGGTGCTCTCATACACCCTTGGGTTGGGGCTCTCCACAGTTCTTGGTTGGTGCTCTCATACACCCTTGGGTTGGGGCTCTCCACAGTTCTTGGTTGGGGCTCTCATACACCCTTGGGTCAGGGCTCTCCACAGTTCTAGGGTTGGTGCTCTCATACACCCTTGGGCCGGGGCTCTCCTAAACCCTTTGGTTGGTGCTCTCATACACCCTTTGGTTGAGGTTCTCCACAGTTCTTGGTTGGGGATATCATACACCCTTGGGTTGGTGCTCTCCTAAACCCTTGGGTTGGTGCTCTCAAACACCCTTGGGTTGGGGCTCTCCACAGTTCTTGGTTGGGGCTGTCACACGCCCTTGGGTAAGGGCTCTCCACAGTTCTTGAGTTGGTTCTCTCTTGTAGTGGTGCTCTCCACCATTCCAGGGTTGGTGTTTCAAAAGTCCTTAGGGTGGTGCTTTCCGAGCGTTTTGGACTGAAGTTCTAATCGATTTTGCGGTTGCCCCTCCACTGATGCTCTACTGGTTCTCAGGGCGGCGCTATGAGTCACCTATGGGGAAGGTCATAGAGCTGAAATCTCAGCAGCTAATAAGGATTGTGTGGAAAGAACCAAGCAGATGATGTTCTCCTGCTGTGTTTGCTTCCTTGCAGCTCACCAAGCGCTGGAAGGACAGCGACCGAGACGACCTTCTCGATGACTTTGGCTCAGAAATCGAGGATGAGCTGCAGTTGCGGAAAGTGAAATCCCCCTCGCCATCTCAGGTACGGCAGTGAGTTCCCGTCTGGCTGGGTCTTTGTGGCATCACTCATCTATTGGGCATACCTACAGCACGCCCCCCAGATCTCGCGTCATATCGTATGTTCATATCTCATTTATTGGGCACACTTCCTGAAAGCCCCCAGATCTTATGCGACGTGATACAGTTTTATTTTATCCAATGGACACAACTGCTGTGAGACCTCCGGATGGTATGGTGGTACCTCATTTATTTGACACACCTGCTAAAAGTCCCCTAAATGTCACCGGATTTAGGGGCATATTTACAAAGAGCTAGTGCCAAGGTAGCGTCATTTTTCTTTTTACGCAGCGGCAGCACAATCAGTGCTCCACACTGCTCCATATTTACAAACTGATGCATTGGGCCCAATGTGTCAGTTGTCGAGGCTTGTGTCACATTATACCTGCGCCAGGTATAACGTATGCAGGGTAGGCGTTTCCATGCTAGAAGCCACATAGAACTGACGCAGTGAAATGTACATTTCACGGTGTCACTCTATGACTTGACTGCCTCAAAATCCCTATGCCTCCTCAAACCAGGCGTAAGGATTGATGCAGGGCTTTTAGCATGAGACTTACATCTGTGTTCTGACGTATTGCTGGAGTTGCGCCGGTCTTACGACCAACTCCAGCAATGTGTCACTTTAGAGCTAAAAGATGCGTCAGAATTTCTGACGCATCCGTGAATCCTTGTGCCATGGAGCCCTATACTGTAAATACAATGCATCCATGGCGTCGTTAGGGCATTTGCGGCAGGCACAAAAAATATGACGCATCAATGCTGATGCATCAGTCCTGGTAAATATGCCCCTTCGTCTCTCCACCCTGGTCGAGATGCACGGAGGGACCAACCAGTGAATAAGCAAAGACATTACGGTTTAACCCAAAATCAATCTCACAGTGATGAAACCACGACAAGATACGACCAAAGCAATGGTTCTAAACTAGGTCTCAGCTCAGGACTTCAGGGGAAGCTGCAAACATCACCCTGGAGAGCCTTCGTTGATGCCCAGTAGACGCATCTCAGCACGAACACACCACGGCGACCCAGACTCAACACGAACACTCCACAGCGACCCAGACTCAACATGAACACACCACGACGACCCAGATCAACACGAACACTCCATGGTGACCCAGACTCAACACGAACACACCACGAAGACCCAGACTCGAACGCTCTACGGTGACCCAGACTCAACACGTACACACCACGACGACCCAGACTCGAACACTCCATGGTGACCCAGACTCAACACGAACACACCTTGACGACCCAGACTCGAACACTCCATGGTGACCCAGACTCAACACGAACACACCACGACGACCCAGACTCAACACGAACACTCCATGGCGACCCAGACATAACACGAACATACCACGATGACTCAGACTCGAACACTCCATGGTGACCCAGACTCAACACGAACACACCAGGGCGACCCAGACTCAACACGAACACACCACGGCGACCCATATGGACCCCTGGCTGGCCATGGCTAGGATGATGGGGCAGGCTGCCCACGTCCTTCCCGTCCACAGGAGACCAAGTGCCCGTACCTGTTAAGCACTTGCCTAGAAAAATGCTAGGCCTGGAGTTAAAATAATAAATGAAACCAGTCCTAAAATTTGTGAAGTGTGAGTTTGGGTTTGGAATTATGGGTTACAGTTTTTGTTAGGAGATATGTATGTAAGACTGGGATTCTGGCTGTCTGCACTCTGGAGTCCAGGTTTTTGCTAGTTCTGTTTTAACAGAGTGTGGTTTCTCAAGGAACAAACAAGGTGTGCCCTCCCAGCAATCCCAGTGAGTGTTTGTTCTCGTCCTACAAGGGCCCTTCTTTTCCGAGGACTCAGCACCCGGTAATTGCCGCGGCGGCCTTCACCCGCGCCCTCGGGTCCCCAGGGACCGTGCGCCCAGAAGCCCTGCGCAGCTCAGCGCTGACAGCTCCTTGAAGCACCGCTTCATCCGCGGATAATTGCGCGGGGCACGTGACTCTGAGCGGAGCTCTCCCCGAAGACCCAGCGCGTGTCAGAAGGAGGGCAGGCCGGGAAAAGAGCCTGCGGCAGGGAGGAGGCCGGGGCGCAGAGAGTGAGTGGCAGGGGCTGGCATCGGGGGTGCAGAGAGTGTGAGGGGCAGGGGGCACGAGGTGCAGAGAGTGTGAGGGTCAGGGAGGACCCGGGGGCGCAGAGAGTGTGAGGGGCAGGGAGGCAAGGGGGTGTAGAGAGTGTGAGGGGCAGGGGATGAAACAGGGAAAAGAGAGAGTTTAGAGAAAGGGGGCAAAGGAGGTGAAAAGAGTGTGAGAGGCAGGGGATAGAGGGGATGTACAGAGTATGAGGGGCAGGGGCTGGCACAGGGAAAGTGAGAGCCTGGGGCAGGGAGGCAAAGGGGGTGCAGAGATTGTGCGGGGCAGGGGCTGACACAGGGGTGCAGAGAGTGTGCGGGGCTGGCACAGGGGGCTGATACAGAAACACTGCCGCAAACAGTGTGATCAGAGACAGGTAAAGGGATCTGGCACAAAGACGCAGAAACAGACAGAGTAAGGAGAAACATGCAGAGGGGTCTCACAGACACTGAGAAAGACAGAGTGAGGAGAGACAGGCCCAGGTGACTGACACAGATACACGGAAACAAACAGAGCAAGGAGAGACAGGCACCAGGAACCACGACAGAGGCGCTGAAACAAACAGTGTCAGGACAGACAGGTAGGCAGAGGGCACGGACATACAGGTGGAGAGCACCGCTCCAATCAATCAATCAAAACATTTGTATATTTGTATAGCGCGCTACTCACCCGGAGGGTCTCAAGGCGCATGGGGAGGGGGGTCTGCTACTGCTCGAACAGCCAGGTCTTGAGTTGTCTCCTGAAGGCGAGGTGGTCTTGGGTCAGGCGGAGGTGGGTCGGGAGGGAGTTCCACGTCTTGGCCGCCAGGTAGGAGAAGGATCTTCCTCCCATTGTGGCTCTTCGGATGCGGGGGACGGCGGCGAGGGCATGGCTGGTCGATCGTAGCTGGCGGGTGGGAGTGTAGAAGGTCAGACGGTCGTTGAGGTATCTTGGGCCTTGGTTGTGGAGAGCCTTGTGTGCGTGGGTGAGGAGTCAGAACGTGATTCTCTTGCTGACGGGGAGCCAGTGCAGGTTTCTCAGGTGTACGGAGATGTGGCTGTGTCTGGGAATGTCCAGGATGAGTCGTGCGGAGGCGTTCTGAATGCGCTGGAGTCTTTTCTGGAGCTTTGCTGTGGTTCCGGCGTAGAGGGAGTTGCCGTAGTCCAGTCGGCTGGTGACGAGGGCCTGGGTGACCATCTTCCTGGTTTCGGTGGGGATCCACTGCGAGATCTTACGGAGCATGCGCAGGGTGTTGAAGCATGACGAGGAGACGGCGTTGACTTGTCTGGTTATGGAGAGGGAGGAGTCCAGGATGAAGCCAGGTTGCGTGCGTGCCGCACCCTGAACCTCCACACAACAGAAATAATGTGGACTTGGTGGCTGCGGCTGTGGTTCCCCAGTTGAAAAGCAGTCGATTCTCTTGCCTGGCAGGAGCTCTGACCAGCCGCTCATGGAAGCATTGGAATATGTGTGTCTTATGTTGATGCAAACAGTCCGCAGACCTTACATGCACTATGGAATATGAAGTTTTTAAGATCTAAGAGGGACGGCCCTATCCTGGCTACTACCTTGAAAGGCTCCTCTGGCAGGAAGACTTGAAGAGGTGGTGGCGAAGAAACACAGGGAGAAGGGAGCCACCAGCCACACAAACAGATGATGGACGGAACGCTGAACATTGTCAAATATTTACCCCCAGACACAGATCTGAGTTTCAATCATTAATTTGCTCCCCACCCACCCCTGTTTGAATCAACCAGCAAGCCTTGGGGTTCAAGGACACGTACCCCAACACTTCCCACAAACAGAAGATAGATGGTTTCAGACATGGGAGGAGCCATTTTTGCTTTTTTCGCTCTGACACAAGCGGGTGAAAAGCATAGATTCCCTCCGGATGCTTCTGCTTAAATTGACCAATCTTTAAAACGTTTGCCTGCGGCTCAAGGAACCCTGAAGCCCAGATACGGACAGGTTCTATCAATCACTGAGGAAAGGCCACTTATGGGGAGAGGTTCACTGGACTTGAAGGTGATCTCCCGTAAAGATCTTGCAATCAATAAACGTGCCTTCTCATCAGAGCAGAGCTCCTTCCCGTCAAATGTTGCTCTGAGAACTTTGTCTCGTAAATTGAGCATCACTTGATGCAGCTGGGATTAAATTAGTCAATTGGTGCCGGAGGTCTTGGGATAACCATCAGGCAAGGCTGTGACAGTGTGTGTTAATTTAAGAACAAATGGTCCTTGAAAAGAGAATTTCTAAACTTAATAATAATTATAGGCCACAATGAGCTCTATAACAAAGAAAAAGTCCAGCCGGACTTTGAAATTTATTCAATGTATTGTAGATAAGCTTAATCAGACGAACAAACAATAAGGCAGTGGGACACAATCCTGCATCCACGATGCTACACATACAATCAAAACATACAAGTACTAGGGTATTTCAGGCATTTGAAAGGCATGAGCAAAGAGATTATTCAAAATGCATTTGCTTCACATATGTGGGAAACATACACTTTTTGGCACATAATAGTACACTTATTGTTTAGCCCAAATATTGTGTCGACAGCGTTTCGATCCAATTGTTAATAGTGGATCATCATCAGGACTTCCAATGTTAGCCTGAATGTAGAGAGCCTGTATTGACAGGGAAGAAGGGAACAAGTAACAGTATATTTATCCAGCTGTAATACTCAACAATTATTACACGGCAATCTCATGCCATCCTTAAGGTGCTATAGAACATTCAAGTGAAGGTGTCAAGCAACCAGTGCCAATTAATTACGGAGCGATGGTGAACAATTCATGCCAAAGAAGGGAATAAGTAACAATATGTTTGTCCAGCTGTAATATTCAACCCTTATTACACGGCAACCTCATGCCATCCTTAAGGTGTTATAGAACATTCAAGTGAAGGTGTCAAGCAACCAGTGCCAATTAATTACGGCGCGATGGTGAACAATTCATGCCATAATCAACTACTGTTGACAGCGCAAGTTGAGTGTAGTGGCATGCCAATTGTGTATACTAACGGCTAGGCTAGTTCAATTGTTGTGCTGGCCGATTAATTTAAAACATGAAACTATCGTGGTGCTGCAGGAGTGAACCAGCATGCAGCACATGCATGTCTGGCGGTGCCGAAGAAACCCGAGATGCGTGTTTATTTAAAAACAACGGGCGCAGCCAGCTATTATGGGGTCCAATTACCTCAAGGAGGTGAGTATATGAATGATGCTGGTGGTTGGGAGGGAGTATTCAAACGGATATCTGTAACCAGAAAGTTAGAGGATATTAGAAACCACCCAACAGCCAACATGGCTAATGCTGTTCCCGGGTATCTGCCATTTACCTGGGTGGTGTTGCTCCCAATGTAAAGGATTATTATCGTACCAGGCAATTGTCCAGTATCAGGGTAACCGGTATTGGTGGTTCAATTCGTCTAGACCAAGGGAAAAGGTGACTGTTAGTAACCCCTACTAGGGGGCACTCGGAGTATTACGGGCGTGACGAGATCGGCTTGCAATATAGTAAAGACGAGTGCACAAACCCAATGGGCTGCTTACCTATAATTAGGTCTTGTGCCAACCTACTTATCAGAAGGGCGGAGGGATAAGTGACAGTGTGTGTGGCACGTGTATTCCGCCAACGTTTGAGAAGGCAAGGTACTCCAGGTTGGGTAGCCACGTGCTTTTGGGCAAGTACCAAAAGGAGCGTGTGGATCCTGGTGCGCTGTCGAGAAACATGATGGAAATGCGTACGAGTGTCAGCGGTGGATGCGGATTGAACTCGTTTCTTGTGATTTTCTAGACTTTCCTCAGCACCAACTCATGGAAGAAGGAAGGACCCGACCGAGAACTTCGCTGGCTGCCTATTGTGCGCCGCGTCTAATTCAAATCACTGTGTTATGAGCATAAATGTCCATCCAATTCCGGCCCTGTCTATCTTAGGTCTCTTGTGTCACCGTAAGCACCCAGTCGATCCTTGCGCTCAAGTAATCTCAACCTTGCTTTAGTTCCTAGAATCAGTAGATCCCGGCAAGGAGGTCTGGCCTTTTTCTTCTTAGACCCTAAGCTATGAAATCCCCCCCCCCCCCACCCCCCCTGATCTGAGGCCTGTCGACCCCTTCTGACTTTCTGGAAGAGGTTGAAAACATGGTTGTTCTAAACCTCCTGGAATAGGAACAGCCTTCTGACGTGTCGCTGGATCCGTTTGGTAGCATAGCGCTGGGAAACCATGCCTGGGTATCCATGTGCTGTATAGATCTAATTAACAATAACAACCTAGGAACTTTGAAACACCCAGGACTGAGAAAGAAGGGGGAAGAATCTACAGCTTCCAGGAATCTTCTACAGACTTCTTACTGAATGCAGCGACCTTTGCGGATCATGTGCCCATGTTCTTTGACGGCTCACCATTAGAGGGCACCACTGAGCCATCCATGGAGCACCCAGTGGTGTCATGGCTGCTCAGTTTGCCTACTTCGTGTGACCAGTGCCAGGTGTGCCCGAACGCCCACCATTCTCACCTCTCCTCAGGTTTTGCTGCTGCATTGTAAGGCATGATGTGACTCTTCTGGGCCGTGCTGGTGGTGCCTTGGTATGAACCTGGAGTGAGGTCTCCAAGCAGCCTGGGTGGCCGATGAGCCTTGGTCCTCCTTAGACCCTCTTTGAATACTGACACACAGCCCTCCTGGCTGACACAGAAGACATTATTCCAAGCTGCATTGATAATGCCAGGGTTGTCGCTTCTTGATGATGACACCCTGCCCATACATTGTCTCCACCTGATGAGATCATCCACAGGTCTCCTCACCATGCGGCCCAACGTGCCATTCCGTAAGAGGTGACTACAAGGGATTTTGTTAATTGACTAAGTACCTATAATTCCACACATGTCAATCAAAGGTTTTTAAGCAATTAAACCTATTTGTATCTCTAGGATAACTGGTACATTTTAAAGTAGTTCAAAAACACATTCAATGAGGATCCAAAAGAGAGAAGAAGAGAATAAGCACACAGCAAACTATTTATATCTGAAAAGTCTTGTATTTGAGCAAATCAATGGATCTGAATCATGGGGTTAAAAAAGAAGCAATCTTCAAGTGAAAGTCATGAATAGCTGTACATATAAATTAACTGTTCAATTCACAACATATCATCAACTCCATTAATAAACGAAGAAAACCAAATTCATAGATGTATAAAGGTTTCTTCCAGTGCTGAAATGCTGTGGAGATGATGTTTTGGTCGACGTTTCGGTCTTGTTTGTTGGCATCTATAGACCATCATCAGGACTAGTGTTATTCACAAAGAAAGCCCCTTGGAGGAAAAGGGCGAACGTGAAGTTGGTCGCCGACTTGAATATATTTCAAAATGGGAGGATCTGTACTCGCTTCTGTGTTCATGTAATAATACGGGGATTTGTATAATTATGATGAAGTTCTTAGTTGAAAATCCAGACTCGTGGTATAAATCACACGAAGAATGGACCTCCTCAATAGAAACGGTCGCCCTCTCGAATCGAAATCATCCTTTGCCCAAGCCTACAATGGTTTATTGGGTCTCTCCAAATCTATATATAATGCAGTAAGAGGAGCATGTCTGAGTTAGGATGTTTTATAATGCATTCCTTTAAAGCTGTGCCCAGCACCCTGGCAGTCTTAGCCCCGCCTGGCATGGAACGCAGAGATGGCGACTCCTCATCTTGGCAATGACACCTTTCTGGCTGGTCTTGTGTGTTGGATATGCTCCTTAACCGCAGCCAATAAGTCTCTCTCTTGTGGTTATGTATCTTGTCACTGGTGAAAAGGAACTGAGGGCCTAAAGCCCACTGGACCAGGGGAGGAGATTTTCCCTTTGATCACCTGCAGATTAATACTGTGCAGGGTAAAGGGCGAGAAAAACTTTGTGGCACCTGCTTTTTTACCCTACATCCATTGCGACTACACTACCTGACGTGAGTGACTTAAGGGGGCCCGCCGCATAACAGAAACTGACAGCGTCACTAAGAAGAAGGTAGAAGCTTGTTATTTGTCAAGAGAGTACAGCTACACTGCTGGGTGACATGTGGTGGCACAAGTCCATTGACTGCGTTATAATTTCAAGGTATTACTCGTGCCGCATAGGCTGACACGCAAAGGAAACTGTGCAAAGCCTCCTTCGAACTTGGTGAACAACACAGGCGTCAGCAAGGCCTAGATCCAGCGAGGTACCCCAAGAGGTGAGGCTGGCAGCAGGAGTCGACAACACAGCTGGGCCTGAGAACAAGCCACACAACAAGTGTGTGGAGAAGCCGCACAGTCGAAAATTCATTCCCTAAAATGTGGGGTCCCTCAGGGTTCCTCACTAAGCCCCACTCTGTTCATCCTGTACGTCCACCCATTGGCAGAGGTCATAAAGGCAAATGGTTTCTCCTCGAAATCCTGCGCTGATGACACGCAAATAAACATCTCCCTCTCTCATCAAACTGAACGGACGTCCACCCATCTCATTCACTGCTCTGAGCATGTAGTAGACTGGATGGCTACAAGCAGTCTTAAATTAAATGTAGAGAAGACGGAGGTGATGGTGGTGGGGAACAACCCCGCCAGGTAGATGGAGCTGAATTCACAAGACTTTCTTGGCATACAACCCACCCCTGAAACGGAGGTCAAGAGTTTAGACTTCTGTCTCGACAATGAGCCTTCAATGGAAACCCAAACTAAGAAATTGGCGGCAACATGTTTCGGCCTTCTCAGAACTCTGAGAAAGCTATTGAGATATCTGCCTAAACCCTTTCGTAGAGTGGTGGTGCAAGGCTTAGTTATCTCATGACTTAGACTATGAAAACTCACTATTCTTGGGAAGTCCCAAGTGTGTCGTAAAAAGACTCCTGGTTACTCAAAATGCCACAGGCCATCGGCAACTGCAGCCCCGGCCACCTTGCACTGGATGCCAGCCCTCAAAAAAATTCACCTGAAGTCACTTTGCCTTGCTCATCGAGAAAATTATAAAAAAGGACCGAAGCTGAATCAAAAGCTGCTAACTAACCCTGGGCAAAGCACTACGCTACGCTCGCGTAGTTTGCGAAGTTTGCGCTACTTTGCACTATGCAAATTGCACATAGCACAGTGCAAACTCGCGTAGCGTAGTGCAACAGTCATTTTTTGCTTGCTCGCGGTCCTCAACGTCAAGTTGGCGACTGCGAGCAAGCAAAATGACATCCCGGTGGGATTTTTTCCTCGTTCACGATCAGCAACATCAAGTTGCCGATCGCGAGCGTGGAAAATAAACCTCCCGGCGAGATTCTCAATGAGGGGAGGTCAGGTTTCTCACTGCCAGTGGTGGCGTATGCTCGCGACCGCTCATGATTTGAAACTACCAGTCTGCATTGAGAAAGCTGCAGCTCGAGTAAAAATCGACTTGAGCGGCAGAAAACTCCTGGTCGCACTGTGCAAGATGCTGTTTGCAATGATTGCACAGTGCCGAATGCTTGTCTGCACTGTGCAATCATTGAAAACGGCTTCTTGCACAGTGCGAACAGGGTACTATGCAGTTCGCGAAGTGCTACGCGTAGCTTGCGAAGTGCACTTTGCGTAGCTATGCGTATCGCTACTTCGCGTACTACGCCCAGGGTTACTTGCACAGCGCGAACAGGGTACTACGCAGTTCGTGAAGTGCTACGCGTAGCTCGCGTAGTGCACTTTGGGTAGCTACGCGTAGCGCTACTTCGCGTACTTTGCCCAGGGTTACTGCTAACACCCTACAACCCCACAAAAGCGTTGCGCTCCACTATCCAACAACTGTTCATAGTCCGCAGGGTGAAGAGAGCAGGAGTGGACGAGGCTCCATCGCCTTCCTTGCCTCCAAGCTATGGGATGCTCTCCCACTGCAAATTAGGAAAACAGTTGGGCCAAAATTCAGAACTTTTTTAAAACTGTTCTTTTCAGCGCATATGTTCGGCCAAGACACGGGGCCTGAATGCTGTCTTAGTGCCGGGAGGCCCTCCTGGGTCGCCATGCATTTTAGAAATCCTCATGAATGGAATAGAACAAAGTTCTATCTAGCCCTAAACTTACTGAAGGAAGGCTCCAAACATGCCTTCCTCCTACCTCATTGGGGATCTCTACTCCAGGGCGATCAGATGGCCAATAGAAGAGAGGAAGGACTAAAAGGAGATTAGAGTTCTTCACTAAGTAAATGTGGCAGCCATATTGGATGGTGGGGGTGTTGTGGCCAAGCACAAGCTGGCTGGAGTTTGGGGGTGGAAGGCAGAATATTAAACAATTCCCATTTTGCCAGAAGTGAACGGGAAGATGATTAAGTTGAATTGCAGATACCGGGTGCAAGTTTGGAACAGTTTGTGGTGGTACGATGCACACCGGAAGTGACGTGTAAATGAAAGGACATACAGGTGGGAGCAACAAGAGAACAATCCATTGACAGCTTCAGCAAAGTTAAACTTCAGGAGGAGTTACTGTGCATGCAAGAGCCGGCATTGGATGAGGCAACAAGTATTGCCCAAAGCCCAGAGAACACATCAAGGAGTTTGAAGGAGTTAAAAAGTAAAAGCAGTAGGAGGGAGACGAGGAAGCTGCTGGAGTGAGTGTGTTGAACTGCGGTGCATCCGCCTTTAGTAAAGCTTTGTGGTGAGTGAGGTGTTGGTTCCCGCGCTTGCGCAGCTCCCCCTTCCCACAGTGCGCTCCCCTATGGCGGTTCCTGCACCACCATTAGTCTGGTAACATCTGCCAGTGAGTCTGGGTATCTCAGCCCTGACTGCATCACCACAGCCATGGTGAGGACCCTGACAGCACCATGGGCGTATGGATCTAAGGGGGATATGTGGAAGCCCCTATTGCCACCACAATGTCACGTTCAGTGACGTTGTGCTGGTGATAGGGGCCTCGCCTTATTTACAAGGAGTGTTAAGACACAATGTGGCTTAAAGATGCCTTGTAAATAAGGCCCCATTTCCTGCTATGCTTAGCGTGAAAGGGCTCGGCAGTGAGTGCTGCAGTGGAGGAAGGGACACAAACAATCCAAGGTGTTTTGTTTTTTCCATGTGTGGTGCACAAGGCAGCACACATGGAAAAAGCTAAAACGAGGAGAAATAAAGCATCTCTCCTCGTTTCGCCAACTTAAGATCAGGTTTTTCCTGGCTGCCACCTATTTATGCTGCATTTGTAAATAGGTTGTAGCGTCAAAAACAATGGGTGTAGCCGTGAACCGCACACCCCAACACTCACTGCCCACGCCTTTCACACCAAGCATAGCAGAAAATGGGGTCTTACCTACAAGGCAGCCTTAAACCACTTTAAATGGCTTAACGCTGCCTTGTTAATAAGGCGAGGCCCCTATCGCCAACACAACGTCACTGAAAGGCGCTAGGGGTTTGTAAATATGCCTCCTGGTCTTAAGTTGACACAACGAGGAGAAATGCTTTATTTCTCCTCGTTTTTGCTTTTTTGATGTGGGCGGCCTTGTATAGCCCACATGGAAAAAGCAAAACGCCTTGGACTGTTTGTGAAGGAAGGTGTCCCTTCCGGTGCAAAAACAAGCCTTAAAAACATGCCATATGTAACTTCCATGTGTGCTGCATGAAGCCGCGCACATGGAAGGGACAACATGGTATTTTAGGATTGTTTATGGGCCGGAAGGGACACCTTCCTTCTCATAAACGATCCTCCCCTGCACGCTGACACCCTGGCACTATTGTGCAAGGGGGCCTGCGTTGGCGCTAGGCTGCTAAACGTAATGCCAGCACAGGGTGAGCCGCAAGGCTGCTTCATATCCTTGTAAATACGGTGCAGCACTGCGTGTCAGAAGTGGCGAAGAGAGGTGTTCAGCCAAGGAGGCTGGCGCCTCACTCCGCCACTTCATTGTAAATATGCCCCAATGTGTCAGACAGTGTCCTCGCACCCAACTCACCTGTCCGCAGCTGAAGCACCTCTGCTCGGACCCCCGCTTCTCACCTGCACCCACAGGTGTTTATATCACAAACTTCATGGATTCGGTAGAGCGGGTGGGTTGGTAACGTCACTTGGCCCCGAGAAGGTCTGTTTGCTGCAGGTGCCAGGTGGCATTGCAGACCCACGAAGAGGGCTGGAGAGGGCGGTACCAAGGGATAGCGCCACCTCTCTCCATCTTTACTCCCCTCCATTCCAGGCGCTCTCACACCTCCTAACCCTCCTCTCTCACCTGCATTATCCCTGCTCTCTCCAGTTCACCCCCTCCCGGTCTGCAGGGATGCGCCCTGCCTGTCCCTGGCTGACATTGTTTCTGAGGCCTCGCCAGGCACTGTAGGTGTCTTCCAGTGGTGCCTGTGAGGATTTCCTTGGTTTCCCCTCCCCCACCTCCACCTCGTTAGTTTTCTGGCTTTGATGCTGCTTTTCGCAGCTGCACGGCTGCTCTGATGCTCCATGTGTGACCCTCACATGTCAGGGTACAGATGTGGCTATCTTTAGCTCTGCAGAGGTGTTCAGTCGGTTGTTTTCTTGGGCACTGCCTGCTCCCGCCCTCTGCATTCCTGGCTCGCCTTTACTAGAAGATAATAGAGTGATGGGGCGGTGCAGCCTGCAGTGCAAGGGAAGGTACAGGCCGGCAGCGCTCTCTCGTGGCGACAAAGTGAATACCTCACAATTATGAGCTATGGTCAATCTGTCTACTGACTACTTACTGCTCGAGGATATGTGTGATTTTTGGGATTTTTATTTAAATTTTGACTTGAGCCTTTTAAGGTTATTTTTCCTCGTTGTTTCTTTCCACTCTTTATTGTACTTAATTTTGATTTATTTATGTTAATGTGTTCTAAAAATCAATAAAGATTTTGAACTAAAAAATTCATTTTATGGAAGATATAGGTGTGTTTCCTGCCCATAAGTCAGCCCTATTCAGAACCATGTAGACAAAGGCTTGAAAGATCTGAATGCTAAAAACATTTCACTTTTGTAACCAAGTGCTGTTTTTTTTCCTCTTTGTTTCTTTCCACTCTTGATTGAACTTAATTTTGATTTATTTATGTTAATTTCTTCTAAAAATCAATAAAGATGTTGAACGAAAAAAAATAATTTAAAGAAGGATATGGGTGTGTGGCCTGTCCATCGGCCAGCCAGTAAACTGTACAGAACTATGTAGAGAGAGGCACGAAAGATCTGAATGCAAATCATTTTTACTCTTGTAACCAAGTGCTGTTATTTTGCTTTCACAGGCGGAGATAGAGGGCGACAAAGAGGCGGCCGACGCAATGAGGGCGCTGAGCAACAGCCAGGAGCTGGATAGCGGGGTAGGCCGGACCGACGAGAGTACCCGAAACGAGGAGAGCTCGGAGCACGACATCCTGGGTGATGACCAGACCAGCAACAGCAACACCAACGCCACCAACACGCCAGGAAGCGCCCGCCGCTTCCGGGCCAAGGGCGACGCCCTACAGAGCCGAGACTTCCACTACAGCATGGATTCCCTGCTGGCAGCAGATGGTCTGGCCGACATGCCCGGACTGACAGACGAGGAGTACGAGCGCTACCGGGAGCTGCTGGAGATCAAGTGCCACTTGGAGAATGGCAACGACCTAGGGCCGCTCTTTGCCCGTGGCCGGGCCCTGGACGTCAACCGAAACGAAAGCCTGGGCCATGAGGTGGCCATGTTGGAGGAGGAACTGAGGCACCTGGAGTTCAAATGCAGGAACATCCTGCGAGCACAGAAGATGCAGCAGCTGCGGGAGCGCTGCATGAAGGCTTGGCTTCTTGAGGAGGAGGGTCTCTACGACTTTGGTGGCAATGGAGACCCCCAGAAGCACGAGCTGTCGGATATCACCGAGCTACCAGAGCGCTCCGACAAGGACACCACCAGCGCCTACAACACGGGCGAGAGCTGCCGCAGCACCCCTCTGGTGGCTGAGCCCCTGCCGGAGAGCCCACTCCGGCGCGTCACCAACACAGTACTGCGGCAAGGTATGACTCCCACCGACAGCAACTACAACCTGAACCGACCACAGCAAAAGATACCACTTCCCTACCCTGCCAGCCCAGAGGGCAGTCCTGCAAAGTTCCGCACGCTTACCTGCGAAGGGCGAAGACCATCAGAAGAACGGGTCCGCCGCAGTCCTAAAGTGGCCCACGGCGCTGGTGCCTTGGAACGAGCAAGCCGTGAAGGAAGTCCATATCTCTCCCGTCGACACCGCGCGGGTCCTGGTGGGCATGGCCATTTGGGTGAACGCTACCAAAGCTGCATGCAGCTGCACCACCAGCCATCACTGGAAGACCTCTGTCCAGATACACTTAATTTAGCTGCCAAAGCCTCTCCTCAACCCGAACCAAGGATGGAGTGGAAGGTGAAGGTGCGCAGCGATGGCACACGCTATGTCGCCAAGAGGCCTGTGCGTGACCGGCTGCTGAAGGCCCGGGCGATGAAGATCAAGGAGGAACGAAGTGGTATGACCACAGATGATGACGCCGTGAGTGAGATGAAGATGGGCCGCTACTGGAGCAAAGAGGAGCGGAAGCGGCACCTGGTGCGAGCCCGAGAGCAGCGCAAGCGCAGAGAGTTCATGATGCAGAGCCGGTTGGACTGCCTCCGGGAGCAGCAGGGTACCGGTCCTGAGCTCAGCATCATTGCACTGAGCCACCGCAAGACCATGAAGAAGCGCAACAGGAAGATCCTGGACAACTGGATCACCATCCAGGAGATGCTGGCCCACGGGGCCCGCTCGGCCGACGGCAAGAGAATCTACAACCCCTTGCTCTCAGTGACCACGGTGTAGGCCTCACCGCACCTTCAGGAAGGTCTGGCCTCGGCCAAAGTGGACAAATACCTCCGTATGGATTTCTGTCATCTTTTCACTCCACTGGGTTCATCAGTTAGTCTTTGGAAGAGTTCAGAGGCTCGACCGCGAGCTTGTACGACCCGAGCCTTAACTGCCATTGCCTTTTCTGCCAGGTCCACTGGCCCCTCAATCTCAACAGAACATATCAAGTTGCCAAAGTCTACTTGAGAATGAGGAGCACATTTTGGGAGGGGAGCCCTCTCGCTCTCCCTTTGTTGACATGCGACAAAACCAGCAATGCGTCCTTCTGTTGACTGTTTCCGCCATTTTGAATGTTTTTAGGCGTCAGGACCGCGTGCTTTGAGTGACAGAGGGCGGCTACTGAAGTCAGCGCATTCTTGCATGGTTGGGGTCGAAGCTGGGCCTCGAGTGAGCGAGGAGCGCCGGAAGCCGCTTCAGGTGGAGTCAGATGACTCGTACAAGTGGAATCTTCAACCACCCCCACCACATTCAAAGCTAAAAAGCAACATTGTTACCTATCATGAGCACAATGTCTGTGGCGGGGTCTCCTGGAGGGGGTGTGCTACCACAACCGAGAAGCGAGGGAGGCGCCTTTGCGTTCTCGCTGTTGGTCCTCCCCGCCTCCAGGGCCCGCAGTCTAGAAGCACACCCCTTGAATGTTTATGCCTGGCCCAAAGCACAACACTGCCCTGCAGCCCTGGATGGACCGTCCCGTGCATTGCATCAAGGGAGGGGGGGGGGCAGTTGCTACAAGTAGGGCTGGGGGTGCATCTAAGCCACGCCCACTGCCAATCAAGAACCATGCCGTCTTTCTTATCCCTTTTTTTGTCCTTTTGTGCTTGCGATGTTTGTCCATTTTTGAGGAGATCCCATTGACATGACGGTGACAGGAAGGGGGCATGGCAAGAGATCGAAAGAGAAGGCGGGAGGAAGGGCTGAGTGTTTTTAAAAAGTGCCAAACTTCCTTGTAGCTTTGGTTCTCCAAGGCTCCCTTTCTAGGCTGGGTCTTGTCTGTCCAATCGGTGGTGTCCAGCCCCAGTGTCAACGGCTCACCCTGCCCTGACCTTGTAGTGCCCGCTGCTCTGTGGCTAACAGTAAATGTTTGCTTCCATCCGCACCGCCTGTACCCTATGTGGTACTAGCAAGCTGGACTGCCTATTAGATGCCATCTGGGGATGGTGGGTATGAACACATGGTGCACCAGGTCACTCATCAAACCCTTCCCGCCGCTACTTCACCCCTTCATCGCTGCCCTCGGAGATGCAGGGAAGCCCTCCCTGGCAATCCTGTATTTTAATAAAGATGTTGCCTCGAAGAGAATGCTCAGGAGCCTGCATTCTGGAAGGTCATAGAGAAAGAGAGAGGGAGAGAGGGAGAGAGAGAGAGAGAGAAAGAGAGAGAGAGAGAGAGAGAGAGAGAGAGGAAGAAAGAACGCGTGCATGTATGTTTGTGCAAATACACGCATGCAGAATACCCAAAAAAGAGGCGGGAAGATTGACTGCACAGCAGAAGTGTGCGAACCACTTCAGCCAATAGTAAGTCTTGACAAAATCAAAGTATAAAGTCAGTGCCTATTCCAAAAAACAGAAAGTAACTGCATACACAATTGGGGGTTCCATCCAGGGGTTCTTCCTGGGCGAGCCTTTGACATCAGAGACACAGGTGAGCACATTATTAGGAATTTCCAATGCGGGATGGGCAAGGCAGATAAATACTTGAAATTAGGGTAAGTAACAACGGCATCCCATGGAAGGAGAGCGACCATTACTGAAAAAGATCAGAAGAGTGGGCAAGAATTGGGATGTTGGCCAGCCGGCGATGGCTATAACGTGGAGGCTCTGGAGGAGCTCTGGGCCAAGTGGCTCATCGTGGATACAAACATAGCGGCTGTACAAGTGCTGTGGGGAAGGGGCGCTAGGAGCTGTATAGAGGTTTGTATTGTTGTATAGGAGTTTGTATAGATTTTCTATACATATAACTCCACATACACCTTCAAGGTATGTAGATGTGGAGTTAAGAAGAGTAAATTCATGTTTCCTTCTGTGCAGTTACCTCTTTAAATGTCTGTCCCTCGATATTCTGGTCACAATATTGGCATCTGTCAATTTTTTGGGCTTCAATATTCCCTAACGCAGTCCTCCCTCAGCAGCCAGGGCAGACAGGAGCCTGGCACGTTGCATGTCTTATGGCCCCATGTAGTTTGGTGGATGGGAGACTTCATCACAAACATGGCAGACATCGCACCCGCCGCATTACAAGTGCATTATAACCGATCGGCCTATATAACTGTATGTGCTCAGGACACAGTGTTCACCAGGCACAGGACATTTGGTGACCGCATTCACCCACTGCGCACAGTGCCTGTCACCATACACAGCAGAAGCACACAATGTAAGCACACACACTACAACACATCCAACAACACCCAAGGCAAAGGGCCTCATTGCAACTAATCCGTAACCTCCGGTAACACCGAAGGTTCATAAAGATAACCAATTAAATGGGGAAATACCTTTCACCAGAGCGCGTGAAACACGCACAGAGTCAAGTTTAAAACAAGAAGCGTGAGCACAGACCCACTTTAGACAATCCACATGCCACACACACAGCAGACTGACCCAATACAAGGGCGATTCACTTGTGCCGCCAGCAATGCCATTGTCATCTTTGTGAAACGCCCATACGGTCAGAGCAGGCACTAGATGAACCAATCAAACCTCGCAGTACATGTGAACTCAGACCCTCAAAGATTCAAAGGGAAGAAGAGATATGTTATCAGAGCGCCATGCCAGTTTCCAAAGAGTAATACAAATCCTATGTCCAAAGAGGTTTGAAGACCTCCAGAAAAATGTTCAGCATCACCAGATCGATTAATTTTGGACAGGAGCTCACACCCACATGCTGTGGCACGCTTCATCATTGGCCCTGTGCACAGCCGTGAAAGTTGTGTCATCCGATGGGCTCAACCACTAGTGTGGGAGCGATTAACATTGAAGGTATTGGACTATGGAACCCAGGCTGAGTATAAGATACAAATATTTATTGTGTTACATGGTATGTGAATCTTTATTGGACCAGTGCCCCTGATAAAGTTAAAAACAAAGAATACCCATGGAGTGCGAAAGACTACTGTATCCTAATTAAGTCGACATGTTTCAGCCATAAGAAAGCCCGGTGGGTCTGCCTGCTGGGACGAGACCCACTTGCATCTGCTACATCACAGGTAAGTTGTCTTCCAAACTGCTGGTAGTCTCAGATATGGCCATACGACGTGAAAAGCAGCTACATATTTGACACACTGAAAGATATGGATGACTAGCGAAACTGGGCTGGCTGATGAACTTAAGCGAGTTGGAGCAATTCAAAAGGTGAACCTTATGCAGTTTGTCTAAGGTGTATGATGCACAGTGTATGAGCTCCATAAGCTTCAATATTTCAGATTCTAGACACTGCAACATGTTTTACAAAAATATATCGATGTATGGGTGGGGTTACCACATTACTCTCCTCTGGAAAAAAGGGTTCTTTTGGGGTGACAATAATAGGGTTTATCTATGGCGTATAAGACATTCCCAAAAAAAGTGCTGAATTGTCTTGGTGTCTTAGAATCAGATAGGACAAGGAGCATGGGGATATGGAGGACCCGGACTGGGGGGATCCCTGAAGTGCCTCAGACACACTGAAGGGGGATTGTCGGGTACCTTCTGCTGAGTACCTAAGTGGGTGATGGTACTCAACATACTCACACTCAGCATACACCTCTTCCAAAGGGGCTTCATGGACATGACGTCTTGGATCCGGGCTGGGGCTGGTGGTAACTTCTCAGGATTTAGCAAAAATCATGAGGGAATCACATACCTCAAGTAGTGCTGCTCTGGTGAGTAAACAAGGATTGGAGTATGTCGGTGGAGAAGGTAGTGCAAGAAAGCAGAAGCTCTCCCAAGAAACCTGAGAAAATATGGTGGCCATTTAGTCCACAGATCAAGTTCAGTGGATGTCATTGGTCGATCCGCCTCACTTTTACTTCGCCGTTTAGCGCAGAATATGGTGGACACAGATGTGATAGAATGGCGCTCTGTTAGAATGTTTTACACTCTACACCCTCGTGACATTCAAAAGACAAGCTCAACACTGCAGGGAGATTCCGTTGTGAAATTTGTTGTTTTGCAAAATTAAAAATCTCAGAGAGAAGCCTGGCCATCCCATAGGAAGCTTACAGAAGACCAGAAAGTGATGGTGGTGCAATCCTATTCGATGGACCCCCCCCACACACACACACAAGACGATCCTCTTTCTGCATATTTTCAATTCTGCGTCTCTTACCACAACACAGCAGCAGTAATGCGTACTTGTGTCGCTGCTGCTGAATTACGGCTCCCTCTGCCACCCGACACCTCAAAAACTAACGTTAAATGTTTGCCTGATTGTTTAACCCCTTCGCTGCTGATGACGAGCTCAGCTCGTCATCAGCCACGGTGGTCGTGTGCGGATGACAAGCTGAGCTCGTCATGTAACGCGGTATTTTTAAAAATGTCACACAGCTGAAAAATAACCGCCGCAGCAATGCAGTTAATGTTATACTTTTGGTATATTTATTTCCTGTTTTTAACATTATTCTTGTTAAATGATATACCAATCAGGTGAGAGATTTTCAGGTTGGACCACAACCATCTTTAAGAGACGAAACAAGACCAGCAGACTTCATTCCCCAGCATCCAAATCTACAGGAAGTGACATCACCTGTTTCCCACCAAAATCATCTTTAAAAGTGAAGCCAGACAAGCAGGCTTCATTCCCCAGCAGCAATGTCTACAGGAAGTGGCATCACTGGTTTCCTGCCAAATCCTAAAATCAACTCTAAAAATAAGCCATACTAGCAGACTTCATTCCCCAACACCCATCTCCACAAAAAGTGACAACACTGCATCAATGCATTTCCCAGCATGCATCTCTATTGGAAGTGGCTTCAGTGCATTTCTCAGTATCCATCCTTTCAGGAAGTAACATCACTGCATCAATGCATTTCCCAGCATGCATCTCTATTGGAAGTGGCTTCAGTGCATTTCTCAGTATCCATCCTTACAGGAAGTGACATCACTGCATCAATGCATTTCCCAGCATGCATCTCTATTGGAAGTGGCTTCAGTGCATTTCTCAGTATCCATCCTTACAGGAAGTGGCATCACTTTTTGCACTTCTCCTTACTTTGAGTCAACTCCTCAGGGAATCCCTCCACAGGGTGGGGGGGGGGGGGGGGGCACTAACAAGGCCATCTCCTGTTACAGCCAGATAGGGGCTTGGGCCGGAGCCTCTGTTCCACTGCAGCAGACAAGGTAAGACCTCACAATGTTCCTCACCCAACACTACCCATTTCAACACTCACCCGTAGACACACACTGCATCCCCACAACACAGACCCACCCAATACACACCACACTACCACACACACTCAACTACCAAACAAAAGGTTCATATGCTCATCACAGCACTGTAGGATACAGCATGTTCAGACACCATATACTTCATCACAACTCTTTTAACCATCTTTATTTATTGTTTTATAAAAGATCTTGAGGAGAGAGAATCATTTGGATATCAGTCTTGCTTCAGTTTACAATTTGTGTGTCACAGGATCAGTGTGGGTGCAAATGCTGTCCACAGATCCCATTCCTCTCACCATGCCACTCATTTTTCAAATTGCTTCTGTTGTTGAAGATACCCACCATCCATGCCCCCTTCCCCCTTCATAAGGAGCAGGAGAACCAGCCCATGATGGCCACGGGTGGGCAACCACCGGTGGGCGGCAACCACTACAAAGAATCGGCCCACCCTGCCACATCCGTCGAGGCCCTTGTAGGAAGGTGGATACCTGACTATGGTTGCCCCCAACTTTTTGCCTGGTGTTTTGCTGGTTTTCCGACTTAGTTGGCCTGGGACCCTGCCAATCAGGACCCCAGGCCTACTGCTCTCTCTGTAAAATGGATTCCATGTGCCTTAGGTACATTTCCAATTGGTACTGGGCCACCTTATCATACCCTGTAACTCAGGGCATAGGTGTACCCAGGGCCTACAGCATGTATTATGCTACCCCTGGCTGGCCATCTAAATCTGACACAACTGGCTGCACGACAGCTGGGGCAAGGTGGTGTAATCACCCTTTGCTTTAGATATAGTATACCTATATCTAACCCTAAAATGGGCACAGATTCCTATCAGTCACTCCTATGGCAGGCCTTGACAATCCTGAAGGCAGAGTGCTTGGAATCGTGTGAGATGGTGCTCTGGCATGAGCTGAGCCCGTTTGCAGCTTGCGGAACCAAGTCCTAATAGCTGTTCCATGATAACGCATACCATATTCTCTTAAGTGCATTATAATCCTCGCGGTTAAATGCTATCTTTGGTATCGCTTTATCAAAACATGTCGAGTAAGGTGTCATACGAATTGGAATACTAACCCCTCGCCAATTCTGGCGACGGGGTTAGCATTCCACCCTTCTAGAGGGACACGACATGTATGTAACTGTGAACCCCGGTTAAAGTTAACTCAAGCCTCAGCATCACAAAATGGATGCTGCCACCACAGACACAAGTCTGACCCCCTGCAGCTGGGAGTCCTTCCATCGAGGGGAGCTTGGACAAAGGGTTTCCTGTCAGGGGCGGTGCTAGAACCATCCCAGACAGGGTTTTGTGTATCCTGGGTAGGCAGGGCTTTACAGGAAGGTGACTGCAAGTGGCACCCCGGTGCTCACTAAGCATCTGCCGGCTAGAACCAGTTCCAGGGGCACACCAGCCCCTGGCCTGGGGAAAGTCTGGCATGGGAGAGGGATGTAACCACCCCCCTTCCTGGTCCCACCCCTAGGGCAGGACATAGTCGCGTACCCACCCCTTTCTTTAGGATAAAGGCAGGAGCGGAGACCCTTCCAAATTAGATCATCTTTGAATCAAGAAACTACTTTCCACGAAAGGAACTCTCGACTCTTCTCAAGATTTCTCCCTTGTGACTAAGGAGTAGTCACCCTGCACCCGCAGGCACCATCTAAGAACACTGCGGTTTGCTGCACGTCCTTCCTCCGGAATCCGACTGACCAGCACGGCAAGACCCGGCTTCCCTGGCACCTCTGACCTCTACCTACCTCTACAGCTAAGCTGAGAAGCGTAGGTGCGACGAGACCTCGAGGGACCGGCCATCATCAGAACTGCACGACTTCTATCCAGCACGACCGCCGAGGGATCCTCGTGTGAGTGCTTTGGGGTCCGAGAAGCCCCAATCCTGAGCAGCTCCAGCACCGAAGTCCAGCCCTCCAGCATCCACCAGATCTGCGTGGGGCCCTTCTGCTTTTTGCTGCTCACCGTGTTGTCTGGCTACTAGCCCGCTGGCTTGTGGCCTTCCCGACGACGACCGACGACAACAACACTGCTGGTCTGGTTGCTCCAGACTGGCCCTTGCTCCCTTCCAAAAGAGGAGCACCCCGGACCCTCCTGGTCCACTCCAGACGCCATTTTGAGTCCACCGCGTGGGCTTGAATTTGCCAAGACTTGTTCCCCAATCCTGGGTCCAGCGACGTCGACAGCATCAACCATCGTGGGACAGCTCGCACCTCCATCCTGGTCGCCGACAACGCCTCCTGGTCTGTGAGACTGCAGAGCCCAGCGTCGCCCACTCACCTGGTCGAGGTGACTTCAGCCGGTGCCATCCTGGTGCCCATCTAATCACTGGCTAGTGATTCAGAACTTGGTCCCCTCTGCTTACAGGTGTCTTCCATCTTCGATCCAGGCTTGGATCCACCGAACAATCTTCACTGGTCGCCTGCCAGCAACTCCTTCTTTCAGGCTCCTGGTTCGTCAACGATGGTTTCCGACGACACTTGAACCCTATGCAGCCGCAGCCCCTGGGCTAGGTAACTTCGGCATTTCAGTGCCCCAGCATAGCCTCACTATCCAAGGGTCCAGATCCACTTTCGTTTTCAGCCTACCTTATCGGGTTCGCCCGAGAACACTAACTCTGCTTTTACTAGCCTCCACAGACTTCGTCCCGCATCACGCATGAGAGTGCACACTCTGCACCCGAGTCCCCTAGGCCTCCTACTAGTAATCTGAAGGTTCAGTAACGTAGTCCTAGCGATTCCAAAGCCTATTAGTCCAGTACTTACCTGCTAGTAATTTCGCATTCCACTTCCATAGTATATGGTTTTTCGTGCCCCTCGGGCATTTGTGTAAATTGTGCAACTTGAAGTATTTTCGTAAGAGTTTTGTTGTGTGCTTAGTACCCTGTCCTCATAAAGAGTACAGGGCTGTTGTGATCTAAATAAATACACTGTTTATTTTCATAACACTTGTGTGATACATAGTGATCACTAGAATAGTGAGCACTGCATATCAGGCCAACTTCTCACAGCCCTCTCTTCTCACCACCCTCAGATCTGATGCCTCTGCTAATGTATATTCAGTTGCACCTCTTTCTTTTGACATCACCGATGGACCCTGGGTGTAGAGCCAGAATAAGCTATTCGGCACTTCGCTAGGACCAGCCCCAGGATTGCACATTTATGGCAGCTCTTGCCCTTCTTGGGCCTTTGAACCATCCCCAGCGGAGTGTTCAATGGAGACCTGTATGTTGATGCCTGTAAATTCCTGTCATTTTATCACCACATCCTGCCAAGATGCAGCTACTGTCCCACAATACCAGGTCCTATTGGTGAATGAGGGATCTTGTGACCCACATCTCCGGCAATTAGAGGATATTTCAGGATAGACACTAATCACAACCTTGAAGCACTTTTCAGCACAGAAACATGTCTCCCACTAAATCATCTCTCATTCTAGACATGGGTCTTCCCATAGGCACCAGCATCATTGTGCAGACTGAGCTCATAACGAGGAGGAGGCCTCACCATCATGAATAAGTCTTTTTTAGTCCTGCACCACAGGCAAGTAAACATCGCTCACTCCTTGGTGCTCCTCGCCCGCCACTTCCCACTCTGCAACACAACCCACCACCACCCGCCTCATCTACTAATTCACCAGTAATCCTTTATGGGTTTCCGGAGTAGCGCGCTTCAACACCCCATCAGGGGTAACAAGCGCTATATAAATACAAACCTTCTTTCCTCCTCTATCCTTCTGCTATCATTCTGAATCCCAATACCTAACTAACCTATCCCCCACTTAAAATGTACTTGCATGTTTCACTATACCAATTCAACACTAATCCTCTATGGGTCCCGGAGTAGCGTGCTACCCGCCGAAAAAAGCGCTTTGACGCCTTGTCAGGGGTAGTAAGCGCTATACAAATGCAATTACAATCTACAGGCCTCCTGAACAGAAAAGGAACTACATAGCTGATTTCTAAATCCTCCTCTCCACCTCATCCATCCTGTAGGCCGATACCACAACCCTCGACAACTTCAAACAACGCTTCCTGATTTTACTGGATATCTCAGCTTCTTTCAACAGTGTCGAGCATCCCACACTCATCCACACACTGAAGTCTTCAATGGTTTTCACTGGAGAGGTCTTGGTTTTCCTCCTGCCTCTTCAACTGGCATCAGTTTGTTCACAAGGGCACCTACAGGTCACAGATTGTCCCATACAATCCCAATCTCCTGAAAGGTTCCCCCGGGGTTCCATTAAGTTCCTGGTAATCTTAAACCACTACACGGAGCTCTTTGGGACTCTACTCACAGATAACATCATTGAAATTCATCAATATGGCAACGACGCACAACTATATTTGGAGGTTTCCTGTGCTCCAGACATCCAAGCCTCTAGCACTGCTTTCATCTCCTTCGGATCTGGACGTCTCAAATCTGAAGCTTCCCCTCACCAAAACAGAACTCCTGCTATTCACCAAGAACAAGTAACACTAGTCTAAACCTGGCTCGACGGCATGAGTCCAGACACAATAAACCCCCCCTTTCACCCATAGTAACTTTAACTAGAAAGAACCGACTGCAAGGGGTCTACAGCAGTGTAGTGGATAGCTAAGGCTTGGAGAGCTGCACTTCCAGAGGTAGGGTACTCATACAGGGAAGCCGCCGCGTAGAAGGAGGACTACATTTACGTTAACCTGTGCATGCAACTCCCAAAGAGGTCATGGATGGTACTGATAGCTTCAGGTAGTCAGATACTTGGTTGATAGTGAAGAAACCTAGGAATGGAACTTTCAGATAGTGCACGGCCATGTGCCGAGCCAGAAAAGACATACCCATAGGGGTCAAAGCTCTAAATGGATGGGGAGCAGTGGTGAGAGTCTCCAGAACCCACTGGTGAGGCTCAGAAGGGAATAGCAGAGAGGTGGGATCAAACTACAGAGAAGAACTTTCCTCCATTCCAGACTAGAGAAAGGACCTTGACAATAAACCAGTCCAGAAGACTTGCATCACAGTAAAACAGCCCAGATACCAATGCCCAGGGTGGCGGGTCCCGTGCTCGCTGCACCCCTCTATTTAAGCTAGCTTGTCAGAAGAGGGGTGATACCCCAAAACCAGTCCAGGATGCTTGCTTCCTGTCCAGGAAAGACCTGCTTGGCAGTTCAGGTTGGACTGCTCCCATGAGGCACAGGGTCAAGACTGATTTGCATAGAGACAGGTCTAAACGGGGTGGCATGGCGAGCAAAAGAATGATGGATTTAAACCAGATCTCTTGACTGGGGGTCAACGTTTTGATTGGTTTTGCATTCCGTCCATCAATTGTGTGTCTTTTGTTTTCTCGCCCTAAGTGCGCCAGGTATGCCCAGACGTGGGTCCTGGGCTCACTGTGCCACTGGAATCAAGCTATCCTGGCTGAAGAGGGGTGAAACGCCGAAACCGGTCCCAGGATGCTTGTTTCCGGTCCAGGAAGGACATAGCTTGGTAGTTCGGGATGGACTGTTCCCATGAGGCATAGGGTCAAGACTGATTTGCATATGGCTGAGTCTAAACTGGGTAGCATGGTGAGCAAAAAAACAACGGATTTAACCCAGACCTGTGACTGGGGGGGGGGGGGGGGGGGGGGGGGGTGAATGTGCGACAATGTTCAGCATTCCACCCATCTTCTTTTTGTGTTGCTGTACGCTGGTATACAGACACAAGATACACAAGCCAATAGCTCAAAAAGTGAACAATGAAAGCTGCAGGTTCTCCTTTTCGTTGATATTTACATAAAGTATAGAAAGAAAGCATTATTCTCCTTTTCCGGCATGTATTGGAACGAATCACATATCTGCAGTTACATTTTTTAAGTCCATAGTTGAGAAGTAGTGAGATTAAACAACAAGACATGTCCAGAGGCAGCCTGTCTCCAGGTATTCCCAGCCCCCTCGTTTCAATCTTGGGACAGCACATTCCATCTCACCTGACGGAGTGCTCTGTTCTTGTAAATGCAGTTCGATCAATAAACAAACATGTCCTTCCTGAAGGTGAATGTTTGTGATGCTATCAGGACTGGAGGAATCAATGGTTCTGCAGAAGTGAATTTACCTGCTTTCTCGCCTTTGGGGGCAGAGCCTGGAAGCCTCTCACTGGAGTTCAGTAACCGCGCTCTTAATCCAGCAGCTGCAAAACCAGTAGTACCTTTCACAGTGCCTAGATCCCTTGGTACCAGCATCATAAGTTATCACGCGTGCATGCACCAGCATCTTAAGTTATCACGTGTGCATGCACCAGCGTCATAAGTTATCGGGCGTGCATGCACCAGCGTCATAAGTTATCGGGCGTGCACGCACCTGCAACATAAGTTACAACGCGTGCATGCACCAGCGACATAAGTTACAACGCGTGCATGCACCAGCGACATTAGTTATCACGCATGCATGCACCAGCATCATAAGTTATCACGCATGCATGCACCAGCATCATGTTATCACGCGTGCATGCACCAGCATCATGTTATCACGCGTGCATGCACCAGCATCATAAGTTATCACGCGTGCATGCACCAGCGGCATAAGCTATCACGCGTGCATGCACCAGGGGCATAAGCTATCACGCGTGCATGCACCAGCGGCATAAGCCATCACACGTGCATGCACCAGCATCATATGTTATCACACGTGCATGCACCAGCATCATGTTATCATGTGTGCATGCACCAGCATCATAAGTTATCATGTGTGCATGCACCAGCATCATAGGTTATCACGCGTGCATGCACCAGCATCATAAGTTATCACGCGTGCATGCACCAGCATCATAAGTTAGTACGCGTGCATGCACCAGCATCATAAGTTATCACGCGCGCATGCACCAGCATCATAAGTTATCACGCGTGCATGCACCAGCGTCATAAGTTATCACGCGTGCATGCACCAGCGTCATAAGTTGTCACGTGTGCATGCACCAGCGTCATAAGTTATCGGGCGTGCATGCACCAGCGTCATAAGTTATCGGGCGTGCATGCACCTGCAACATAAGTTACAACGCGTGCATGCACCAGCGACATTAGTTATCACGCATGCATGCACCAGCATCATAAGTTATCACCCATGCATGCACCAGCATCATAAGTTATCATGTGTGCATGCACCAACATCATAAATTATCATGTGTGCATGCACCAGCATCATAAGTTATCATGTGTGCATGCACCAGCATCATAAGTAATCACGTGTGCATGCACCAGCATCATAAGTTATCACACGTGCATGCACCAGCATCATATGTTATCACACGTGCATGCACCAGCATCATGTTATCATGTGTGCATGCACCAGCATCATAAGTTATCACGTGTGCATGCACCAGCATCATAAGTTATCACGTGTGCATGCACCAGACTCATATGTTATCATGTGTGCATGCACCAGCATCATAAGTTATCACACGTGCATGCACCAGCATCATAAGTTATCACGCGTGCATGCACCAGCATCATAAGTTATCACGCGTGCATGCACCAGAATCATATGTTATCATGTGTGCATGCACCAGCATCATAAGTTATTAGGCAGGCATGCATGCGCCCGCATCATGTCGTGGCTGTCATTGCAACTTTATTTATGAGTTTACCATGATTCTGCACAACATTGGCAAAAACACTTTCCCCCTCCCAATGCTACACATTTGCTAAGCAATATACCATAGGTCTGCAATGCTTGTTTAACGTCAGTGCCTCACTAGGACATTTTCTTTGATTTTAACAATAAAAAATGACTGCCATCTCATGGATCGATAAATAATTGAATGATACTATGTGCGGAAGTGCTTAATGCAATGAGAAGTGCACCAGCAGCTCATAGTTGCGGCTGCATCTTCCAAACAAGCATTTACAATGCAACAGTCTCGCTTTTGCAAAAGTTAGAGCTATTGGCATTGTAAATGACAGATTTTTTATTTATGTGTTGGTTTTGACACACAGCCCCACACACAGAGAGAGAGAGCCCCTCCACACACACAAACAGAGCCACACACAGCCAGCCACACACACACACACACACAGCCACACACACAGAGAGCCACACACACACAGAGAGCCACACACACAGAGAGCCACACACACACACACAGAGAGCCACACACACACACACAGAGAGCCACACACACACACACAGAGAGCCACACACACACACACAGAGAGCCACACACACACACACACAGAGAGCCACACACACACACACAGAGAGCCACACACACACAGAGAGCCACACACACACACACAGAGAGCCACACAGGGAACAGAAGCCAGAAAAAAACAATCCCAACGAGGGAACAGAGGCCAGAAAAAAACAATCCCAACGAGGGAACAGAGGCCAGAAAAAACCAATCCCAACGAGGGAACAGAGGCCAGAAAAAAACAATCCCAACGAGGGAACAGAGGCCAGGAAAAAACAATCCCAACGAGGGAACAGAGGCCAGAAAAAAACAATCCCAACGAGGGAACAGAGGCCAGGAAAAAACAATCCCAACGAGGGAACAGAGGCCAGAAAAAACCAATCCCAACGAGGGAACAGAGGGCAGAAAAACAATCACGAGGGCAGAAAAACAATCACAACGAGGGAATAGAGGGCAGAAAAACAAAGACAACGAGGGAATAGAGGGCAGAAAAACAATCACGAGGGAATAGAGGCCAGAAAAACAATCACGAGGGAATAGAGGCCAGAAAAACAATCACAACGAGGGCAGAAAAACAATCCCAACGAGGGAACAGAGGCCAGAAAAAAACAATCCCAACGAGGGAACAGAGGCCAGAAAAAAACAATCCCAACGAGGGAACAGAGGCCAGAAAAAACCAATCCCAACGAGGGAACAGAGGCCAGAAAAAAACAATCCCAACGAGGGAACAGAGGCCAGGAAAAAACAATCCCAACGAGGGAACAGAGGCCAGAAAAAAACAATCCCAACGAGGGAACAGAGGCCAGGAAAAAACAATCCCAACGAGGGAACAGAGGCCAGAAAAAACCAATCCCAACGAGGGAACAGAGGGCAGAAAAACAATCACGAGGGCAGAAAAACAATCACAACGAGGGAATAGAGGGCAGAAAAACAAAGACAACGAGGGAATAGAGGGCAGAAAAACAATCACGAGGGAATAGAGGCCAGAAAAACAATCACGAGGGAATAGAGGCCAGAAAAACAATCACAACGAGGGCAGAAAAACAATCCCAACGAGGGAACAGAGGCCAGAAAAAAACAATCCCAACGAGGGAACAGAGGCCAGAAAAAAACAATCCCAACGAGGGAACAGAGGCCAGAAAAAAACAATCCCAACGAGGGAACAGAGGCCAGAAAAAAACAATCCCAACGAGGGAACAGAGGCCAGGAAAAAACAATCCCAACGAGGGAACAGAGGCCAGGAAAAACCAATCCCAACGAGGGAACAGAGGCCAGAAAAAACCAATCCCAACGAGGGAACAGAGGCCAGAAAAAACAATCCCAACGAGGGAACAGAGGCCAGAAAAAACAATCCCAACGAGGGAACAGAGGCCAGAAAAAACCAATCCCAACGAGGGAACAGAGGGCAGAAAAACAATCACGAGGGCAGAAAAACAAAGACAACGAGGGAATAGAGGGCAGAAAAAACAAAGACAACGAGGGAATAGAGGGCAGAAAAACAATCACGAGGGAATAGAGGCCAGAAAAACAATCACGAGGGAATAGAGGCCAGAAAAACAATCACAACGAGGGCAGAAAAACAATCACAATGAGGGAACAGAGGGCAGAAAAACAATCACAACGAGGGAACAGAGGCAAGAAAACGGGCAAAATCAGGGAACAGAGGCCAGAAAAAACGATCAGAACGAGGGAACAGAGGCCAGAAAAACAGATCACAACGAGGGAACACAGGGCAGAAAAACAGATCACAACGAGGGAACAGAGGCCAGAAAAAACACTCAACCGAGGGAACAGAGGCCAGAAAAAAAACAATCACAACGAGGGAACAGAGGCCGGACGTTCTCCCTTGCTTCCCCCGCGGTGGGGGCAGGCAACGGCAATGTGCCTCGCGCCCCCACTGCCGTCGGGCTGCACCAGGGGCGTCTGCGGGGCTCTCCCTTAACCACAGGAGCCCGGCACCGGCAGCTTCTCTTATTCCGGCTGCAGTCACAATGAGGGAACAGAGGCCAGAAAAACAATCACAACGAGGGAACAGAGGCAAGACAACGGGCACAATGTAAATGTAAAATGTATAGGCATTTATATAGCGCACTACTTACCCGGAGGGTCCCAAGGCGCTTCGACCGCTGCGAAACCCTTCCTGGCTTCCCTGAGAGATGGTCCCTTAATGGGTATCTCCAGGGTGAGACCAGGCATCCCCGGCGGTCTGGTGGGGCCGTTAGTGAAGATGAGGCAAGCTAATGCCCAGAGTTGCCGAGTGTGATCGCTGATCAGAGTGGGCACCGAGGCGAGAGAATTGTCGAGTCTGCTGACCCTGGTCCAGAAACCTGCCGCGCCAGGAATCGAACCCTGGTCCCGGGCCGTCCTCTGCTCTCTGGTCTGCCGCCTCTAACCAGTGAGCCACACTACTTCACTGTGAACAGAGGCAAGAAAAGCGAGCACTCACCGGCTGGGGTGGAGGACTTGGCAGCTTCTCTTATTCCGGCGCCGGTCAAGCAGAAATGGCTCTCAGAAAAGCCCGTTATTTTCCAACTGGGGGGCATATTTTTCTTTCTCTACTCTTCCCATTGGCTGGAATGTAAAATTACAGCCAATGGGAAGAGGAAAGAAACAAAAAAAACACCCCTCGGTCCCAAAAAGACGGGGCTTAAATGTACAGACGCCCCTCTTCTCCAATGGCTGGCCTCTGTTTAGGAAGCCAGCCAATGGAGAAGAGGGGCGGGTTCAAGCCCCACACTAAGAAACATAAGATCTCGCCAGCGAGACTGCGCAAGTGCAGCCTACGCAGGCCGAGACCTAAAAAGGGGGAAAAGGTAGGAGTTCCAGGGCACCATGGAGGAGCAGGTGGGCAAAGCCACGAGAAGTGGGCAGAAATGAAGGAATTTAAATAAAACTAAAGGCGGAGGGCAGTGAAAAAAACACATTGAAAGGGAGCAACAGGGAGTGTGGGGTTGACGCACTTGAGGGACACAAAACATGGGGCAAAGGGAGAAACACAGGAGAGCACAACATGAAGCGAGGAAGGTGGGTATAAGCACACCGGCAAGACAAAGCAATGCAGAGCTCAGGAGAGAGCACACAAAGGAGACAGCTGGAAAACGCATACACATTCACAGAGTACTCGAGGAAATTAGGAATCAAGCAAATGAATGATATAGCCAACTGATGTAAGCAATAGGTGGGCTATCGGGCCTAGTCAGATCTTGGTAAGCCCACAAAAAGTCTTTTGCAATCAGCAGCTCTGCGGTTTGTAAGGCGCAACCTAAAAATGGTTAATACAGTGTTGCTTTTGCTGAACTGCACCAGCAAAAATAATCCAAAAGTGTGATGCATGTCACACATGCATCATGATGCTACAATGGCTCCAGCATCATAACATGCATAATGATGAGAGCTCCCTGTTTCAAGGGAATTTTTTTTTTTACATTTCCATCTGTATTTATCCATATTTATTTTAAGTTTTGTGGAAAAATGAAGCTGAAATTAGTATATTTCCACATGTACTTAACAGGTAAAAATGCACCCATGCTTGAATACCTACTGCGTTTCAATGTTGTAAACCCCCACAGAAGATAAATCAATGCACCTATATGAACATTTGCATATTTTAGGATCAACCATGTGCATATCTACTGCTGTTAAAGCCTCTTTACTAAAATTCCTCTCTTTTTTAGCCCCCTTACCTACCAATTCACACAGCTATTGGCCTGGCAGACAGTATTTAGAATTACTCAAAAAGCAACCCAATTTCCGTTTTTATCCACATTTAAAAATAAATACAGACACAAAGATAAATGTATTCCATCTGTAAAAATCAGTAAAAACGGAAAACAGGGAGCCTTACTAATGATGCAGCTTTGATGGCAGTGGTAACTCAGAAATGCCAGCACCTCTGTTAGGTCCAGGGTTAAGGTAGTTTGTATAAATTAGTGTGCTCACATGGATTCACACTATGCCACTTAAATAGTGTAGACAATATATGAATTCAAAAACTTGCACATATACATAAATGATTAAGCAATCCAGAGCACCACAAAGGTATAGTGTTTCTGATGTGACCATGTCCCAGATCAAATTTCAATCCTTTCCAGACATTTGTACCCATTACATGTTACATGAGTCACTGAAACAAAGTAAATTACAAATCAATGAGCTACAATCTGTTGACCGGTCAGAAGACTATATGCAAAGCTGACACGTTTCTTCATTTGTAAGACATTTTTTAAGGCGGTCAAGAAAATCAATTAAAATGCAAGGCATTATAGACGGATGACACATTTTACAATGTCTTTGTGTGGTATAAGAAATCCTTACAAACAACTGAAATTTGGCAACAGAGCCCGCACAAGCTACAGAATTCACTGGTGAAAACCTTTAGTGAAAAGATGTATTGAGTAGGTAAAAAAGAGGGAAGATTGAAGGCATCACTTGGTAGAAAATTCATTATATTGTGAAAACCATGCACAAGAACAATTTCCTACATTTCAGACAGAGTGAAAAGACAGCAACCACCACCCACCGCATATAGCTCGGCATGATAAACCACACACCGTAAAAAGGCAGCAAGTCACCTCATAATTCTTTCAAGATTAGAGCGGTCAGCGTCCAAGACCTTTTAAATCGTTAAAACAGACCATGTAAACAATCCCATCTTTGGAGCCCCAAGGACCGAAAGGGCTGAACACGCACCTGTAACCTGGTTTATGGTCAAATAGGAGATGATTATAGGAAGACCAGTGCTACGTGACGAAAGGACTCTAGATTTAGATTGCTATTTCACACGTACTAGCGCTTAATGATAAATCACCCACCCTCTTATTCTGCAGCTCATACGTTTTTCACAAGAATTCAGAAAGTTGGACTAAGACAATTGTTACAAGGTGGGCCACATCAGAATGTTGTGTTCAGTGGAGGTGGGAGTCGAGCACCAGGGAGTTGGAGTAAGCATCAGTGCTGGTGGCCGCAGCTTCTATTTAGGCTTGGTATCATCTGAGGATCCTTGGGTCGCGGCTTCTCTTTAGGCTTGGTATCATCTGAGGATCCTTGGGTCGCGGCTTCTCTTAAGGCCGGGGATCATCTGGGGATCCTTGGGTCACGGCTGCTCTTTAGGCATGGAATTCTCTGATGATCCTTGGGTCACTGCTTCTCTAGGCTTGGGATCTTCTGAGGATCCTTGGGTCGCGGCTTCTCACTAGGTTTGATATCCTCGGAGGATCCTTGGGTTGCGGCTTCTCTCTAGGCTTGGGATCATCCAAGGATCCTTGGGTCGCAGCTTCTCTAGGCTTGGGATCATCTGAGGATCTTTTGGTTGCGGCTTCTCTTTAGGCTTGGGATCAGCTGAGGATCCTTGGATCACGGCTTCTGTTTAGGCTTGGGATCATCTGAGGATCCTTGGGTCACAGCTTCTCTCTAGACTTGGGATCATCTGAGGATCCTCGGGTCGCGGCTTCTCTTTAGGCTTGGGATCCTCCGAGAATCCTTGGGTCGCAGCTTTCTTTAGGCTTGGGATCCTCCGAGGATGCTTGGCTCGCTGCTTCTCTTTAGGCTTGGGATCCTCGGGTCGCGGCTTCTCTTTAGGCTTGGGATCCTCCGAGAATCCTTGGGTCGCAGCTTTCTTTAGGCTTGGGATCCTCCGAGGATGCTTGGCTCGCTGCTTCTCTTTAGGCTTGGGATCCTCGGGTCGCGGCTTCTCTTTAGGCTTGGGATCCTCCGAGAATCCTTGGGTCGAAGCTTCTCTTAAGGCTTGGGATCCTCTGAGGATCATTGGGTCGCTGCCCCTCTTTAGGCTTAGGATCCTCAGGTCGCGGCTTCCCTCTAGGCTTGGGATCTGAGGATCCTTTGGTCTCGGCTTCTCTCGGCTTGGGATCATCTGAGGATCCTTGGGTCGTGGCTTCTCTAGGCTTGGGATCCTTGGGTCGTGGCTTCTCTCTAGGCTTGGGATCATCAGCGGATCTTTTAGTAGCAGCTCTCCAGGCTAGGGATAGTCTGAGGATCCTTAGGTCGCGGCTTCTCTCTAGGCTTGGCATCCTTGGGTCGTGGCTTCTCTCTAGGCTTGGGATCCTTAGGTCGCGGTTTCTCTTTAGGCTTGGGATCATCTGAGGATCCTTGGGTCGCAGCTTCTTTCTAGGCCTGGGATCATCTGAGGATCCTTGAGTCACTGCTTCTCTAGGCTTGATTTCCGAGGATCCTTGGGTCGCGACCTCTAGGCTTGGGATCATCTGAGGATCCTTTAGTAGCAGCTCTCTAGGCTAGGGATCATCTGAGGATCATTTGGTCGCGGCTGCTCTCTAGGCTTAGGATCATCCGAGGATCCTTGGGTCACGGCTTCTCTAGGCTTGATATCCGAGGATCCTCGGGTCGCGGCTTCTCTTTAGGCTTGGGATCCTCCGAGAATCCTTGGGTCGCAGCTTTCTTTAGGCTTGGGATCCTCTGAGGATGCTTGGCTCGCTGCTTCTCTTTAGGGTTGGGACCCTCGGGTCGTGGCTTCTCTTTAGGCTTGGGATCCTCCGAGAATCCTTGGGTCGAAGCTTCTCTTAAGGCTTGGGATCCTCTGAGGATCATTGGGTCGCAGCCCCTCTTTAGGCTTGGGATCCTCAGGTCGCGGCTTCCCTCTAGGCTTGGGATCTGAGGATCCTTTGGTCTCGGCTTCTCTCTCGGCTTAGGATCATCTGAGGATCCTTGGGTCACGGCTTCTCTAGGCTTGATATCCGAGGATCCTTGGGTCGCAGCTTCTCTAGGCTTGATATTCGAAGATTCTTGGGTCACAGCTTCTCTAGGCTTGCCATCATCTGATGATCCTTGGATCGCGGCTTCTCTTTAGTAAGTACAGTACCATATTAAAACCGGTTATGTATGACGAAACACCACATAGTGGCCTTAGTGAACACACCATGGAGCAGCAGCCATTTTCTTTCAAGGAGGTAGCCGAAAATAAAAGATTTGTGCTGAGGTCAAGAATTTGAAAGTCTTTGGTGTTTACTTATTGAGAAAAACTATTAGGACTCTTAAAATCAAAAAAGAGGAAGACCTCAAAGAATCCAGAGTGTGTTATGACTCATGCGTGTCCCCAGATACCGTGGGGCTGCAGCAGATCGGGTGAGGGGCGGAGACTAAGGAAGCACCAAGGAATTGCATTGGACTGTGCGCAGGGGTGGAAGCACCAGGGCTTCACCATGTTGCCCCAAAATTATCAGTTGATATCTGAACATAAATAGCAACACTGCAAGAGCATTAAACTGATGAAAACCCTAGAGCCAAACTACTACATATTGGGGGTTGTATAACCAACTGTAGGGGGCATGATCCAGAGAATAGAATATTTGCCAAATTAAAATCATTGCAATTGGTACAAAAACGAGTAAAACCCACTATCAGATCCTGATCCAACCTACTCTGTATAGAAGCCAGCCTCAAATCACCATCTGATCAGCCCTAGTCTATTACATGCAGCCTCAACCCACCATCAGATACTAATCCACCCTACTCCGTAGTATATGCAGTCTCAAACCATATCCTGATCCACCCTACTCGCATTATGAGCAGCCTCAAACCTGATCCACCCTACTCCGCATTACATGCAGCCTCAAACCACCACCAGATCCTGATCCACCCTACTCCATAATATGCAGCCTCAAACCTGATCCATCCTACTCCGCATTATATGCAGCCTCAAACCACCACCTGATCCACCCTACTCTTCTATGCACTCAAAATAGCTCCTAATCCACCCTACTCTATTATATGCAGCCTCAACCCACTATCAGAACCTGATCCACCCTATTCCCATATTATATGCAGTCTCAAACCATATCCTGATCCACCCTACTCCGTATTATATGCTGCCTCCAACCACCATTAGATCTGCTCCACCCTACTCCGTATTGTCAGTCCCAAACCTACTTTCAAAATCATGCGGTACCTTCAACGGACCAAATATTTCAGATTTAAAGAGTGCACATTAACATGTGCATTGGCACATTTATCACTTCCTTGTCTAAGTTGTTGCTGATCAATCTACTTCAAGTCGGTGATACTGTAAAACAAGGCACAGGAACATACAGGGAAACTAAGCCAAGGAGGATTAAAAGTTTCTTTGTGCTGTAACAAACCAGCCTGCGCCTGGTCAGGGCATGGTTGTTTTAACCAAAGAGAAATGAACATAAGAGTTCGACACATTGGACATGCAAAAACAAAATACAAACACTGGATCCATTTTAGGAGACAAATTATGTACAAAATTTTATTTCAATAAAATAAGGCATATTTTACATCGGTTTGGAATTTAGTTTAACAGACTTGGTAACCAGTTGACAGAAAAGTCCGAAGCAGTGATCAACTCCACTCTAGGCTTGAATGTTGCTTTTGGCGCAGAAGGCAGTGTAGTAGACAAGAAGCCCGATGACTGCAGCCAAGACCTCAGTGGCCACCCAAGGCCCGTTCCATGCTCCCTAGAAGAGAGAAAGCAGTTTAGAACAGGCTCCAACCAGCCTCTAGCGAGATTATTATGTGGAACAAAAAATACTTGACTTTTAGTCTATCGTTCAAAATACTAAGTTCACAAGGACTCAAAGATGGGCTGCCTACTCCAAGCAGACTCCATTTTCCTTAAATACCATGATCTTTCCTACAGAGGTCTCGGGCAGGCGGATACATGGCTTAACCTGGGATAAAACATTCTTGAGGCTATAATGCTAAGAATGGGAGGAGCTCAGAGTACTGTCAGCATCTTACAAGTGAAACTAAATCCACAGCTTGCTCAGATTTAGGTTTCCTGCCAAATACTGGTGCTGGAATGTGGACCTAACTTTTAGGACGGAGCGGAAAAATAAGCTGCGTGCAGCAAGTCCCAAATAGACCTTTTCTGTGTATGGCTTCAACTACACTAAACATGTACCTGTAATCATGAGCACCTGGCTAGGTTTCTTCTGCAATATTCTTTTCTCTCCGTTGTCTATATGCCCAAGCTGGTGTCTGGCTGCGGCGATAATAGAAGGTAGCTAAGAGATGGGCGCAGTTTGAAGGATATGCCACTGGCAGGACAGGCCCAACAATACCGCCCCCGGTTGATTTAATCCAGGGACCCTATATGAAATAATTAGGTTCTCCTATCAGAGTGGCTCCAGGCTGGTGTGAATATCCTCTCCCCCTCCACACAAAGGAACTGTGCGATCTACTGAACTTGGCAACTGGCAGTTCACACAACCAAAGCTTTTGCACACTCAAATGTTTACTTGTTTCAGAGATTAACCCCTCCTGTGCTCATGACGAGGTCAGCTCGTCATGAGCCACGGCGCTCCAGTGCTCATGACGAGCTCAGCTAGTCATGCCCGCGCCCGTTAAATGGAACACTCGCATGTTGGGCTAATTCCCCTGCTGTGCTGAGCGTTCCATTGGAACTGGCGTGGTCATGACGAGCGCTCATGACCGTGGCTCATGACGAGCTGACCTCGTCATGAGCACCGGGGCGCTGTGCGCGCCGCCCCCCCTCCCCCAGCACAGCGGGGGCAAACAGCCCCGCAGTGAAGGGGTTAAAGGCTACCTCGCACCATCAAGTTTGTTTTTTTTACACAGTGCCCACAGGAAAGGCTCCAGAATACTATGAAACGGTCCAGTTCGGATCACTGTTCCTAATGCTGGAGCAGACCTGTAGCTTCACACACTAGCCTGCCCCTCAGACAGACAATAGATATTTCTGTTAGAAGTGATCTCCCCGTGAAGGGCTGTACTGCCCACATCAGTGGCAAGCCTGTGGAGGGCAGGCCAGACAATGGTTGGGGAAGTTTATTATTCTAGCATGATTGATATATTATGGAGGGCTCACTGAAGAGGGCCACCATAAGTCTAACATGCCTTCGGGATGTCCAACCCTCAGATTTTAGGCCAGTCTCAAGTAAACCATGAAATCCAAAGCAAGATCAGACTGCTGCAGAACTGAACGCCCCACCTAAAAGCATCTGCAGTTTCTGCTTCTCGTTAAAGTCCTACCCATGGATACAACCGAGAGGTAAAGCGTTACAACTGTAAAATATCCTGAAGCACGGAATCATTAGCTTCTTACCCTGTGGTCCACATTAACTGTGAAGAGCGGCTTGATGGAAGTTAAGTCCTCGTTGTTCCTCTGGGCCTAGAAGACAGGAGTGATGGTTAGTTCACATGAATGGTGTTTCTCTCAGTGCAACAATTCACCAGACAGCTGCAGCTAGCTGCAGCTAGCTGTGCCCAGCTCTGCCACACGCCGGTGCAGAGGAGCAGGCCAAGTGAGCTGGCAGTGGCACCGCCTCTGCTAGCTTCATCTTGGACCTACAAAGTATGCAGCTTTACCACCCATCTGTCAAGAGGACCAAATGGTTACTCCCCCAAAATGGCGCACCCTCAAGAGGATGAGATTACAAAGGAGCATGAGCTGCACCACTCTAATGACAGACAAAATACGGCCAGAGTGCATAGGCCGGTACCTACAGGGAACAGAATCACACTTGAACAGATGGCAAATAAAAATACATCCCACTCCCAAAAACTCCCCCTAGGTAGACAAGTACAGGCTTGACTTTCCCTCCAACTTCAATGCAATGCTTGGATCTGTGCTGCCCTCATCAGTGACAGGCATGTGGAGCGCAGGCCTGACAATGGTTTGGGACAGAGTTACTCTGGCATGGGGTACACTAAGGGAGGCCCATGGAGGAGCCTGCCATAAATCTGCCATGCCTTCATTAGCAATCCTACCAGTAGAGCAACCCCAGTCTCGCATCATACATGAGCGCAGAAGACCCAGGAGATGCCCCTTTCACACTCACCTTTCTCAGGAAGCTGTAGGACTCCTCGTCAAAGAACTTAACTGGATAGGTACCAGACCGAGCGATCTTGTGCTCCATGCTCCAGGAGACCTGGGAAGAAACATTAAAGAAACGTCTATTCAGAATATTAGATTCACTGAACGAGGTCTTCATCCGAAGAGCCCTGTGTGTGACGGTAACTGCCAGTGCTGTCAGCAAACAAGCACCCAACTAATTAAAGTGCCATACCGTGTGTCAACAAGCATTGCGAACAGTGTGCTGCCCACCACAGTGACGTGCCAGAGGAGAGCAGGCCCGACAATGGCTGGGAGCAGCGATTTACTGTAGCATGGGGTACACACTATGAGGCTAACTGAAGGCACTCATCATACATTTACCATGCTTCCCTACAAGGCACACCACTCTACTGGAGGCCAATCAGCAGAAGATCATACCCAAGAGATCCCAGATGTGAACACTGCATCACACCATGCACCCAGACAAATAAGGTCCACGCTACACAATGATCCTGCACAAGGAAGGCAGCCAAATCCAGGGATTCAATGCTCCAACATTGCATCACGCCATGCACCCTGACAAACAAGGTCAAGCTCAGAAAAGAAAATGATGTTGCAGAGGTACATGTTAGCACTCTTCGGCAGCTCTGCTCATCAGTAAGAGCGGAACAGACTGAAGTGCATCGAAAAGGAACGGGAACTGAACAGAAGGGATAAAGAGGCAGTGTAGCGTATAGAGTGTCTCGGGTGGTGGTGAATATAGAATTACAGAATCTTTAGGTATTTTGCTGATCTTGACTATATAGTAACTGTATAAAACTTGTTGCACCACTTCTTAGATGAAGCGAACGCATGTTAGAGTAATGCATGAAAATGCACTGTTCTGGTAGGAAAGCTCAATCCGATCACTACAGATGTCAGTGTGTAAACTGAAGGGCCCACTGACTTGAATCCTGGTCGGTGTACTGGGGAAAAGCAGGGTGTGTGTATATAGTGTTATTAGTTCTCATCCTATGACAGTGGAGAAGTGTGGCTCAATGGTTAGAGGCGGCAGACCCGAAAGCTGAGATCGGCCCAGGACCAGGGTTCGATTCCCAACACGGCAGGGTCTTGGGTCAAAATGTCAGCGGGCCTGATAATTCTCGCCTCGGCGCCTACTCTAACCTTGGGTTCCACTCTGCAACTCTGGGCAATAGCTTGCTTAATCTTCACAACGGCCCCTTCAACGCCGGGGATGCCTGGTCTCACCTTGGGGGTGCCCAGAAGGGACCATCTCACAGGGAAAGCCAGGACAGGTTCCCCAGCAGTATACAGCGCCGGGACGCCCGCGGTGTGGGCAGCTGTGCGCTTTACAAGTATACAACATTTACAGTAAACACTGAATACACAAATAATTTGTTTAAAAATGTATTACACAAGATCCAGAAAAATGTTTTAAAAAAAAGAAGATGTACAGGCTACACACTTACAAAGTAGGGTGCTCCAAAGTGCGCAAAAAGATAGGCAAGAAAACATTTACTAGCAATATTTTGAAAGGGAGTTTCTTTTCTGTCCCTATATTCCCACCCTGTCTCCCCGTGGATGCCCCAGCATCAAAGCTCCCAACTGACCACGCCATTGACTGTAGTTTCAGGTCTCCATGAAAGTGTTTTAGAGTACCCATTTTTTTATTTATATAAAAGCACCCCACACTACCTGCCCTGAGAAGCATGCAGCACGTGATGCAAGAGCTGATTTTGGTGTTAATCAGCACCAGAAACTAAGAAAACAGCTGCGAACTCGAAACAGTAGAATTCATAAGAGCATCTGAACCAAATTCACCACACACATTAGGTTGGCACCTTATTTATTTCAAATAATGGTTAGATTATAAAAAAGTAGTAAAGAGAGTTCGTAGCACTACAACATAATGTATTAGTAAATACCATACAAAGTCAATTTGGGAGAGAGTACAAGATACTTAGGTAGAAATATTGAAATAAAACGCTGTAGTAATTATCTGCAAATTCATTCTTTGCAGGGGAGAGCACAGATAGAAAAGGAAAATACATTTAAAGTGAGAAAAGGAATATAAAGGAAAGAAAGAAAAGGAGAAGTTGGAACCTTCCGATCGGCATACGACTACCAACTCTCTCCCAGAAGCATACATTTGACAAAGAGCTTGGGTTAAACCCTGGAGCCAGGGGCACTGACCACAAGGAATGGCATGGTGTACCCTTGTCCTACCTGGTAGCGCCCCACATCCTGCCCCCGCGTGACTGGAAACTGCTTGCCACCGACATCGGCGTAGAGAGCAACATTCTGGAAAGAAAATGTTGCTCATTAGACAAGTCGTTCATAGATAAATCAGACAATAAGTCACTCTGAACAGTTCATGCAGGAAGCAGTGTGCTGCCCGCCTCAGTGCCAGGCCCGATGGAAGAGCAGGCGCGGCAATGGTTGGGGGCAGTCATCACTCTAGCATGGGGTACACTATGTGCAGGCTCACAGGGCGGAACCAGCCATAAATCTACCATGCTTTAACGCACCACTCTGGACTGGGGGGCAGTAGCAATGCTCGCAGTACAGACGTCACTTAACAAAACCCGAGTATTCATCTCTCCACTCTAGAAGTTTGAAGACCGAAAATATGGTTCACTTGCGCTACTGTGGGTGCACTTGTACTCCTACACACAGCAGCCGTGAGGTACTACTCAGTTTGAGACTTCCTTTCTTCTCTTAGGTTTCCTGTCAAATGCAAATTTAGTAGCAGCTGGAGGGAGCTCCTGCCTGGGGTTGTGGGTGGGGGGGGATGTTGGAGTCGTGTATGCGTTAGGAGAAGTCTGTATCATTAACAGACCGTACATTTTTCTTTGTTACAAGGTTGTATTTAGCCATTCCTTATCAAAGGCATTTGCTTTTATTTTGCTTAAAAAAGGTAGCCCTCCCCTCAAACTGGGGGATAGCATATATGTGGACACCGTACATGGTGTATCGTGAAAGGTTCTCTATACTTTACAAAGGATCTACTATTCTCAATCTTCAAGACCGAGAAACAATTCTCAAATATGTCCAGGTTTCTATAGTTCTGACTGCTTGCAAGCTAATGTCCCTGTAGTCAAATGGGTAAAAGGAGCAGCAAATCATTAAAGGGACTAACCAAAATGTGACAATCTGCCTCTTGCCCTGAAAAAAAAATAAAGAACGGTCTAAATCCAATAGGTCTTTAAAAAGTGACTTAGTCAAGTACTTCAACTGTTATCACATAGCAAGTCTCAAATGGAAATGAGCGCGAGATAGTGGGATTTCTGGACATCCAAGTGTTATTCAGTCCCCGTTATATCTGGGGCTGGCAAGGATGCGCTGCTCCGTACTTCGGGACAGTACAACAGCCTTCGGCGGGATTACAACAGCTGGAGAGTGCACATTTACCACTGGATGACCCTGACACAATGAGATCGAGAACGTGCATCTAGCAGCTTGGGGTCAGTGTACTGACAGGATGCCCTGGGTGACTTCAATGCAACTAACTACACATGAACACTGCTCACCCACCAGCCCCCACACCCTTCGCGCTGATCAAAGTGACATCAGCAGAATGGCCTGCACTCATACCTGTGCCCCGTTGGTGCAGGTCAGCGAGATCTCCACAATAAACACAGTTTCGGATGAGATCACTGCATCATTCGTTGTGTAGTACGAGGGGACAATCACCGGCTCTGTGCAGGTTTCAGCTACAACAGCAAAGGAGGAAACGATTACTTGGGAGTCAAACAAGTGTCTGGGGCCTGCATCCACACAACCCCTTCTCCCTCGCCCACCCCAACATCTGGTGCCCAACACTACAACAGCAGCATTAAAGACTCAACACGCGGTCAAAAACATTAAGCTCGTGTCTTGTTTTGGGTGAGTGGTAGTTACGGACCTGAAACTACTACTATATAAGAGCGGATGCACGTCGAAAAGCACACGTGTCTGCCTCTGTGGGCCAAAGACCTGGGTTGCAATGCCCCCCCCCCCACCCTCCCTGCGGGACTATTTGACCCAAGAAAAGCCTTGCTGAGTCCCAGGTCCATGCCAGACCGGCTGCTCATGTGCAGGTTTCCCCTAAGATTGCAGCCTTGGAATGCACAAGAAACCCCACAAATACCCACGCCAGGAGTCCAGGTCCATGCCTGTCCGGCTGCTCCAGTTAAGGTTTTCTCCTGAGAATGCACAAGAACCCCCACAAATGGCCTCCCTGCCTCACTAGGCAACGACACTCAATCTGCAGACCTCCTGGGCTCGCCAAGCTTTAGGTCTGTGACCCCTTGACCACAGCAGATGTGAGCGGGGAGGGTTTAACACCCTGGGCCTCCCTGCAGAAGACTGTGGCCCTATGGAGGCCTCTGGACCCCTAGAACATCACTGTGGCCCTATGGAGGCCTCTGGACCCCTAGAACATCACTGTGGCCCTATGGACGCCTCTGACACATGTAACAATGGCACAATAAAGACTGCTGTGCAGACTCCCCGCCCGCCCTGCGCCCCTAACATACCCACCCGTGCAGCCGGTCAGCAGCAGCAGCACCGCCGCCAGGGCCCCCAGGAGCCGCACCGCGCACGCCATGTCCGACCAGCACCAGAGTCTGAGCTCGAGAGAGAGCCAGCTCAGCGGGCCGCGCGCCTGGCATGCCGGGAACGTGCTCGGATTGGGCAGCCACCTCCGTCGATCACCCCAGACCACGCTCTAATTGGATAGTAGTGTACGAAGGCGGGCCCACAAACAAAACACCACCGGGGCCGGCATCCATTGGACAAGCCTCCCTATAAGGGGGGCGTGACACACAGACAGATCTTGCTTACATTGGACGAGGGTGCAGGAAGAGGACGCGACGGGACACACCAGGTCTCGCTTTTATTGGTGGAGAGATGAACTAACAACCCTACCGGGGCCGTCTAGTACTGGACGAGAATCTCCGAGAGACCCGCCAATCAAGCCATTTCTGAGCGCGTGGTGCTACATGGACAGATAGAGACTGTCAATCACTATAGTTCCTATGGAGTTAAAGCTGCTAAAAGAAACATATGTTTCGACAAATGTAAATAATAACAAACTGCCATTGAATATGATTTGAAAAAGGAGAGATTCTTTTACAAGTTTGAAAATAAGTTTATTATACATAAAATCCAAATAATGTTATAACAATGTTTTACCATTTATTCATACACGCCAGCATTGAAGAAGACGAGAGTAAAAAAAGAAATCGAGAGAAAGTATTTCCCTCTTTGACTTCTATTGAAGCAGAAGCAATTTCAGGCAGGAGACAGTAAAAATAAAGCAATTTTTGACTTCGAGAATCGGGAGTCTCCCATCTGAATCGGGTCTATTTGCATATATGGTCTAAAGTAGAAATACATTAAGATTTTGAAATAATACGCATATAAGTAGTAGCTAATCTATGATCATTACATACTGCATTCCACCAGATTTTAAATTATCATTGAGCAAAATCTTTCCAATTTTCTGAAATTTGCTAAAAAGCCACTGCTAAATAATACATATAATATTTTCATATCTATTAAAATAGCTATCCAAACATCAAATTTGGAATCGGGTTAATAGCATTTTTCACTCAGATATACCTTTCTCCATTACTAATGTTTTCATAGCCAAGATTATTTTAAGGACACAGAAGCAAAGATTATCCTTTTCTTTCTTCATAGTTTGTTTCATAACAGCCAATCACACTAAACACAGAAAAAAACAGCCCTGCCAAGTGCCACACATCTTGGGTCAGACTAACTCAAATTGTTAGTCATTCTCACACTGGAACATTTTGTCACACAAAATGGAGATTTGCTCAGTGTGTGCAGCCGGGACAGATACAATGGGCTCAAGGAAAAATTAACTGCTGTTATGGTTAAACCTTGAGGTAATGACCCTGCTTTATTAGGCTCATGGTGGGTGGTCCCTGCTCCGGCAGGTAATGCAGGTACCTAAATTCAATGGCATTATGCTACCAGTGAGAAGCACTCCCTCCGTGTAAGTACATTTGAAGAAAACACTTACTTCTAGAGCTTTCGTGGCACCAGTATATCTGATATTTACCTGTGGAAGACCAGGGGTCCCTACCTCGTCGGAAGGGCTGTGTAGTCGCGGGGGCCACTCCCCCACACCGGGAGGAACAGCGTCCCTTGGTCACCGGAATTCCGCTCTTCGCCCACAGGAGCCGATAACCAACGCCGACCCGGAAACAGACCAACCGGATACCGGAAACGGAACTCCTTCAGGTGACCCGGAACCCGACCCCTCCGGAACCGGAAGCACGTCCACTGCAGTCCGCCAGGAACACAGAAAAGACGGCAGGAACGAGGAAACGTTGTTCAGCCCAGCGGACTCGTGGCAGGAGACAGCGAACGGCGCGGAACCCCCGACGGAGAGCGGAAGGAAGGAGGAGATCGGAGAGGAGGCGGAGATCGTAGAAGAGAACGAGGAAGAAGACCTGTGGACGGAGGATTGGTGGCGACCTCCGGAGGTGGCGGGAGAGCGGCCGTAACTCGGATGAGAGTTACGGCGGGGCACGTGAGTACACTCTATCCTTCTCCGTGTTTCCCTAGTGTAAATATTGTAACTAAGTGTAAAGTCGTGTATATAGAGCCCCCACGAGCACCCTGCACCAGCCTTAGTACTTAAGAGAAGTCTCACGAGCACTGTAAGTATAATCATCACACTTATCCCGGACACCTCCCATCACAAACCCCTCCTGCTTGCTGATTGCTCTTATCCCTACCTACCCGTCCTACCTTCCCCACGTTCATTACCTGGCCCTTCACTTCCCGGTGACGGTGGCAGTACTCAGTAGTCCTTACTGGACGGGACTAACCCTTGTACTCTCTCTTACTTATCTCCGAGGAGACCCATCGACCGGCCGTACCCTGACGACAACAGCCCCGCAGCGGACCACAACCCGGATACCTACCCAACATCCAGACCCTCCCGGCTGGGAGCTTCCCTGCGGATTTTTCTTCCCTGCAAACTCTTTGTTCCGGACTTTGTGTGTACTATCAACCAATAAATCCTTGACCATAGCTCAATACATCCGGCCTCCCCGCCTGTTATTCCGGTCCGCCCAGCCCACAGTCTCACAGGTGGTGTCAGAAGTGGGATCCGCCAGAAGCATGGAGGCCGCCGTTAAACACCTAGCAGAGAGCCAAGAGCAGCTTGGAAAAATGATGGAACGCTTCCTGAAAACCGCGGAAGATGATCGTGGTCAACTCCATGACATCCTTAAGGGACAGGGGACCGCTCAGGATCAAGCCCTCGAAAAACTGACCACAGTCATGGGGCAACAAAGACCCACAACCTCCTTACCATCAGTCGTTCTCCAAAAATATGTCTCGGGTGAAGACCCCGATTATTTCTTTACTAATTTCGAGCGTCTGGCTCAAGCAGCAGCATGGCCTGAGGATCGCTGGGGCCACTATCTAGGTCCTTTATTGACTGGTGAACTGCAGGCAGCGTATCAGCAGGCCAATATCCAGGGCCAGACTCCCTACCAAGACATAAAGACTTGTATTCTAGAGAGGCTGGGAATTGATGACGAAACATACAGGGTACGTCTGAGACAGGCCAAAGAGGGACCCCAAGAAACGCCACGGGCTCTCTCATTCCGGATACAGGACCTGGCAAACAGATGGTTGAAACCTGCCACAGCCACCAAGAACGAGATTCTCTCAAAAATATATCTGGAGCAGTATCTGGCGTCTCTACATCCGGCCACCCAAAAATGGGTGAGACAACATGCCCGCCTGACCTTGGACAGTGCGGTAGAGATAGCCAGTGCCTTTAGTAGAGCTCAAGAGTCACAACGGGTCCGAGAGGAACCTCATCCACGGATACCACATGGCAGCCACGCTCGTCCACAAAGACCTCCTCCCGCGGCCAGAAGACCAGATCCTGCTCCCCTGATGCCCTACCCTGTCATGCCTCGACCTAGCCCTACTGGTCCTCAGTGTTATCACTGCGGAGGGTATGGCCACATAGCTCGTGTATGTCCCCCAAAAGAGGAGCCCATGGACATAGGGATGGTCCGGAACTATGTATGTCTTACCAACGAGGTTACCCCTCCACCGTTCCGATGTCCAGTGAGAATCGAGGGACACCGGATGATGGCATTGGCCGACACGGGATCTAGGCATAGCGTCCTACGACCCCAGGAACTACCCCATCCTGTCGGACCACTAACTGGAACAGTCGCTATCAAGTGCGTCCATGGAGACACCCGGAGTTATCCGACGGCCCAAGTACGGGTACAACAACAATCCGATGGGGGTAGAATGTTAACTGTCGGTTTGGTTCCTAATCTCCCGGAACAAATCATATTAGGTAGCGACTACAGTGGTCTTCCCTCTCTCTTGAAAGACACTACGGACTCCCTAAAGAGGTGGTGGGCAGAGGCCCCGTTTCCCCACGGTTCTCCTTCAGCGGACTCCCCTTCAAAACCAGGGAAGACCAAGAATCAAAAGAAGAGAGAGAAAAGGACCTTTACTGGGGCTTATCCTGCTCAGGTCGATGTTCACCCCTGGGAGACCGACCGCAAATTCCGAGCCACCCAGCAAGAGGACCCCGTGCTGCAGGAAGCCTGGAATCGTGCCCTGGATAATGAAGATCCTCTGCAAGTAGGTCCCTACTTCTTTCGAAAGAATGGTCTCCTCTACAGAAAAGGGGGGCCACAGCTCCCAGCCCAGTTAGTCATCCCCGGATTGTTTCGGGACAAGGTCCTTTATCTGGCCCACCGTCACTTGCTGGGAGGACACTTCAGCGATGAAAAAACGGGGCAAACAATCCTTGAAAAATTCTACTGGCCGGGGGTACACGGTCAAATAAAGCAATACTGCAGAGAGTGCCCGGTCTGCCAGAAGAACAGCCGGTATCGGCCCCCCCGAGTACCGCTCCAACCCCTTCCTCTTATTGACGTGCCTTTCTCCCGGGTAGGGATGGACCTGATAGGACCCATGTTGCCCTCTAGGACGGGTTTTAGATACGCCCTGGTGTTGGTGGATTATGCCACCCGGTTCCCGGAGGCCGTCCCTTTGAAACAGCCCACTACCCAAAACATCGCCAAGGCCCTTATCTCCATCTTTAGTAGAGTAGGGTTCCCTCGGGAGATCTTAACAGATCAAGGTACGCCTTTTGTGACTTCCCTCATGCGTCAAGTCTGTGCCCATCTGGGCATTAAACAGATAAGAACATCGGCGTACCACCCCCAGACAGATGGGTTGGTAGAGCGCTATAACGCCACCCTAAAGACCACCCTCAAAAAGCTGCTAGGCCTTGAGAGTAAAAAGTGGGAGGAGATGCTTCCTCTTGCCCTCTTCGCAATCCGTTGCAAGGTGCAAAGTAGCACCGGGTATTCCCCATATGAATTGTTATATGGCCGAGTGCCTAGGACTCTGTTAGACATGGCCCGCGAGGCATGGGAAGCTGAGTCTGACCAAACCCGTCCCCTCCCTGAATATGTCGACAATCTCCGAACCCACTTGACCCAAATCAGAGAAATAGTGAGACAGAACATGGTGGCCGCTCAGGTATCCCAGAAACAGCAGTATAATAAAGGAACCAAGGCCTGTTCGTTTAACCCTGGAGACCTGGTATTATTGCTTCTACCCTCCTCCGACCATAAATTGTTGGGTCAATGGCAGGGCCCCTTCCCTATCTTAAGGCAGGTGACTCCCGTCACCTATGAACTCGATATCGATACTTCCCGAGGGGTCACCCAAATATACCATGTCAATCTATTGAAGAAATGGGTGGGACCCGTCCCAGTGTTGACAACCACTCCCTCTCTTCCCTTTGAGGGCTGTATTGATCCAGAACTCCCGGAAAGGAACAAACAGGACCTTAGACAGGTCTTATCCTCTGTGCAAACAGTCTTTTCCTCCATGCCCGGGCACTCCACCATTGTGGAGCACGCCATTCACACCGAAGCAGGGAAAACAGTGCGACAGAGACCCTACCGGATCCCTGAAGCACGAAGGGCGGTAATAAAAGAAGAGACGACCCAGATGCTGCGGATGGGTATAATCGAACCGTCCAGCAGCAGTTGGAATTCCCCAATCGTTCTAGTACCCAAACCTGATGGCTCTACTCGGTTCTGTATCGACTTCAGGGAGGTGAACAAAATCTCTGCCTTTGATTCCTATCCCCTTTCTCGAGTTGACGAGATGGTGGAGCGTATAGGCAAAGCCAAATATATCAGTACCCTTGACTTGTGCAAAGGGTACTGGCAGATCCCTCTAAAACTCGAAGACAGACCGAAAACGGCGTTTTCAACCCCAGAGGGTTTGTTCCAATTCAGAGTGATGCCCTTCGGGCTACATGGGGACCCGGCAACTTTCCAAAGGGCCATGAATCTGGTCTTACGACCCCATACCAGCTATGCCGGGGCATACCTAGATGACATAGTCATTTATAGTGACAGCTGGGAACAACACCTACACCATCTGCAGACTGTAGTTCACTCCCTTGGTAACCACGGCTTTACCATCAACCCTGCCAAAACCACCTTGGCGGCCCAAAGTGTGAAATATCTGGGTTATCTGTTGGGGGAAGGGGTCATTCGCCCTCAAAACAATAAGATTCAGGCTATTCATTCCATACCCTTCCCTCATACCAAGAGAGAACTACGAGCCTTTCTCGGGTTGCTGGGGTATTACAGGAGGTTTATTCCCAACTTTTCCCAAATAGCAGCCCCCTTAACCGACCTGTTGAGAAAAACCTCTAGAACAGAAGAGAAATTACAGCAACCCACTGCCCAGCTACTGCAAGCCTTCGACCTCCTCAAACAGTCCCTGTTGTCAGAACCCGTGTTAGTCAGCCCTGACTATTCTCGACCTTTCATCCTGCAGACAGACGCCTCCGATCAGGGTTTAGGGGCCATCCTGTCCCAACAAGATGAAAAAGGGGTCGAAAAACCAATACTGTATCTTAGCCGAAAGCTCTTCCCCGTGAGCAGAACTATGCGGTCGTAGAAAAAGAGGCTCTAGCAATTAAATGGGCTGTGGACAGTCTCCGGTATTATCTGGAGGGTCGGGAGTTCCTCTTGTATACGGATCATGCCCCGCTGGAATGGATGGCCCGTAACCGGGGCCACAACGACCGGGTACTTAGGTGGTTCCTTTCTCTGCAGCCCTTTCGTTTCAGGACCCTACACCGAAAGGGACTAGACCAGGGCAATGCAGATTACCTCTCGCGTTTTCCAGCTACGACCAACCCTACTAGTAAGACAGCTAGGGAAAGGGGATGTGGAACACCAGGGGTCCCTACCTCGTCGGAAGGGCGGTGTAGTCGCGGGGGCCACTCCCCCACACCGGGAGGAACAGCGTCCCTTGGTCACCGGAATTCCGCTCTTCGCCCACAGGAGCCGATAACCAACGCCGACCCGGAAACAGACCAACCGGATACCGGAAACGGAACTCCTTCAGGTGACCCGGAACCCGACCCCTCCGGAACCGGAAGCACGTCCACTGCAGTCCGCCGGGAACACAGAAAAGACGGCAGGAACGAGGAAACGTTGTTCAGCCCAGCGGACTCGTGGCAGGAGACAGCGAACGGCGCGGAACCCCCGACGGAGAGCGGAAGGAAGGAGGAGATCGGAGAGGAGGCGGAGATCGTAGAAGAGAACGAGGAAGAAGACCTGTGGACGGAGGATTGGTGGCGACCTCCGGAGGTGGCGGGAGAGCGGCCGTAACTCGGATGAGAGTTACGGCGGGGCACGTGAGTACACTCTATCCTTCTCCGTGTTTCCCTAGTGTAAATATTGTAACTAAGTGTAAAGTCGTGTATATAGAGCCCCCACGAGCACCCTGCACCAGCCTTAGTACTTAAGAGAAGTCTCACGAGCACTGTAAGTATAATCATCACACTTATCCCAGACACCTCCCATCACAAACCCCTCCTGCTTGCTGATTGCTCTTATCCCTACCTACCCGTCCTACCTTCCCCACGTTCATTACCTGGCCCTTCACTTCCCAGTGACGGTGGCAGTACTCAGTAGTCCTTACTGGACGGGACTAACCCCTGTACTCTCTTACTTATCTCCGAGGAGACCCATCGACCGGCCGTACCCTGACGACAACAGCCCCACAGCGGACCACAACCCGGATACCTACCCAACATCCACCCCCTCCCGGCTGGGAGCTTCCCTGCGGATTTTTCTTCCCTGCAAACTCTTTGTTCCGGACTTTGTGTGTACTATCAACCAATAAATCCTTGACCATAGCTCAATACATCCGGCCTCCCCGCCTGTTATTCCGGTCCGCCCAGCCCACAGTCTCACATTACCTTTTTAGGGATTTTTCTGCATGGTTGTAATCGCAATAAAGTTTCATACATAGTGTCACACATAAAGCATGGTACATCACACATAATGTCAAACATAAGCTCACTTAAACCATGACTCATGTATGAGTCACTGTCTGGCCCCCTAATCACCACTACCTTGCTCATGAAACAGTCCCGATACCATATTAGCAAATATTAATTAGTCCCGATTCCGGCAGGAAACTCCTGAGTTTTAAAGCGAAAAATGCCTTCAATTTAGCTTTTCCTTGCCTGTAATTATTTCCATTTCAATACTAGACCTTTTCCTTAAGAGAATTGAACATTCTTGGCACAGAAATTGGCTAGAAATTGTTTTATTCTGTGTCAGGACCAGAGGCTCTGATTATGATTGTTGAAAGCATTCCCATCACAAAAGAAGCAATATCCATTTTTGTTTTGTAATAAAAAATGAAGAATCCGAAAACCAATATGCAGCCTCCATAATACACTGCATTGTAGAACCCAGCAGAAATGTTTTGGGTGCCATGGCACCTCCACCGTATGCGCTCCAAACCTACTGATGTAAAGGTATTATTTATTCACCTTGGTGTGCTCAGGTCACTATTGATGAAACATTGCATGCTAACCTGTGGGTGAGGTGAACTTCTCAAATTCTGTAGTGAACATCTCAAGTCAAGTCAAGTCAAAATGTATATAGCGCACTACATACCCAGAGGGTCTCAAGGCACTTGAGGAAGAGGGGGGGAGGTTTACTTATCGAATATCCAGGTTTTAAGCTGTTTTCTGAAGGCTAGGTGGTTTTGAGTAAGGCGGAGGTGGATGGGAAGGGAATTCCAGGTTTTGGCCGCTAAGTAGGAGAAGGGTCGTCCCCCCATGGTGGCTTTGTGGATGCGCGGAACAGAGGCGAGGGCTTGGTTGGACGAACGCAGCTGGCGGGTGGGGGTGTAAAAGGAAAGGCGCGTGTTGAGACAATCGGGTCCAAGTTCGTAGAGGGATTTGTGTGCGTGGGTGAGGAGACGGAACGTTATCCTCTTGTTGACGGGGAGCCAGTGAAGGTCTTTCAGGTGAACGGAAATGTGGTCTGTGCGGGGGATGTCTAGTATGAGTCTGGCTGAAGCATTTTGGATGCGTTGGAGTTTTTTCTGCAGTTTTGCGGTGGTACCGGCGTACAGGGTGTTTCCGTAGTCCAGACGGCTTGTAACCAGTGCGTGGGTGATCGTTTTTCTTGTTTCGGTGGGGATCCAGCGAAATGTTTTTTTGAGCATGCGTAGGATGTTGAAGCATGATGATGTGACGGCGTTGACTTGTCTGGACATCGAGAGTGAGGAATCCAGGATGATGCCCAGGTTCCGTGCGTGGTCCGTCGGTATGGGAGCTTTTCCTAGGGCCGTTGGCCACCAAGAGTCGTCCCAGGCGGAAGGGGATGCACCTAAGATGAGGACTTCCGTTTTGTCCGAGTTCAGTTTCAGACGGCTTTGCTTCATCCACTCGGCTACTTCTTTCATCCCTTCATGTAGGTTGGTTTTGGCGGTGTTTGGGTCTTTGGTGAGTGAGAGGATCAGCTGAGTGTCATCAGCGTAGGAGATGATGTTGAGGTTGTGTTGACGTGCGATGGTTGCGAGGGGGCTCATGTAGACGTTGAAGAGGGTGGGGCTGAGTGATGATCCTTGCGGGACGCCGCAGATGACTTTGGTGGCCTCTGATTTAAAAGGGGGGAGGCGGAGTCTCTGAGTTCTTCCAGCGAGGAACGAGATGATCCAGTCCAATGCTTTTCCTTGAATTCCGATGTTGTTGAGGTGTTGTATCAGGGTGCTATGAAAGACTGTGTCGAAGGCTGCAGAGAGGTCAAGGAGGATGAGGGCGACTGTGTCTCCGTTGTCCAGTAGTGTTCGAATGTCGTCTGTTGCTGCAATGAGGGCGGTCTCGGTGCTGTGTTTGGCTCGGAAGCCAGACTGTGAGGAGTCGAGGGATTTGTTGGTTTCGAGGAAGGCGGCGAGCTGATTGTTGACAGCTTTCTCAATGACTTTGGCAGGGAATGGGAGGAGCGAGATGGGGCGGTAGTTTTTTAGTTCGGTGGGGTCAGCTGTGGGTTTCTTCAGAAGGGCGCTAAATTCGGCGTGTTTCCAGCTTTCTGGGAATGTGGCGGAGTTGAGGGAGCAGTTGATGATGTCTCGTAGATGGGGTGCGATAATGGAGTCTGCTTTGTTGAAGATGTGATGGGGGCATGGCTCTGTAGGGGATCCTGAGTGGATGGAGTTCATCAGGCGAATGGTGTCTTCAGTGGTGATTGGGTTCCAGTCAAAGAGGTTATTCGGAGGGGGTACAGGTTCGGAGGTGAGTGGGGTGGACTGGTTTACGGGTTGGTTGTCAAAGCTGTTATGAATGTCGGCGATTTTGTCATGGAAGAATGAGGCGAGGGAGTCGCAGAGGACTTGAGAGGGGGTGATGTCGTTGGAGCTGGTGGTGGGGTTGGTGAACTCTTTGATGATGTTGAAAAGTTCCTTGCTGTTGTGGGCGTTGTTGTCTAGTCTGTCTTCGAGTGCTGATTTCTTGGTTGTCCGGATTAGTTGGTGGTGTTTGCGGGTGGCGTTTTTGAAGGCGGCTTGGGTGATAGTGTTTGGGTCTTTTTTCCAGGTTTTCTCAAGGGAACGACAGAGCTTCTTGGATTTCTTAAGGTCATCGTTGAACCAGGGGGCGTTCTTGCTTCCTTGCTTGATTTGATGTTTTTTCAAGGGTGCCAGTTTGTCGGCGGTTTGGGTTAACCATTGTGTGAGGTTGATGGCGGCTTGGTTAGGGTTCGATGAATAGGCAGGGGGTTTTTGAAGAAGCGATGTAGAGATTCTGGTCGATGGTGATTTTGTTCCAATTTCTCCGCAAAGTTGGTTGAGGGTGGTTGTGGATCGTGGTCTTATTGTAAATGAAGTGGATGCAACTGTGGTCCGTCCAGTGGAGGGCTGTGGTGTGAGTGAAGGAGATATGCTTGCTGGAGGTGAAGATAGGGTTGAGTGTGTGTCCTGCGTAGTGTGTGGGGGTGTTAACAAGTTGTTTGAGTCCGAGATTGGCGAGATTGTCCTGAAGGGTGGTAGAGTTACTGTTGTTGCTCTTTTCCAGATGGAAATTGAGGTCTCCCAGTAGAATGTATTCTTCGGAGGAGAGGGCGTGTGGGGTGATGAAGTCAGTGATGTCTTCGCTGAATTGTGTACGGGGTCCTGGTGGCTTGTAGAGGAGGGTGCCTCTGAGTGTGGTCTTGGGGTCGGTGTGGATCTGGAAGTGAAGGTGTTCGGCAATAGCGAGGTTGTCTTCTGAGCTGGCTGAGACGCGGATGGTGTTCTTATGGACGATGGCAATGCCTCCTCCTGTTTGGTTGGTGCGGTCCTTTCGGATGATCTTGTAGCCGTCCGGGATGGCTATGGTGATGTCTGGAGCTGATGAGGCATTCATCCAGGTTTCTGTTAGGAAGGCGATGTCCGGAGAAATGGTGTCGAGTAGATTTTTCATTTTCCTGGGAGGCTCAAGAATTAGGCATACAATTGGATCTTCGCACTCATTGTGTGATACAGTCCTGACAAGAGCCAGAGACCAATGAAACCCTGCATGCCATGAAATGTAACTAGCCTTGAAGTACCAAAGGGTGCTGAAGACCCATCAGACCCAACAACATTTCCAGAAAACACAGGAGTTCCACCGGGGGCTTGCCCAATATCTCTAGAAGTACAGAGAACCACTATTGTGCTTTCCAGATTGGAGTCACCAAAATCACTTCCACCAATTGATTTCTCACTTAAGCTGCCACCAGAGGAATCATCACAAACAGGGAAAATGTGTAAACTATAAGGCAACACCAGTCCTAAAGAAAGAGATCTGTGGCAAATGCAAATGGATCCGGGCACAAGCGGAAGAATGTGTACACTTGTTTGTTCAAGCAAGAGGCGAAAAGGTCAGTGTTGCAAAGACCCCATTTGTCCTGAAGACTCTGAAAGATCCATAGATCCAGCTTCCAAACACTGATATCTTGGAAATACCTGCAGTTCCAGTCTATCACATTGTTCCAAAGGTACTTTGCCATTACAGAAATCCTGTGCTGTAGGCAAAAATACCCCAAATCTTTCTGAATTCCCACTAACACCTTGGATGTCATGCTCCCCCAGTTTATTTATGTACTGGACCCCCAACACATAGTTCAGATGCAAGAGAGTACAACAATCCGTCTCTGATGGGATAAAGTCTTTATAGTAAAACAGCCTGCTAACAGTTCCAGGCAGTTTATGTTTAGACCCAACTTGGCTCCGACTATAATACTCAGATAGACATGGCACTGCACCAGGCTCTCCAGCCCCCTCGGCTGGCATCTAATTCTATGTCAGGTTCCGAGTGAGAGACAAATATTACCCTGCTGTTCCATGCTGTCATGTGCTGGACTTCTGCACTACCCTTGATGGCCCCAAGTCATGGTTCACTAAAGCACCAAAACATGGTCTTGGAAGGTGTCATCTCCACACCATTAGACAACATAGCTCCTAAACCTGAAAACATAATGGCCATTCAATGAGTGCCAAATAGAATAAAGAGTGGCATAAAACCCCCCTTCTGGGGTGCCGAGTTCCACAAGTACCTCAGCGAGGCTCGTCCCACAAACTCTCCTCAATATTGCATATATCTTGATCCCATCAGCATCTTAGACTCGTCAGTTTCTTGGTCATCAGCATATTTTTGTCCATTGCACTTGGGGCTGAAATTAAATTCATTAGTACTGTGGGAAAGTAGAATCTGCCTTCATGGACACCCCCACGTTTTGCCTGGTGTCAGTGTGTTTATGACTTAGTCTGCTAGGTTCCTGCTAACCAGGACCCCAGCAGCTGTGCTTTCTCCCCTAAATTGGTTCTGGTAAGTACTTTGGTACCTTCGCAATAGGCTACAGATGTACCCTTATAAGTCCCTAGTATATGGTACTAAGGTACCTAGGGCATAGGTATACCAGGGGTCTCTAATGGGCTGAAGCATGCATTGTGCCACTCAAAGAAGTCCACTTAAACTGTGGTTACAGGCCTGCCATTGCAGCCTGTGCGAGTTGGTGCTTGCACTTCTCAAGACAGGTATGTTTCTTTATATCTGAGGTCACTGCACTTAAAAACTCAAAGTCACCCCTATGGCAGGCTCTTCAGTCCTGATGACAGGGTGCTTTGTTACAAGTGTGAGGGTGCCCCTGCATGGGCAGGACACCCCTACAAACCCCAGAGTCCATTTTCTAGACGTTGTAAGTGCAGCCAGCCATTTTAAGACATATAGTGGATATCAGTCATTACAAGATGTTGAACTTCATAATGGCTGCATCGAACACGGTCCTGTCTGGTATCAAACATGTTGGAATCATACCCCAACATCGATTAAGTATTGGAAGTATGATCCCATGTACTGGTGGGCCCTTAGGGGACCCCCTATATTCCCAGTAACAGCCTTTCAAGGTCTACCAGGAAGCTTGGGTTGCTGCCAACCACAGATTCTGCCCTCCTGCTGCTGAGCTAGAACAATAGGTTTCCTTTCACAGGGAAGTGTGATCACCTCCCAGACAGGACTTAGTGTATTGGGCTGGGGCCAGCACCACCAGACTTCTTTGAAGGACACATTTGGTGCCCTCATTTCATACTCAGGCTTGAGCAAGTTCAGGAAACCTTGTTTCCCGCTCTGACGCTAAACTGGACAAAGGACAGGGGAGTATCCGCCCCTCTGTCCAACCCTTTCCCTAGAGTACTTAAGGGCTCTCCTGTGGGTGGGTCCTTAGATTAATTGTGGAACAAGTCTCACCTCTGAAACTCCGCCACTCTTCAATTGTCTGGACACTTAGACTTTGTTGGACTTTGACTGGGACCGAGACTGCATCAAGGAAGCCTCCTGCTGATCCTGGTCTCACTGTTTTTCAAGCCTTCTGCGTCGTCTGTGTCTGTGCTTCAACCCGGATCTCTAAAAGACCTATTGGAATTAAGGACACTCAAAGAAATCTCCCTTGGAGTGAAGGAGTCACTCCCTTGCATCTGCAAGCACCGCAACAAAGCTGACCGGTCTGCTACTCCTGACGTCCCATGGAAATCCTGCGGCTCCATAACACAGGTGGTGGTTCTGTGGCTCCCTAGTGGCCTTACCTGTCCTCCCTGCAATTTGCAGGACAGTATCCCTTGTCGGGGGCAGCTCGTACCAAAAGTCTGTGCACCACATTGACTTGTCATTGCCAAAGCTTGTTGGCTCTGCATTCCAGAGATCTTGGGGATACAAGAAGCTCGAGCCTCCAGCACCTCACTTACTGAATAACAGAGTCCTCCCTGCATCGTGGGCCTCCAACGTTGATGAGCTGCCTGAAGTCCTCTTGTGACTCCTGTGCCTCTGGCCTGTGCTTCCTCTCAAGGGTCTTCTCTTGCTTCAGTGGCTCCCCAGCTTGCTTGGGGCCTGCTTCGACTCTCCTGCCTTTGGTGAGTCCCTTGGACCTTGCAGGTCCCAACGTTAGGTCCTTTTTGTTCTCCAAGCCAGTTGTGGCTACCATGGCTTGTTGGTGCTCCCACCAGACACCGACCACCTAGACACCAACATATGGCATGAGACAATTCGTACATGGCTCCTGGACTTCCTCAGCATCACCTTGTCTTCACAGCTGTAGTGACAAGGTAGGTCACCATTGTCTCTCCTGAACCTCTCAGCATCTGTGGGAGTTCTGCTTCTGTACCTCCGTGTCACCTCCAAGTGGCATGGATTCTGTCCCCTCTACTCGCAGGTTCTTCACTTCAAGAATCCACCCTTGGATTCCACTGGACTCCTTCACATTCTTCTCCAGAGGCATCTTCTTCGAAGTCTTCCATTGGCGTCTATGGCAGGTTCCGACGTCACTTCACCCCTATGCACCCGTCTTCCCTGGTGCTGGTAACTTGGTTCCTGGGGCATCCACGGATGGGGCGGCTCCCCAACCTTCTGTCTTCCAAAGGGTTATTTCGGGGTCCTCCGTGAAGAGTCCTTCTTTGTTAAAACTGCAGCAGCCACTTCTCCGTTAACTTCCATTAGGCTTGCAGCTGTGTTTTTACTCTGCACACAGCCTCCGAGGGGTTCCTGGGTACTTACCTTGGGTGGTTCCTTGTTTCCGCTGCTCTTCTGAGTCTTCTGGTCCAAGTCCCGTTCTCCTTTGCTGTTCGCATTCCACTTTCTTAATATATGGTTTAGTCTCCCCCTGGAGACCAGTTTATATTTGTGCAACTTGCCTGATTATTTCAAAGTACTCTTGTGTATTCTGTTGATATCTCCGGTTAGGAGATATACCTATGTGTTAGTGATTGTGGTGTGTAATAAATAGACTCATTTTTATATAAACACTGTGTAGTTCTTTTTCATTGAACTTACACTATCGATTAAAGTTGGTAAAACAAGCTGCTTTACACTCCTTCAAGATAAGCCTGAAGGCTGCTCTCCACTGCTACCACTTCGAGAGCTTTCTATGGTTATCAAAGACCACTGAAATCACCGTAAGGGTTGTCTCAATGAGTGCAAGTTGCATCACTTAAATAAGTGAGCACCATATACTAAGCCAGGCTCCTACAAGTACAAACAAAATTAAATTAAATGATCAGTCTTACAGTGGCCACAGGTGAGTGGCACCACAATGGGCAGGCTTGATAAATTAGCCTACAATATATCCTTATTATATGCATGTCAGTGAAGAGCAAAGAATAATGACTACTCAAGTTTATAGGAAGCAGGGTTGCCGGGGGGCAAGTTCTTCCGCCAATGTGAAAAAATTGCTTCAAGTCAGACCTGCCCAATTTCTCTAAGACAGCCCAGGAGTACAGAACCAAGACGGAAGTTTACTTCATAGAATGTGTGTAAAGGGTTAATAGTACCATTACAACACTTGAATCAGGAACCAATCAGTAATGCTCCCAGATCAATTTTGTAATCTCAAAAAGTAGTTGATGGTTATATTGAGGCCAAAACAACAAGAATTGGATCACAGATGCAAATATATATGTTTTAAGAGAATAGATGCATTCCTTATGGCTCCTTCTTTCTCCTTGGACAGCCAATCAATGTTCCTGCGCAGTATTGAACAGTGACTACTGGAAGCCTCTTCCCTCTCCAGTAGCACAGCATGACTCCCAGCTTCAGGCTGTTTCTTGCCTTATTTTAGGGCAGGAGGTCTGAGTAAGAGTCAGTCGCCTTGTGTAGGCGGGCATCGTTCACAGCTACCAAACTTGACAGAGTTTCTTGGAGGTGGGGGTGTGTTGCTTGTCTCTCCTTGGCAGACAACATATCTTCTGGTCCTTCAAAGTCTGCCTTGGCCAGTAGACACTACACCCTACTTCCTCGCTGCCAGTTGGAGAAAACTGGCTCTATATATACTACATCAAAATGAGGTATAGTGTGTCTAGAGTCCAGGTGACCCCAGAGGTAGGCAGAGGTTAAAATTAGATAGAACCTTACTCTCTATTTGTGATAGAAAGGTCGAGCAGTAAGGCAGTATCAGAGGATAGTGTTAAGCATTTGATGTCCACACTCAGTTAGCAAATTAATTCACACACTCAAGAACTGAACTCTAGGCAAATTGTTTTTGTATAAAAACATATACTGTTGTTTTATTTTTAGAACCAAGCAAGCCTGGCACAGATAAGCATTACATACTTTACAGTAATAAGTTGCTGAATGTAGAACAGTTTGAAAATGCAGCAGGAATTGTACTTTGTTTGATTTACAGGGGATGCAGCAGGTTGCAATACTTAGCAAATACAGTACATTGAAATGAATAGACTTTTTCATTAATTACAGGTAAGTCACTTTTCATGTTATTTTTCTAATTCACTGCTGGATACGTAGATTCAGCCCTGGGACATTTCCTGAAAACAGGTAAGTACGTTTTGGTTATTTGTGCAATTTTTTAACAAAATTTTTAGATTTCAAAACTCCACACTTAGAAACTTTTTGGAAGAAAATTGTCAATTTTATCTTATGGAGGAAAAACAGGTTATCGGTTCAAAGGTAAGTTGTCGACTGTGGGAGTTAAGGTTCTGGGGTTAGACACAGGGGTCCCCCATGGTCAGTGATTCACTCTTGTTATACCCTCAGCGGCACTAGGGTGGCCGGGTACAGAGTGTTGAGCCCCAATGTTATCCAATGGGGGATAGGGGGCCTCCGGTTGGTGGCTGCTGGCAAGCAAGCCACTGGGTTGTGGGAGCAAAGCTCCTAGGGTTTAGGTCAGGTCAAATGGGGAAACAAAGTAACTTAAAAGGTGCACCCTCAGCGGCACTGAGGCGGGTGGGTGCAGAGTACTATTTTGACATTGGGTGCCCTGTGGTTTCCAATGGAGAACTTCTGGATTGCAAAAGCGCCGCAGGCAGGGAGACAAAGGACTTCTGGGTGTGACCACCACTTCGAGAGGTAAGTTGGGAAGTTAAGGGTTGGTTAGGCACTGTTGGTTTGGGCACACAAGGCCGTGGGGTAGGGGTGCCTTTTGGGGTTGAATCTTCTTACCAGCTCAGGTTCGCGGTTAGGGGGGCCTTCTGGATTTAGACTGCAGGCGTCGGCTGGAGGCTTGAGGCAGGTCAGGGGTCAACAGATCTCGCTTCAGGATTGCCGGGGTGACCTCTTCGTGGTGGTTTTCCACTCGAGTTCGGGTCGGGTACGGCAGGCGCAGAGTGGGCTGGATTTGCAGTTTCCGGCTGCTGCCAGAGGTTGCTGTTGAACAAATACGGTGTTCACAGGAGAAGCAGTCTTTGGAAGGGAAGGCAGGTAGGTCCTCCGGGGTTTTCGAGGTTGCTGGCTGCAGGAAACACTGGGATTTCGCAGGAGCAGGTTCGAGAGGAGACCTTGTAGGGCTGGGGCCAAGTCAGTGGGCGTTGTCCTCTTTTTAGATTTACACGGCTCTTCTGTCATTCTTCTTATCTTCCTTCTTGTCATTTCTGGATTTGAGGATGCAAGGTTTAGGGTGCCCCCTAAATATCAGATTTAGGGGTGCTGTAAGTAGGTAAAGGGAAGGGACCAATGGGTCCCTCCCCTAGGGTGCATACACCCCCTATTATGCCACCCTCCAGTGGGAGGGGGCAGGAGCCTCTCCCTGGTTGGTTGGATCCCCCCATCCTCAAGATGGCAGGGACTCGGAGTTGTGTTTCACCTCGCCTCCCCACCTGAGGGGAGGAGTTGGCAGAGGTGGGCACACCTCTTTCATTCACTTTTTTTATCCCGCCGGTTCTCCTGCCCAGAGTGGGGGATAGAACCAGTGGGGACCAGTTGCTGAAAGCAGCAATTGGTCTTGGGAGGCTCACAAAGGCGGCATGGCTTTGAAGCTTCCCCTTCGTGAACCCTGCCCATCCTGGGGGAGGAGGCTTAGCACCTCGTCCCAGGATGTGCATTGTTTCAGGCCCCAGAGAGCAACAGCTCTCGACCCAGGGGTCCAGAAACATGTCTGGTGGTGGCAGCCTAAGCAGCCACTCAGTCGGGACACTAGAAGATGGTTGAGTTTCAGGGGGCATCTCTAAGATGCCCTCTGTCGTGCATTTTACATTAAATACCAGACTGGCATCAGTGTGGGTTTAATGTGCTGAGAAGTTTGATACCAAACTTCCCAGTTTTCAGTGTAGCCATCATGGTGCTGTGGAGTTCGTAATGACAAACTCCCAGCACCATATACTCTTAATGGCAGCACTGCACTTGCAATGCCCAAGAATGGACTTGGGCACAGTAGGGGTACAGGGCTCATGCACCTGTACTCTCACCACTGGTATAGTGCACCCAGCTAGAGAGGTGCCTGATTTATGCCAGGGCAGTGGTTTGTGGGCATGGCACACAGGGATGTGTCTGAACAAAACAACATCAACACTCGGGGCTTTTTATTGCCCCAACCCAGTGGCGACAGCTTCTTTCCATATTTCACATTTGCCATCATTTTTAACCAATTCTCTCTTCACTCTTCATTTTTTAACATACTTTCTTCGCTCATTTTCAAATTTTTAAAACATTTTACTCCTCCTGCAAGATCCTGCAATTTTCAAAGTTTCTCATATTACGGCAGGCCATCCGAACCTCTCTCAAAATTGTTTAGCCCCACCGTGTCGCACCCACCCTGGGCAAAGTACTGTGAAATTTGGATAACGGATTCAGGAGCCTCCCTGCAAGGAAGGCGGAAGATCTTGGTTCATTTTTACACGTTTATATGAGAATGAGTCCGATGGTTATCAAGTGACATTGGAGATTACAGACTCTTGTATGTTTGGTACAATGGATGCTCAGTGGTTAGAAACAAATGACTGAATTGTCAATAAAGTTATCGACGTAACTACAATGCACCATGGGGGTTGTAGTGTTTAGGGGAGAGGTAGGTGGCTGAAGGTTAGTGGGAGGAGGAAGAAACAGGAAATGAATGAGTAAGGAGGGGTTAAAAGTATGGGCATTAGCAGAACAGGAAACTATCGAAACAGTGGAAGCGAGGGGAATGAAGATGGAGTAGCAGGTAGGCGGGGAGAGATATGGAGAGGGAGCGTGGGTAGAAGAAGGGTTTAAGTGCGAAGATGAACCATTTAGCCGATTGAAACAGCGAAGGGGGACAGAGGAAACGTATACATTGTTGTATAAAAACGGGAGGAAGAATTAGATGGGTCAGTAAGGAGAGAGTGAGAGAAAGGTAGTGGAGAATAGAGCTTTCATCTTGAGGTTGGGTAGGATGTGCTAACGATGGACTGGAAAAGGAGGGTACGCAATGGAGAATATAGAGGGAGGGAAGAGTGCAGGCACCAAAGGATTTAGGTTTACTTGATTTGAAAGGAGTCAGATAGCTTATGGTGAGCAGTGGAAGAAATTGTGTTTTTGAAATGGAAATGTTTATTTAAAACGAGTCTACACATTGCTGATTTACTGAAAAACATGTTTTATCATTGTTACAGTTACCCCTGATGAAGGACCCAAGTGGTCTGAAATGCATTGGGTTAAATAAACTGCGTTTTAATGAACTATGCCTCAGTATGTGTTATTGGAGAGATGTTCGGATGGCCCGCCGTAATATGAGAAACTTTGAAAATTGCAGGATCTTGCAGGAGGGGTAAAATGATTTAAAAATTTGAAAATGAGCGAAGAAAATATGTTAAAAAATGAAGAGTGAAGAAGAAATTGGTTAAGAATTATGGCAAATGCGAAATATGGAAAGAAGCTGTCACCAGTGGGTTGGGGCAATAAAAAGCCCCGAGCATTGATGTTGTTTTGTTCATACATGTGCAGTTTCGGGCTTAGCACGTCAGCAGTGAGCATGCGGAAGATTAACATTTTGAGTACTATGTGGAAGAGAAAAACTGTGAGAAAAATGGAGTGCGACACGTATTTGTATGACACAGGGATGTGTGTCATGTCCACTCTTCACTTTGTTCTGCACCAAGACACGCAGCCTGCAAAGGCAGTGTGTGAGTGTCAGGGTACAAGACCTCTAAGGGTGGCACAATAAGTGCTGCAGCCCTTAGAGGCCTTCTCGGGTCACAGTGCCCTGGGTACCTGTGGTACCATTTACCAGGGGCTGACCTGTGGCCAGGGATGTCAATTGGGTTTAGGCTTCAATGCAATTTTAGGGAAGGAACACAGACCTGTGGTACCTGATTAGCAGAAGCCCAGGGCACACTCAGTCAAAGCACACCAGCAATTCAGCAAAAAGTGTGGGCATACCATGCAGAAAGAGGGCACTTTCTCACACGAGTTCAGTCATTGGTGCTCGTGCCAGCTTTCTCATCTTCTGCTGGAGAGTTCTTTTAACATATACCACCCTACAGTGATTATAAGTTGGCTCTGACACTCACTTCCTAGTTTCATCAAATAATCTTCACCTTGTCCAGTACCAGATGAGTTACAATAGGTATGCTGCAAACAAAGTCTCTTTCAGGTGCTCTGGTGTTCAAGGGAGAAACCCAGAGGTCAGCCCACCCTGATCTTTTCACCGACAAAACACGTAGTGCTTGGGATGGTGTCAGTAATGTGTTTTTTAAGAGTTCCGTTCTGAAATAGGTGTCAAATGTCTGCACTGCTGCATGCCATGCATGTATTTATATATTATCTCTATAGCGCAAACATCGCCGAAAGGCATCTGAGAGCTGTATATGGTCAAAGCTATGCTTAAAGTCAGCGAGTAATAGGAAAGGACCATCACACATTGCGTCGAGGTTTAGCAGGTGTCACAAAAAACAAAGTTATACTCTGGACACAAGTTAGCAAACAGATACACCATTTACTAATGCCTAAAAATGACACAAATGATTTATAAAGACAACACATGATGATACTGGAAGGAAATGGAAAGACGGGAGCAACTGCTTCTTGTAAGAAATATTGCCTCTTGTTTTCAATATAGGCAAGGAAGGAGGAGCCTGGCCAGCGACCATGATGGCCGCCTGACTCCTCGGCTCCGCTTACCTCTAAACTGCTCTCCCGGTTTCCGCGACATCCTGCACGCCCTTCTTGGATTACTCGGCGCTGGCGGAACCGGGAGGGCAGCCTGATCCTGCCGCTGTGCTTCGAAGTCGGCTCCCGGCAGTGGAAGCGCTGCAACGCCCTCACCTCCTCCGGACTCGGCGAGGCAGGCTCGGGGTCTTTGTCCTTGAAGTGCGCCCAGCCCGTGTGCAACGACGAACGCCGGGGGCTGCTGGACGGGGCTGGCTGCCGTGTCTCGCAGCAGCTTCTTGATTCCGGAGCCCTGCTTGCCGCTCTCTCCGACCTGCGCGCAGAAGCCCCAGAAGCAACATTGTAGCATTCCCTGGGACCTGTATTGACTCCGCCGCTACTTTGTATCGCTGCAGGGCTGGGACGAGCGCCATCTTATCGCCTGCCTTCATTCCCCGAAGGCAAACACCCGGGACTGGGTCTGTTACAGCATTGCTGCGGGGGTGATAGTAACTATTGCCCTGCGCCTCCCCGTCTGGGCTTACTTCATCATGAACCAGCTGGAGCTAATTGGGAATGCTGGCAAGGAGAGTTATCGACCGGCGGAGCGACACTGCACACATTTGCACCGACTGGTGGACAATGCTGCGCCCTCTCTCCCCTCGGCGCCATTGCGGCTATGTGATATCCTGAGCGCCCTGTCCGCCTTGAGGGCTGACCTGCGCACCGTCGCTGGGGAACTGGGGGGTCGGATGGACGCGATATTGTCCGCGGCCCCCCTGTCTATTTGTGACGATCCGCAGCATCTGGCCGCTACGCCACACCCGGTGATGCATCCTTGTGGCCCCTCTGCCCCGGTCTCCGCTGACATGGGAACGGCGCGGAACTCCGATCCTGCAAGCGTACTGGAGGGAACACCCCTGGGTAGACCCGGAATGTCTGCGGCTGTTTTCCGGCTGGCAAGACGGTATCGGGCGCCATTTTCTGAAGATCCCTCAATGGCGGCTAGCGGAATGCAATTCCCTTCCTTGGAATGGTGGCGAACGTTGGGACTGGCTGTACGGAGTGACCCCGCACCTTGCAACGCTACTTGTGTCATCAACGTTTTCTCGGCAACGGACTGGCTGAACGTTTGGGACCATTCTCCTATCCTGTTGAGGCCTCTTCATCCCCTTATTTCATCTGTGTCGTTTCCGAACCAGTTAGACTGCGTCGCTGCACCCTACCGTACGGGGCAAGGTTGAGGGTATCCCCTTTCCCTTCGGAACTGTCTTCCTTGTACTGCTGGGACACTGATGGACTGCCGGTGGATTTCATATGTTTGGACTGTATTGGTGGTGGAGTCGGGGTAAGGGTGGCCGGAATAATGTACTTTGGCAGTTTTGGACATGTTCTTATGGCCCTCCCTCGGTCTTCTGTGAGTTATGTTTCTTTATTTCTCTTTCCTAACGGAACTCTTTTCTAGGTGCACTGTACTCTTTCTTCTTTCTTCCCTTTTCCCTGTCTTTTTCTCCTTCTCAATTTTCTCTTCTCTCGCTATATTTCGGGTTATGGGGAGACAAACACTCTGCTAGGGGGGGGGGTAGGCCGTAGCCTCTGCATGTGTGTAGGGTGGGGGGGTAACTTTTAGTTCGTGTTTCTTTCTATGGTGCCTTTTTTGCTATTATATGCTTTCTTCTTTCCTCTTGGCCCGTGTTAGGCATATTGGGGGATGGGTGGTAGCGTGGTATTAGTTGGGATGTTGCGTCCTCTTTAGGGGTGTGCATAATTTGTGGCCATCCTCTGGTTGGGACCTGCATGCTGCGAACTATTCTGATTGGTAAAGGTGTCTATAGTGAGTCCCACCTACCCGGACCTCGTTTCTTTTCTTTTAATTGTATTAGTACGGAGAAATATGACCTGCTCTTAATGGTAGCGATGAAAACTTTTAAAATTAACCTTCACTGATTCTGAGACATGGTAATACGGTAACTACAGTGTAACCTTTTATTGCTTGCTTCATTGAGAGATATTACTGTGTCGCCGTAACGTTGCATTGGTGCTTTACTGTTTTCGTGGCCGGCCGGTAGGTTGTAGGCCCGTATTTGTTCTGATTTGATGCACAATAAAGGTTTTCCAAAAAAAAAAAAAAAAAAAAATATAGGCAAGGAAAATTAAATGTCTCTTCACCTAATATTATACTAATGTAATGTATTATATTTAAGGTGTGTTTGCGTCTCCATTTATTATTGAGGCAGCCAACCTAATATAGGATCTTTCTCTGGGTTCTGCAACCTCTGAATCCCATATCAGCCCAAAAGTATTAATTTTTGACCAGTATAATCTCTGTGTCAAATATCAGTGGAAAACAATGCTTTTTCTCCACCAAGCTTCAAAAGAATTGCTGTTCTTAAAACAGAATACAATTTGCATGAGTCCACTATTAGCAGCACCTCTGTGTCATCAACAACAAGCATTAACAATGCAATGGTTTCGCCTTTGGAAAAGTTAGAGCTATTGGCATTGCTCATGACATTTCTTTTTTTTTTTACTTATAAATAAATGGCATTGTTATTTACTTTGCCAACAGCTCTCACAGCCAACACGTTTTGCACTGTGACAGTGAGGATACAGCTTAAGTTCTAAAAAAGTATCTGCTACGCTACTCATCTGAGCCCCTTCCCCACTCCAATTTAGAGTTGAAGTAATCTTAGAATTCAAACGTCTCAAGCTGTCTGTCCATCCATCAACAGCATCTTACCAACTTTTTTTTTCTTTCTGCCAAATAACCATTAATAGGAAATACCTACTTCTGCAAAAGAAAACAGTATCACAGCGAGGTCTACAAATAGCAGTGGAATTCTTATATCACTTACCATTGGAGCATCTGAAAACACTTGCCTAACGCATTCTGGCAGCTTATTTAAATATAATATGAACAGTAGTGAGACAAGGACGCAGCCCTAATCTACACCGCTGAGTGGAATATCATTTCCGAAGTGAATATCAGTGCAATATCTTTACGTTGACATGTTATCACTTTGAAGAATCATTGTGTAATTCGGCAACTCAGAATCCACACTTATCTCTGTGTATACGTTCCATTATTTGGCTCTATTAACAGAGTCAAGAACTTTACTAAAATGTATATACACTACAAAGACGTTCTACTATGGCCCATTCGTGAAGCTATCAATAAAACTTGAATGCACCGAGCTCTTCGAAACTTACATTGACAAGGTTTAGTGATGTTTCTTGATTTCACCCATTCATTGAAACGGTCATGAAACATTTGCTCAAAATAACATCACGGTTATTAAAGATTTTTGGCGAAAAAAGGTTGGATCTTTACGATCACCCACTTTAAATAGAACCTCAATCGCATTCTTCCATGATTCTGGTATCTGAAATTACAGTGTTTCGATCAAAATACTTTTAGTAAGAAAAGGGCCCGAGTATATCATATTTGGTAGTTCCACCCGGTATCCTACAGGGTCCTGGGGCTTATCCCGATTTTGGCGCTTTTATCACATAGGCCATTGCTATGTATGGCTTCCAGATGTAATGCTTGTACTGTGCATATTTATCGTTAGTAGCACAAGTGAAATAAGAGCCAAACTGTGCCCGTTTCCCCACAGTTTTATGGAGCGTGTACTCGACCAGTATTTACAGAGCACTTTACACCAGCACCGGAGTTCCATTACACAAGGTCATACCCATTTTTGGGCACGGGACGATTAACTGATTTGCCAGAACCGCAAGATGTTGAGCTGACACCGAGATTCGAACCTGTTCCCAAGTTTAAAAAGCGGCAGCTCTGACCGTAACGCCCCCAACTCTCCCCCAAATGCCTATCACGAATTGATAAAAACAAATCAATTGTCCGGACGAAATACATTGAAGTGGAAATCATTAAACTTGAAACTAGTAAAACTTAACCTATGCATGCCGTAACCCATTGAATACTTTTTGAAAGGTAGCTTTGCCAGCTTCTTGTTAAAGAAAGATGGTTGGTCCCATGTGATTCGTTGCATGACCTCAGTTTCATCACAAGATTACATTCCGTAGGGGTCTTCATTGAACTACAACCACATCTGAGAGAAAATCGCCGCATTCTTATGGCGAGGCAGAGAGAGTACGAGGAAGTCTAACACAAGGTTGTCCAAAAATAAACCAGTCAATTCATGTGAGTGGTAAAACAAATGTTGTAACACACCAGGCAGAGCATTTTTACTCCTAAACACATTTAAGAGTAACAATGTGTTAATACAAAATGTGTTAAAAGTAACCATGGTGAAGTGGGCAAACAATTACTGGACTAAAATAACGTCTAAACCGGACATTGCAGATAGACTTTTTTCCCTCTGATTGGGCCGCCAGTAGCCTTTTTCAGCGCCCAGACCCTGCGCTCCGGCTCACACAAGAAAAAAATGTCTATTAGCAATATTAAAGGCAATCCCCGGCTCCCCCACCCAGACTGTCGCACATCTACTTATGAGAAAGATGAATGTGTGTCATGCTATTGGGTGAAGGGGAGAGGGGGTTATGTATGTGCTGTTAATGGTAGGAATAATCAACCGCCTTAATAACAAGCATTTAAGGGGTGCAGGAACGGGCACACGGAGAGTTGAAGGGGGGGGCAGGGGTGGGAACGGGCACACGGAGAGCGGGAGGGGGGGTCGGGAACGGGATAAAAACAAAATTAAATAAAAAATGCTGCTTACCTGATCAGCGGCCTCAGTGCACAGCCCACCCCTGCAAAAGACACGGTGGAAATGAGGAAAACATGGCGAGCCGAAAAAAAAACATTGCACACGCCCACCGCCGCAATGACGACATCGCAGAGGCGGAGAGGGAAAAAATCGCGGGAACGCCCCCGAATCTGATCCGGCCTTGACGGACAGAAAAGGCTTCTAATGGCTAGCCTCCATTTATGGAGCTAGCCAATGGGAGCCGTAACGCCAGGCGAAACCTAAAAATTGTGCTTCTTGAAGAAAAAAAAACGTCCATGTCTTCTCCCCTCCCATGCTCAATTCTACATCGAGATTCAAGTATAAAGCATTTTCTTCCATTTCTTCTGCATTCATGTTAACCTTCCCCACTTTACATACTCTGTTAAAGGGGCGTTTTATCTTATACTTCTTGCAATACCTGTCAAGAACTGGACAATTTATAGAATTGCCAAAGTGAATATTGTCCCCACACTTGTAACACTTTGCGACATTTATTTCATCACTATTCCCATCACATTTGTCCTGTACAACGTGTGAGAGGTTCAGATTGTTTATCTCAATTGTTGCTTTCATGGCATCCTTCAATTTAAGATCATAATTTGTCCATAATCTTTCTTGTACATGTTTGCTATTAGTTTTCATCAGCAACTGTTCATAGGTTATATTTTCAAAATCAGTTTGCCGCCAATAGTCTTAGTGTAGCAGTGCAGTCTTCAATGGATTCTCTCAACTCTTTAAACCTCAAACACAATTTTAAGTGAAGCATTCCAATATTAAGTTTGCATTATTTCAATAATATCTAGCTGATTTTGGTTTCATTGCTCCTTCAAATGTTTTTAGATTTGTGGCAGCTTTCAAAGCTGGATACCATCGAAGGAACTGATTTGCTTCATCATTGAACGTTACTATACTCTGGTAGTGCACCGCTCCATTTCTTTTCCAGTTGTCATTCTCAAGTGCATATACAAAAAAAAAACATAATAATAAATAAAAGGAAATAACCTTAATTTACATACAAAACATAAAAAGCTGAGCTTGTAAATGTTTATCATACATGTACATATGGGACTTTATCTAGTGCAATTATATATCTCCTGATTATTTTCCATATGCTTATCATGTTAAAATGTCTATGTATGTATACCTCTTATGTGTTTTTATGTATCTACATTTGTATATATTTTCCTCCTACTGCAGAGAAAAATATTAACTAATCTTAAATCTCATCAAACACCTACTCTATGACTCATCCTGTTCTGCTTCCTAAATATCCCTTACCTCCACTCTGACTTATCCCAAACCTCTTTCACTACGATTAACTCCCAAATGACTCTTTCCAAACTCACCCCCCTCTATCCAGCCTTTATCTTCATCCAACTAACAGGCTCACATGTCTACCACTCCAAACAACAATTGATATTTCCCTCTGCTAAACCGCTACTAATCCAACTTTGTCTTACAAAGTAGAGTGCTACTCGCCTAAAAGTGCTACAACACCACATCAGAGGTTGTAAGCGCTGTATAAATATAATTAAAAATACATAGCTAGGACCATGCAATTCCAAATGCTCCATTCTAGGGGACGTTCACCAGAGATGCCAAAAAGAACTGCAAGTCAAGTCAAAAAGTCTTTTATTCGATTAATCATTTTGATAATCATAAAAAGTACACAAATTGTTTAAAACACATCATCATAAATATAAGGCACATTATTGTTATTACAATACATTATTACAGTACAAATTAAAATAAATGAATAATTGAAAAAGAAATACATTGGGGTTCGCAAAACATAATAAATACAGATATACAGATGTTCAAGTAGGGATCAGTTCTATAGCTTTGCGAGTTGACAGACTTAATTTCAAAAACATAGCTAAGTTTTTTGCCACATATTGAGTATCAAGCTGTTGTAGCGCTAGAAACGCCGGGCGACAGGTCCTCAACCCCATCTGGCGCAGCACTGGTAAAACCCAGCGCCTACGTATTTCAGTGTAATAGTGGCAAAACAATACTGTATGCATGGTTGATTGCGAGGATACTTTATCACAAGGACATTTCCCCAGATCATGAGTCCAGGTTGACATTTTTGGAAAAGAAACCAAACGAAAAAACAAATTAAATCGGAACCTGGTTAGTAAATACCTTTCGTGATTAGTTATGTAATATGTAAGGTAAGGCTGTATGCCTGGTGACACTTGAACCATCAGAATATGTGCATTAGATTGCTTGGAAACTTCACCAGACAAGCGCAATTCCCTTAAATGACTGAGACATTGATTTTTCAAGGATTTTCTGCTTATCCCACTGATAGAAGATGGCTCGATAATATACTCAGTGAGATCCAGATCTTTCAGGAAGTTAACCACGTACGCCAACCACGGGATATTTTTCCAGGCTGACAACTCTAAACATTCAGAGATCAGGGTACGTGTAAGATGACATTGTGGTTTGGACCAAACACGATGCCACAAGAGTACAGGTTGGCATTTGATATAATCTACCAAATAGTCAATCCCGAGCTAGTCAAAATACTGGACATGTTTTTGTTGAAGATATTAGAGTCGCTTTTATTATTTCTGTTTTAAAAATTAAACTGAAGTGAGAGAAGTGGCCACCGCTGTAAACATAAATCCAAGGGGTTTGAGCATCACATTCACAAGGTATTACTAATCACATTTTTGCATTACAGAAATTATTGTTGATGAGTAACCCCCACACAATGTACCCACCATGGGCATGCCTATGAGAAACAGCATTCAATTCAAAGCTTTATTTTTCCAAATCTCTCACTTTGCTGGCTTGTGTGCTCTGTATTAAGGAATTTTCCCTGAGTACTCTTTGCGAGGATCTTGTATACACCCAAATAAAGTCTCTACAGTAGATCTATCAGCACAAAGCAGTCAGCTTCCACATATGTACCAACAGACCCGATTCAAGTGGGAGACTTCTAATTTTTGAAGCCAAAAATGGCTTTATTCTAGATCTCTCACCTGAAATTGCCTCTACTACAATAGAAGTCAATGGGGGAAATGTAGCCTCCCGATTATTTCTAACATTCTCCCTTTTTCCCCCTGAAAAGTTGACATGTATGCTTCAAGGTAATCTCACTGAAGTGCATTGTGTTATTTCATGGCCCTCTAATTTAAAGAATATTGTACAGTGTGGCCTTCCTTACAAGCCCAATCTAAGATGGCGCCCATCTCACCTTTAGGTCGGACACCGGCGTAGAATTTCCAGATCCAAGATGGATGTTTTAGTATCATTACGGTACATGATGAAAGGGACCATCCCAATGAAAAATGGCGGCAGTCGGACGCCCGTGTGCGCATGCGCAGTCACCTGCCCTTGTACTCTGCTCTGGCTTTGCAGGGACTCACCATGGCTGCTCGCTGCTCCCTCACCGCGGCTCGGCTCCTGCAGCCGCTGCAGCGCAGCCTCGGACAGCCCTTGCAGGTACCGTGCAGCGTCCGGGGCCTCCCCCTGGAACCACTCCTAGGGGACTGCGATGGAAAGGGCGGCCGTTGAACGCAGTCAGGGCCAGGGCACTACAACTCCCAGAAGGCACTTCGAACCTGGGCTCATGTCTCTTACATTAGTGCACCTACCCTATAGGACATGTAGCTGAAGCAGATGGGGAAACAGGGGGTTAAGTTGGACTAAGGATGGTATTTTAAGGTGCGCATAGCTGCCAAGTTTCTCTGGTGTGTAATGAGGCTGTTGTCTAGTTTAAAAAAAAAGTTTTTTAAAGTTAAATTTTGGGACTGTTTTAAAATGAAATAAGCAAAGACTATACGTTACAGAATTCAAGAAAAAAAACCTGCCTGGAACAGTCCATCACACCTGGGAAACTTGTCAGGGCTGAGTAATGTTGTCATTTGAGATCCCATGTTATGTGTAAACTCTCGGCTGTTTCAGTAAGGCATAGCAGTTTGCATGATGGTATTTTAGGCCTTTTTTTTATCAATATTTTATTTTTATGTAGTACCGTATCACGTTATCAGATGACTCCATGTCATGCTGGGCAATATTTTCCACTTTAAGGCTTTTATTTAACAACTTGGTGCTTTCTGGGCATTGTAGTTTAACGTTCTTTTCAAATGAACCAATTGACCAAAACACCTGAAAGGAACACCTAAGACTGAAAGGAATCTAGTGTCCCTGATGGCATGACATCACCTGGCAACTTTAATTTGTATCCACTTTTGAATAATTTGGAATGCTATAGGTTGTAGTGGTGTCTCTCTGTCACTGATGTGGTGTGTGGACGTTACAATTTCGATTAGGTACAGCAAAAGTTTCAAGCTTCAACGTTTCAGGCATGATATATTGCATTGCAGCATTTATATAGCGCCTACCACCCCTTTGTGGGGCACTGAAGCGCTTATTTACATAGGCAGCAAGCTAAGATGTGTGGTTGGAAGGGTGTTGTCTTTGTGTTTTTGACCCTATTTCCAGGTCTTGTGTGATGACCATAGAGGTGCGATTTTCATGTTACGGGGCGCATCGCTTAGCAGTGTGGTGTATGAAGATGTGTGCGTGATAGACATGTAGTTTATGGTATTGTAGTAGGCTCCCAGTTTTTGAGCAGCTCTGCAGGTACCCATGTGGCATTTCTTATAGTCCTAATCTACATAGCTGATTATCACATAGTGATGTCCAACCTGATATTTTGTTAGTTTTGGGTCATGAGCTGGCCTGGTTGGAGAGAGAAATGGTGAAGGAGAGCTGCTGGGGCGGAGTTTACTATAAATCCCATATCTGAATGTCATTGTGAGATGTAATGGAGCGGTCATACAGTGTAGCTAGGTGGGACCTGCAGTGGTGGACTAGATTAGTCCTTTGGGTGGCCAGCTTCTTCAATTATTTCATGCCTGCTAAGTTGGTGATGGCTGGTTTGTTAGCAGGTACAGTACTGAGTGATGGAAAACCCCTTTAGCATATATGCTTTATGTAAGAGTAAGATAAAGTTATAGTTGGCTGCTGACCGCTGAGTGTTATGGCATTAGTATGGGGCAGAAGGATATATATATGAATTGACATTACTATATAATACCCAGGATGCACATAGGTCAGTACTTCTTAGCTTAGCTGAATGTATAAAGTAGTATGTTGTTGGGTTGTTGCATATCTGTGCACTGTAAACTGTAGATAAAACTTGAAGCTGCAATTATCTTTATGGATTTAATTCCAAGTTTGTTGTATAATATAGTTTTCTTGGAAATGACTGTTTTGAAGTGTCTTCCGAGGTGTATATATGTTCCTGGATGCTTAGTATCATGGCTGCTAGCGAAGGTGGTGAAGGAGTCTTGTAGCAGCATTTTGGATTCAATATATTTTGCGTGTGATAAATCTTGGCACTCCGAGGTTTAGGCGTAGTCAAACTCCTAGATTTTGAGAGTCAGGGTGGCTTGTAGCTTTTGTTGGTGTCCGAGGTATGGGATGACGCAATGCTATATTTTAATTGCGCAGAAGGCACCCTCTGTGACCTTGTTGGACATGTCGTATCCAGGACAGATCTGACACCATGGTTACCTCTAGGTTTCTGACTTCTGTTGATGATGTTGAAGAGGCATTTAGCGCCAGGTGTATGAAGCCTGTTTTTAGGTCGCAAATGGCCCAGTTCTCTGAATCAGGCTGTTTGTGACTGCAAAAAGACCTTTTGGTATGTATGAAACCCAGATTGTGATTCGGTTAACACCATGGATGCTCATGATGAGCTCAGCTCGTCATGAGCCACAGTGCTCGTGTGCTCATGACGAGCTGAGCTCGTCATAACCGTTAGAACGCTCGCACGCTGGGCAAATTCCCCTGCTGTGCAAGCGTTCGAATGAAACGGGTGTGGTCATGACGAGCTGAGCTCGTCATAACCGTTGGAACGCTCGCACGCTGGGCAAATTCCCCTGCTGTGCGAGCGTTCGAATGAAACGGGTGTGGTCATGACGAGCTCAGCTCGCCATGAGCACACGACCACCGTGGCTAATGACGAGCTGAGCTCGGCATGAGCACCGGGGTGCTGCGCGCGTCCCTCCTCCTCCCAGCACAGTGGGGGAATATGCCCCGCACGGAAGGGGTTAACATGTTTAGGTTAGTGACTACATACCAAATCGGTGTTTGCAACAGGCATGCTTAGGGTGTCCCTTGCTTAAGGCCTCCCTTCCAAATAGTGATTTGCAGTAGTATGGATTAATGTTTTGAGACTGAATTTAGCTTGCAAATCATAAAAATGTTACCGACTGCAAATACCTTGCCACTACCTTTCAGTGAACGGGTTCTCAAGGGACCCCTTCCTTGTTGGGAATGTTGAAAAGAAATATGGTCGATGTCTACTCTTAAACATTTTTAGGGCTCGCCTGCTGATGCGCTTCTGCGCATCGCTGGCGAAGCTCTATTATGGCCTATCCAGACTTTATCTACCACTGGCGATTTCTTGAAGTGCATGTGCTTTTTAGGTCATTGCGCAAGCGCAAGCCCTAAAAAGCGCGTGCACAATGCCACCAGCCGCCTGCCTGCCTGCCTCGCATTACCACATCAAAGGCAGCCCTCCCAGCGCATTTCTCACCCCCTAATTATTCACGGCCAGCCGGCCGTACTTTCAGTCTCCTTTTACAACCTGTTTAACTTGTTTTCTCAATTGCTGACTCCCATCTTTCGCCACCAGGGCTTCAGCTTTACAGTCTGTGCCAGGGTTTCCCTGACTCGGTGCTTTATTATTCAGATGCTCAAAAACAGAGGTGGTCGTCTCTGCTCCCTCCCTTTGTTTGCAAAGCAATTCAGGGCTTCGCCACCCATCAAGGCTTGCAGTTTGCCTAATCTAAAAATCCCAAGGCCCCCACACCATCTCCTGCACATTGCTGCTTATAAATTTCAGTGCTTTAGCAAAATATGACAGATGTGCAGCGCAGACTTTGCTTGTTTTTTTCTACAATGGCTTCGATTGTTGGCTTGAAATGTACACTGTTCGATTGCCAGAAGCAGGGCTTCGTAGAAATAAATACAGGCTTATATCTAAATGTGTTACAAATAAAAAACGACATATTTCCTCTATCACAAACCCTAATGGAACTCGCAGACTGTGTTGACATGGCGGTCTGTGAGTGTTAGGTAAGAGAGGCAGAGTGCTGTACTATCACAGAGGAGACATCAAAATGTATTTTCTTCAAATGTGTGCTCCTATTAGGTATAGGGCTAACTATCTGCCGTTCGAAAACTTCAGAACACTTAGACGTTCCAGAGCAGCAAGTACTCACTTTTTGGTATACTATATTATATTACTATTGTAGGTATCGGTGCTTTGTATAGCACCAACATGTAGCCCTCCAGTCACGTCCGATCACTTGCATAGCCTGCAGCGATTGAAGAAAAGCTAGATATGCCACGCGGCATTGTTTACAAGCTAGACACATTTCTTCCTTTATATATTTATTTGTTTATTTATTGGTATTTTCCGTAGTGCCTACATATTGCGTTTATACATTTTAGAGCTTTTTGACTCCCCGAAGGAGGAATGAGCCGGGCTTGAGCTAGCCTGTAAGTTTAGGAGACTTTTTAAAAATGTTTTATTCGCTGGATATTAGTATAGGTCCTGTCGTTTGTATAGCGTCAACATGCCATCTTTCAGACACCTTATAGCACATTTTGATCCTAGAGTGCAAAAAGGTAGTTGCTGTATATTCCCTGGTAGCTCCGTTTACCTTATATTTATTTGTTTATTTATTGGTATTTTCCGTAGTGCCTACATATTGCGTTTATACATTTTAGAGCTTTTTGACTCCCCGAAGGAGGAATGAGCCGGGCTTGAGCTAGCCTGTAAGCTAAAGAGACTTTTAAAAAATGTTTTATTTGCTGGATATTAGTATAGGTCCTGTCGTTTGTATAGCGTCAACATGCCATCTTTCAGACACCTTATAGCACATTTTGATCCTAGAGTGCAAAAAGGTAGTTGCTGTATATTCCCTGGTAGCTCCGTTTACCTGACTCCTTTACAAAATAGAAAGAAAATAACCGAGGCATCCACCACACAGCTCCACAGATGCACCCACCACACAGCTCCACAGATGCACCCACCACACAGCTCCACAGATGCACCCACCACACAGCTCCACAGATGCACCCACCACACAGCTCCACAGATGCACCCACCACACAGCTCCACAGATGCACCCACCACACAGCTCAACAGATGCACCCACCACACAGCTCCACCGACACAGCTCCACCGATGCACCCACCACACAGCTCAACAGATGCACCCACCACACAGCTCCACCTACACAGCTCCACCGATGCACCCACCACCCAGCTCCACCGATGCACACAGCTCCAACGACACAGCTCCACTGATGCACCCACCACACAGCTCCACTGATGCACCCACCACACAGCTCCACCGATGCACCCACCACACAGCTCCACCGATGCTCCAACTAAGCTCCACCAATGCACCCACCACACAGCTCCACCAATGCACCCACTAAGCTCCACCGATGCACCCACCACACAGCTTCACTGATGCCACAGCTCCACCGATGCACCCACCACACAGCTCCACTGAATCACCCACCACATAGCTCCACCGATGCACCCACCACACAGCTCCACCAATGCTCCAACTAAGCTCCACCAATGCACCCACCACACAGCTCCACCAATGCACCCACTAAGCTCCACCCGTGCACCCACCACACAGCTTCACCGATGCACCCGTCACAGAGCTCCACAGAGGCACCCACCACACAGCTCCACTGATGAACCCACCACACAGCTCCACCAATGCACCCACCACACAGCTCCACCGATGCACCCACCACACAGCTCCACCGATGCACCCACCACACAGCTCCACCGATGCACCCACCACACAGCTCCACCTACACAGCTCCACCGATGCACCCACTACCCAGCTCCACCGATGCACACAGCTCCAACGACACAGCTCCACCGATGCACCCACCACACAGATCCACTGATGCACCCACCACACAGCTCCACCGATGCACCCACCACACAGCTCCACCGATGCTCCACCAATGCACCCACCACACAGCTCCACCAATGCACCCACTAAGCTCCACCGATGCACCCACCACACAGCTTCACTGATGCCACAGCTACACCGATGCACCCACCACACAGCTCCACTGAATCACCCACCACACAGATCCACCGATGAACCCACCACACAGCTCCACCGATGCACCCACCACACAGCTCCACCGATGCCCCCACCACACAGCTCCACCGATGCCCCCACCACACAGCTCCACCGATGCACCCACCACACAGCTCCACCGATGCACCCACCACACAGCTCCACCGATGCTCCAACTAAGCTCCACTAATGCACCCACCACACAGCTCCACCGATGCTCCAACTAAGCTCCACTAATGCACCCACCACACAGCTCCACCAATGCACCCACTAAGCTCCACCGATGCACCCACCACACAGCTTCACCGATGCCACAGCTCCACCGATGCACCCACCACACAGCTCCACTGATGCACCCACCACACAGCTCCACCAAAGCACCCACCACACAGCTCCACCGAGGCACCCACCAGACAGCTCCACCGAGGCACCCACCACACAGCTCCACCGAGGCACCCACCACACAGCTCCACCAAGGCACCCACCACACAGCTCCACCAAGGCACCCACCACACAGCTCCACCGAGGCACCCACCACACAGCTCCACCGAGGCACCCACCACACAGCTCCACAGATGCACCTACCACACAGCTCCACAGATGCACCCACCACACAGCTCCACCGAAGCACCCACCACACAGCTCCACCGAAGCACCCACCACACAGCTCCACCGAAGCACCCACCACACAGCTCCACCGAAGCACCCACCACACAGCTCCACTGATGCACCCACCACACAGCTCCACCGACACAGCTCCACCGATGCACCCACCACACAGCTCCACAGATGCACCCACCACACAGCTCAACAGATGCACCCACCACACAGCTCCACCTACACAGCTCCACCGATGCACCCACCACCCAGCTCCACCGATGCCCCTACCACACAGCTCAACCGACATAGCTCCACTGATGCACCCACCACACAGCTCCACCGATGCACCCAGCACACAGCTCCACTGAGGCACCCACCATACAGCTCCACCGATGCACCCACCACACAGCTCCACCGATGCAACCACCACACAGCTCCACCGATGCACCCACCACACAGCTCCACCGATGCAACCACCACACAGCTCCACCGATGCAACCACCACACAGCTCCACCGATGCACCCACCACACAGCTCCACCGATGCACCCACCACACAGCTCCACCGATGCAACCACCACACAGCTCCACCGATGCACCCACCACACAGCTCCACCGATGCAACCACCACACAGCTCCACCAACACAGCTCCACCGATGCACCCACCACCCAGCTCCACCGATGCACCCACCACCCAGCTCCACCGATGCACCCACCACCCAGCTCCACCAATGCCCCACCACACAGCTCCACCGACACAGCTCCACTGATGCACCCACCACCCAGCTCCACCGATGCACCCAGCACACAGCTCCACAGATGCACCCACCGCATAGCTCCACCGATGCACCCACCGCACAGCTCCACCGATGCACCCACCACAAAGCTCCACCGAGGCACCCACCACAGCTCCACCGATGCACCCACCACACAGCTCCACTGATGCACCCACCACAAAGCTCCACCGAGGCACCCACCACAAAGCTCCACCGAGGCACCCACCACACAGCTCCACTGATGCACCCACCACACAGCTCCACTGATGCACCCACCACACAGCTCCACTGATGCACCCACCACACAGCTCAACTGATGCAACCACCACACAGCTCCACCAACACAGTTCCACCGATGCACCCACCACCCAGCTCCACCGATGCCCCACCACACAGCTCCACCGACACAGCTCCACCGGTGCACCCACCACCCAGCTCCACCGATGCCCCCACCACACAGCTCAGCCGAAACAGCTCCACCGATGCACCCACCACACAGCTCCACCGATGCACCCACCACACAGCTCCATGGATGCACACACCACACAGCTCCACCGATGCAACCACCACACAGCTCCACCGATGCAACCACCACACTGCTCCACCGATGCAACCACCACACAGCTCCACCGATGCAACCACCACACAGCTCCACCGATGCACCCACCACACAGCTCCACCGATGCCCCCGCCACACAGCTCCATCGATGCACCCACCACACAGCTCCACTGATGCAACCACCACACAGCTCCACCAACACAGCTCCACCGATGCACCCAGCTCCACCGATGCCCCCACCACACAGCTCCACCGATGCACCCACCAGACAGCTTCACTGATGCAACCACCACACAGCTCCACCAACACAGCTCCACCGATGCACCCACCACCCAGCTCCACCGATGCCCCACCACACAGCTCCACCGACACAGCTCCACCGATGCCCCCACCACACAGCTCAACCGACACAGCTCCACCGATGCACCCACCACAAGCTCCACCGATGCACCCACCACACAGCTCCACCGATGCACCCACCACACAGCTCCACCGATGCACCCACCACACAGCTCAACCGATGCAACCACCACACAGCTCCACCGATGCAACCACCACACAGCTCAACCGATGCAACCACCACACAGCTCCACCGATGCAACCACCACACAGCTCCACCGATGCAACCACCACAGAGCTCCACCGATGCAACCACCACACAGCTCCACCGATGCAACCACCACACAGCTCCACCGATGCAACCACCACACAGCTCCACCAATGCCCCCACCACACAGCTCCACCGATGCACCCACCACACAGCTCCACCGATGCACCCACCGCACAGCTCCATCGATGCACCCACCGCACAGCTCCATCGATGCACCCACCGCACAGCTCCATCGATGCACCCACCGCACAGCTCCACCGATGCACCCACCGCACAGCTCCACCGATGCACCCACCGCACAGCTCCACCGATGCACCCACCGCACAGCTCCACCGATGCACCCACCGCACAGCTCCACCGATGCACCCACCACACAGCTCCACCGATGCACCCACCACACAGCTCCACCGGTGCTCCAACTAAGCTCCACCAATGCACCCACCACACAGCTCCACCGATGCACCCACTAAGCTCCACCGATGCAGACACCACTCAGCGCAACCACAGCATGACTCAGCGCAACCACAGCATGACTCAGCGCAACCACAGCATGACTCAGCGCAACCACAGCATGACTCAGCGCAACCACAGCATAACTCAGCGCAACCACAGCATAACTCAGCGCAACCACAGCATCACTGGTTCAAATATGTTCTTTCAATGTTTCAAGCTGTTTTCAAGCTTTCACGCTTTATTACAAATCACAAAAAATGTTAATATTTCATTTCTGTTCTTGGATTTTCGTCACAATAAAAAACACTGAACATAATCTTCACAAAAGTTATTTACAAAAGTTTAAGCTATTGCCATTACAAATTAAATAAATTATTTAAGTATTAATCATTTAAAAAAATTAAAAGCCATTGTTATTTGTAATATCAATACATCTAAGTCACGTAAATACAAAACATGTTGCATTACAAATGCTATAGGTGTCACGTTTGCAAAAGTTATAACTATTGGCATTGTAAATGACCAAGCTAATAATTTAGCTATTTTAAAATATAACACATAAATAACAAAAAAATCATTTATAAGACCAATAGCTCAAACTTTCCTAATGCGAGCCCTATTGCATTTCCAATGCTTGTTAGTTATACTTTTTATTCTATTTTTAACGTAAGCACCTTTTCTTCGTTTTTGTTTTTGTTTTTGTTTTTTGTGCAAACCCCTTCCCTATAGGAAAACGGGTTGCACTACTAAAAAAAAGTTGCTTTATTTAAAAGGAATCGCAGACATGGTGATCTTTTGACCTCAGCAGGCCACCATCCCTGTGATGGTGCCTATTCCTAATGGGTTGCAATTTGCGACCTACCTCGATAATATTCACGAGGTAGGTTAAATTGCAACCCACTATTTATCATATGGACTTTTTTTTGCGAACTGACCTAATAATCCATAGGTCGGTTCACAAATAAAACACTGGTTGCAAAAATACTAGTAAAAATTTGCGACAGTTCTATGTACATCTCTGTCCCCTAGTCCTTTGGGCCATACTGCAGCAGGTTGGTGTTTTTGCCATTGTCCGCAGGTCGAGTTTTTTTTTTTTTTTTTGGGTGTTGGACTTTAGGTGGTTATCCATCATCCATATGTTTATTGCAAGGAGGCAGTCCAGTTTTGATTGCAGAGGTCTTCCTGCCCATCCATTTTTTAGATGATTTACACGCCATGTGCGTAGTTGTAACAGGTGACGGTGTTGAGTAAAAGAGGGGATGAGATTGACCCCAGAGGGATGCCACAGTGTTGGGTGTATACAGCTTATCTGTAAGGTGGTAGGTAAACTACACCTTGTCTTTGAGGTAAGAAGCAACCCAATTTAGGGCTTTTTAATGTATATCAAGGTAATTACGTTTTTGGAGTAATATGTGATGATGGACAGTGTCAAAAGCGGCTGATAAATCCAGAAGCAATAGGGCAGCCACTCTGGAGCGGTATACAGCGCCAGGACGCCACGTAACGAGGTAACAGTGCGCTTTACAAGTATACATACATTACATACATTACATCTGTTCTGATCATCACAAATGGATATTATTGTCTGACATTGTTATTTTGGTCTGTATTTTTTTTAAAGTTGAATAAACGCTGCTTTTTCAAATATTTCTTTAAGAATCGTTCCTTTCACATAGGCCTGTAGTTTGCTGGGCCAGATGGTTGAGGTTTGTCTTTTTGAAGCATGGTCTAATGTAGGAGGTTTTCCTCTCTGGTGGGAATTAGCCTAGTTCGATGGAATTGTTGAGTAAACATCTATCTACTTCCCCTCCAGAGGAAGTGCGAAGGATATCTTTAAAGATTTTTGGAAGTGCTGTGTCTGAAGGTGGTTCTGATCAGTCTGCTTACAGTGATAATGTTTAGGAATCATTTTCTGAGCATCTATTGGAAGTATGTAGTGGTGGAAGATTATTTTAATATCTGTTTATGCTGTTTGTATCTTGTTTTGTCTGTCTTTTCCTTAAGGTAATTTTCTATCTTTCTAATTTTTGAGATCAAGTCCGTGGAAATTTTGTCACAGAATGTGTACGATTTATGTGTGTCTGTGTTTTGGAACTCTCGATTGCGGAATTCTGCTAGAATCTTCTGGAGTTTCTTAGGAAGGCATTTAGCTTCAGTTAAGCGTGTGAAGATGGGTTGTCTTTTGTGATTCTGTTGGTTCTTATTTGGACTGTGTTCTTGTGGATTAGAGTATTTTTTCGTGTTCATCTCTTGATGTTCTCCATTTGTGTTGTATGTTGAGTCGTTTTTCATTTTTTGTTAATGATGTAATTAATCCATGTGCTGTTCTTTTTGTGCTTAGCCCTGGATGTGGTCTTTATTGGCATCTGTTTATCAAATACAGTTGAGATCCAGTTGTAGAAGGTATGTATCTCTTGTGGTCACATGTTGGTGCTTGTTGGTGTCTTTGAAGTGTTGATGTTGAACCTAGAGGTAATGATGTTGTGATGTTGTGGTTGCTCCAGCTTACTGGGTAGTTGTCTGTCACTGAGACTCTCCAGGGGAACAAATATAATAGGGAGAGTGTGTCCATCAGAGTGAGTTGGGCCAGAAACAATTTGTTGGAAGATGAAGGTCTCAAGGTTGGTTGTGGTAGCTTTGATTGTATCAAGTATCCTCTTGTCAAACCATATGTTACAGTCGCCTATAAGGTGCAGTGGATGTGATGGGCCTTGGTCACTGTATCTAGTAAGATATATTTTTCATTTACATTGCTGTGTGGTGGTCTATATATTAAGAGGAAGGAGTAATTGATAGTTGGGGGGGGGGGGTGACATCATCATGGATTCACAGCCGTCCATGGTGACGTTTTCGATGTGTGTGATTTTTACAGGGTTTTTGGGGGATGACAGCTAGGCCTTCTCTAATATGGTTCTTGCTTATGTTGCAACGTTCTGGTGGGCTGGCTTTGTGGCATGTGGGTGCAAAGTCTTTGCTGATGTGGACGTACATGAGATTCCGCTCATTAGTAAAAACCCAGCGGAAGGGATGGATTTGTGACGACAGAAGATGCAGCGATGCATCCAGTGGCAAACTATTGCGCTTACAGAGGGAGGGAGGGTGCACGCAGAGAAATCCTTGGTTGGTTATCAGAGTGGAAAAGGCAAGGGGGAAATTAAGGCGGCGCAGCGGGAGATGAGCGGAAGAGAAGCAGAGCACAGCCTGGACAGCGAGAGGCAGCATAGAGGTGAGGCGAGTTTAGAGGTTGGGAGGAAAGGAAGACTTGAAGAGGCACGGGCAGGGAGACAGTGAGATGAAACAATAATTAAAGAGCAATAAATGGGCATGAAAGGCACAGATGAGGAAAGAGCCCACAGCTAAAAGAGTAACATCAACTGGTTTCAGGAGAGCCGTGCACAAGGGAATGACTATTGTAGTTTTCAAGCATATTGTGGCACCATCCGCCTTATGGGAGCGAGCAACAGCCAATTAGCATGAGCGCCGCTACTCGCTCACGCAAGGTGGGTGCCGCCACAAGCACGAGTGTGTGCTTGAAAATGTGCAGAGCGACGGCTAAAGGCCCTTCTATGCATCGCATGCGCGCTGCGTAGGCGAGACCTAAAAAATAATAGGATCACACTTTACAGGTCACAGCAACGCACCTAACATGAGCCAAGGCATGGCTTAAAAAATTAGTTATGTTACAGAGACAACTCAGCAAATCTAGTGCAGTTCTGGGAAATCAGGTACTTTTGACTGAAACTGGCATTCTGCTTTAAGAAAACGCCAACATTTTAGCTCTGGTTTTTTTAATTTTTCCAAGTGTTTTCCTTTTATGCAACTGCTAGTAAACCATTACAGTTTTGACAACCACTGTAGAACGTTTACAATTGGTTGGTTGAATTATCAAAATAGGGAGACACTTTTTAGTGAGTCGCATAAATCTACTCTTTTGCTTATTTCTCTTTATGATGTCACTAGAGGAATCAGACTCCCGCAGGCAAATGCTTGTAAAGGAGACAGGTGGCATTACACATCACACAGGGGTTTGCGAAGCAGAACCTGAAAGTGTCTCCAAAGATGCATCCACATCTGCATTGCATAAGAGACTCTTAATTAAAGCAGGAAGTATTGCTTCTTAAATGTGATGCCTCATGTGCTGTTAGCGGACACTGTGATGCTTTGACCCACGAGCCTAATGTATCAAAGGAATAACTTGGAAATGTTATATAACCCTATACCCCTGAACGCTGCTGAAAACAGTTCCCTGCACCAACTCTGCACACCCTTGAACCCAATATGAAACTTGGTATACTGGTGAGAAATAACTGCACAACAGTGAGGTATATGTATTTTAACCATAGCATTTCTGTTATTGCACAACTAAACTTGCAGTTTCAAAACAAGGAGTCTGTTTTAATTGCCTGTATTAACCCCTTGGCCGCGGCGGTAATTCCGCTGCTGCGATAATTTCGCCGCGGCGCTAGGGGGGTCCGCGCGGCGCTGCCATGCTCGTGACGGAACCACTCCGTCACGGGCGCGCTGTGCTTGTGACGGAGTGGTTCCGTCAGGGCCACGCCCGCTCAATAGAACGCCCGAGCAGGCGCGGAATTCCTGCAGCATGGGCGGGGCGGCCGCGCTGTGACAGAACCACTACATCACCAGCACATCGCGTCCGTGGCTCGTGACGAAGTGGTTCCCTCATGAGCACGGAAGAGGTTAAAAATCATTTTGAAGAAAGGAAAGTTGTTTAGTTTGGCCCTTCGTCTTTTTGCTGTATTGTCGGGTCACCAAACCAATTTTCCTAGAGTGGATACAAACTGAGTTCCAGCACTCTTTAAAGATAATTCTTCTACATATGAAGCCCTAGTGAACAGGGCTAGTTCCTTAAATTCCTATACTTTAAGGGCATGGCACCTATTACGCTGCTGTTTGTGATATATCACATTGTTTGTACTCTTTTGTAAAATACCGAGTACAGATACAGCTAGACAAAAACAACATTTTGCCCCAGTATCTTCAGCTATTCAAAGCAAGTATATATTTCTAGCATTTCTTATAACAACTGTTTGTACATACACTAGGCAACGAGAGGGAAAAAAGAGGTCTGTAAAGCTACTCTCCCAATTTAATAGTTTATCATAATTATTCAAAACAGAAGGATTCAAACCCTAAATTGAGGGATTTTCTGAAGGAAGAGAGGAAGGGAAATCCCTTTCTTTGGCTAAAAGGAGCCTAACCCTCAATTTGCAGCACCCTTCATCCTTGGGTCTAGCGATGTTCATCCAGGCGGGGCTGAACCTCTAAAAGGAAACTTGATTTTATGTTTAGAGAAATAGAGAAGAAAGTTACAATTGTGTAGAGGATTAACCCAATTATTATTATTTTAAATTAGGGCTCCTCAGACAAGATTAAACATTTTGTGGCTGTAGCATGACCTCAATCTCGCCAACATCTTTTTGTCCTTGATATGTTTTAGCCAAAAATGGATGCCTAAGTAAGTCAGTGGCTTGAGTACAGATGTTAGCTCTGTCCGAATCGCGGTCTATCTGTGTGATTTTCTTTGGATTCATATGTTTACTTGGGGATGTTTTGGGCGACACATACATTTGTATCAATCATTCAGGACAAGCAGCCATAGTATTCACTTGTATCCAGAGTATCCAGAGATTCTTGATCTCCTCTGAGGCGGAAAGCCGGAGGTTTAGCTCTATCTGCATTTACTTTTAAAATTGTCACAAAATATCTGTTTTTAACTCACAACAGCAACCTGTCTCACCTGAGTTGAAGCGCTGCCGCTTCGCGCTCACAACAAACCCCCTCCTTCAGGAAATCACAACAGCGCCAGCGCGCCAAAAGGCGGAGCCACGCCCACTGCGAGGCCACGCCCATCGACCACTACAAAAACGCTAGGAAAGCGCAACGAAAGCCATTCTTGATCTCCTCTGAGGCGGAAAGCCGGAGGTTTAGCTCTATCTACATTTACTTTTAAAATTGTCACAAAATATCTGTTTTTAACTCACAACAGCAACCTGTCTCACCTGAGTTGAAGCGCTGCCGCTTCGCGCTCACAACAAACCCCCTCCTTCAGGAAATCACAACAGCGCCAGCGCGCCAAAAGGCGGAGCCACGCCCACTGCGAGGCCACGCCCACCGACCACTACAAAAACGCTAGGAAAGCGCAACGAAAGCCATTCTTGATCTCCTCTGAGGCGGAAAGCCGGAGGTTTAGCTCTATCTGCATTTACTTTTAAAATTGTCACAAAATATCTGTTTTTAACTCACAACAGCAACCTGTCTCACCTGAGTTGAAGCGCTGCCGCTTCGCGCTCACAACAAACCCCCTCCTTCAGGAAATCACAACAGCGCCAGCGCGCCAAAAGGCGGAGCCACGCCCACTGCGAGGCCACGCCCACCGACCACTACAAAAACGCTAGGAAAGCGCAACGAAAGCCATTCTTGATCTCCTCTGAGGCGGAAAGCCGGAGGTTTAGCTCTATCTGCATTTACTTTTAAAATTGTCACAAAATATCTGTTTTTAACTCACAACAGCAACCTGTCTCACCTGAGTTGAAGCGCTGCCGCTTCGCGCTCACAACAAACCCCCTCCTTCAGGAAATCACAACAGCGCCAGCGCGCCAAAAGGCGGAGCCACGCCCACTGCGAGGCCACGCCCACCGACCACTACAAAAACGCTAGGAAAGCGCAACGAAAGCCATTCTTGATCTCCTCTGAGGCGGAAAGCCGGAGGTTTAGCTCTATCTGCATTTACTTTTAAAATTGTCACAAAATATCTGTTTTTAACTCACAACAGCAACCTGTCTCACCTGAGTTGAAGCGCTGCCGCTTCGCGCTCACAACAAACCCCCTCCTTCAGGAAATCACAACAGCGCCAGCGCGCCAAAAGGCGGAGCCACGCCCACTGCGAGGCCACGCCCACCGACCACTACAAAAACGCTAGGAAAGCGCAACGAAAGCCATTCTTGATCTCCTCTGAGGCGGAAAGCCGGAGGTTTAGCTCTATCTGCATTTACTTTTAAAATTGTCACAAAATATCTGTTTTTAACTCACAACAGCAACCTGTCTCACCTGAGTTGAAGCGCTGCCACTTCGCGCTCACAACAAACCCCCTCCTTCAGGAAATCACAACAGCGCCAGCGCGCCAAAAGGCGGAGCCACGCCCACTGCGAGGCCACGCCCACCGACCACTACAAAAACGCTAGGAAAGCGCAACGAAAGCCATTCTTGATCTCCTCTGAGGCGGAAAGCCGGAGGTTTAGCTCTATCTGCATTTACTTTTAAAATTGTCACAAAATATCTGTTTTTTAACTCACAACAGCAACCTGTCTCACCTGAGTTGAAGCGCTGCCGCTTCGCGCTCACAACAAACCCCCTCCTTCAGGAAATCACAACAGCGCCAGCGCGCCAAAAGGCGGAGCCACGCCCACTGCGAGGCCACGCCCACCGACCACTACAAAAACGCTAGGAAAGCGCAACGAAAGCCATTCTTGATCTCCTCTGAGGCGGAAAGCCGGAGGTTTAGCTCTATCTGCATTTACTTTTAAAATTGTCACAAAATATCTGTTTTTTAACTCACAACAGCAACCTGTCTCACCTGAGTTGAAGCGCTGCCGCTTCGCGCTCACAACAAACCCCCTCCTTCAGGAAATCACAACAGCGCCAGCGCGCCAAAAGGCGGAGCCACGCCCACTGCGAGGCCACGCCCACCGACCACTACAAAAACGCTAGGAAAGCGCAACGAAAGCCATTCTTGATCTCCTCTGAGGCGGAAAGCCGGAGGTTTAGCTCTATCTGCATTTACTTTTAAAATTGTCACAAAATATCTGTTTTTAACTCACAACAGCAACCTGTCTCACCTGAGTTGAAGCGCTGCCGCTTCGCGCTCACAACAAACCCCCTCCTTCAGGAAATCACAACAGCGCCAGCGCGCCAAAAGGCGGAGCCACGCCCACTGCGAGGCCACGCCCACCGACCACTACAAATGTGTCGACCAACCAAGCGCAGCGGACGAGCGCCGTCTGCGCGCCGTCTGCGCGCCGAAGGCGTGCCTAAGGCAAGCCCGTCTGCGCCCGTCCGCGCCAAGACCGCGCCTAGCGCACGAAACTCTGCGCAAACTTCAACCATCATTAAGTACCTCCCTGAAGACCTCTATCGACTACAGGGTGGCAAACACTGCCCCTATATACTCGATCCAACAAAGTCTGCGGACACTATCAGCTGTAAAAATTGCAACTGGACGCCCACTAATCCTACAGCCTCTATACCCACCCCCCTATTGCATCCCAAGGCCGCCCCAACGCTCTTTAAAGGAGGTCTGATTAACGCACGTTCTATGTGCAAGCATAATCCAGACATTCACGACCTCATCTGCGACTCGGACCTAGACTGCCTAATGATAACCGAAACTTGGTTAACAGAAGATAGCAATCCTGATATTGCTGCTTCCCTACCTCAAGGCTACTCATTCTTTAGGCAGGACAGACCAAAAGGCAGAGGAGGAGGTGTCGCCATAATACTTAGGAACACCTTCCCATGCCACTCCTTCAACCTAGAGCCCCTAAAAAACACGGAAGGTCTAGGTTTCTCAATCAAATTGAACGAGCAAACCTCCTTCTCTGGTGGCCTCATTTACCGCCCGCCCGGTAATGCCACTGAATTTCTTGATTCATTGTGCGACTCCCTGGGCCACTTTCTTCTCCGATACCCCCACTTCACCCTACTCGGGGATTTCAACCTACATCTCGACTCCAAATCGGATCCCCAAGCCATCAATTTCCTCCAAACACTCGAAATGTTCAATCTCCAACAACTAATCTCCCAGCCTACCCACCTGCATGGGCACACCCTTGATGCTGTATGCACCAATCTCTCTTCCCTCATCACCCTACCCCCGCTCCCTCAAGTCTGGACTGACCACAGCTTGATTTTGTTCCACATCCATAGCGTATGTTCCCCCTTTCGCAATAACACTAACTCTCGCCCCTCCAACCCTATCAATTGGAAAAAAGTCCAAGAAAGCCTGACTCTTAAACCTATGGATCAATCCCACACCCCGACCCTGTCCGGAAATATAGAAATCGACGCCGACCTCTTTTACAATTGGCTCACACACGAAATGAAAACCAGAAACCCCCCCAAACGTCAAGGCAACTCTCATAAAAAATCCAAAATCAATGCCCCCTGGTTTACCCCCGACCTTGCCACCTCTCACCTACTTTGTAGGAAAGCAGAGCGAAAATGGCGTAAGTCCTATGACATTGACGATCGTCTCCTATATACTCAAACAAGAAAAGCCTATCTTTCGAGTATCAAATCAGCCAAGAAGTCCTATTATGTGAACGCCATTAAAGAATCCCATCAAAAACAAAAGACCTTGTTTTCTATTGTAAAGTCATTCACCCAGCCCAAAGCACTGCAACCTGAAATACCCCCATCACAGGACCTCTGCGATAAAATCTCCGACTATTTTGAAGAGAAAATTGTTTCCATCCAAAGCAATTTCCCCCCTTTCTGTACCTCCTCACTCCCCCCTCCCTCGGACTCCTTTCCCGGAAGCTTGAGCAGTTTCTCCCCTGTAACTTTGGCACAAACTAGAGAAGTCATCCTGGCCTGCAAATCAGGCTCCCCCTCCGACCCCTGTCCCCCCAAAATTCTACACCAAACCATCGACGTGATCAACCCAATAATTAACAACATAGTCAATTCGTCGCTTAACACAGGCATTGTCCCCCCCCCCGGTGGAAGAAAGGAATTGTCAAGCCTCTCATGAAAAAGGCCAATAAATCACCATCTGACTTGACCAATCTGCGCCCGATCTCACTACTCCCCGCCCTAGGAAAAATAACCGAACAACTGGTCTATAGAGAACTTAGACAATACCTGGAAGCAAATAACATACTCCACCCGCAGCAGTCGGGTTTCCGTCCCAAACATTCGACGGAAACAGCGCTGATAGAACTATCAGACACGATCAAACTGCTTCAAGATCAGCGAAAAAATTCAATTCTCATCCTTCTTGACCTGACCGCGGCGTTCAACACCATTTCCCATTCCATCCTCATCAGTAGACTGATGAACATAGGGATTTCAGACTACGCTCTATCCTGGTTAAAATCATTCCTTACAGACCGATCACAGACTGTCGCTCTGGGCCCTTTCCATTCAACAGAAAAAACGATTTCCTCAGGCGTCCCACAGGGTTCTATCCTAAGTCCCCTCCTTTTCAACATCTATCTCATTCCTCTCCTATCCTTGATTGAATCCTTTGGAATACCTGTAACCTCCTACGCCGATGACACCCAGCTCATCGTGCCCTTGGATGGTAGCTCCACCAGCGCCGAACTCAACCTCAAGAACTGCTTAACGGAGGTCTTCCATTGGATGAACGTAAATCATTTGAAATGTAATTCAAATAAAACGGAGATTCTCCCAATTGGAAAGAACACCTCCTTCAGCCCAGCCCTCTGGTGGCCAGACGACTCAATCGCCCCCCCCCCCCAAACTGTAACTACGGCCAGGAATCTAGGCGTCATTTTCGACTCAGATCTCTCCTTTGACCAACATGCTAAGACGGTAGCCGGCAAATGTTTCGGGACAATAAGATCCTTAAAAAAGTTCTTCAACTTCCTCCGTCTCGACGCCAGAAAGAGTGTAGCAGTAGCCCTCATAATTTCACGACTAGACTACTGCAACGGCTTACTGGCAGGGGCAAAAAAGAGCACTCTCGCGAAACTCCAGAGCGTGCTTAATACAGCTGCTCGACTCGTACTCAAACTGCCCCGTAGTGCCTCCATCTCCGCAGCCCTTCGATCCCTACACTGGCTACCTCTCCACAAGAGAATTTTATTCAAAATTCTAATCATCGCCTTCAGAGCTTTTAATAAATCCGGTCCAAAATACCTCCACAAACGTCTTCCCCACTACACCCCCAGGCGATCTCTCCGTTCGTCCCAGGACAACCTCATCCTGCCTGCAAAGTATAATCTGAAGACGAAGGGAGCCAAAACCTTAAGCTACTTGGCCACCAAAGCATGGAACAATCTGCCCAAACACCTCAGGCAATTAACGCAAGAAAAACCATTCAGAAAGGTTCTTAAGACGTGGATCTTCAGCCTCCCCGATGATCTCGCTAAAGCAGCCATCTAATTCCCTCTCTGCTCCCAGACCGGTAATCAAGGATTCTTAGCGCCATGATGCTCCTTCCGGAGCGAACGCCGCGCTTTACAAATACCCCTACAAATACAAATACAAAATACAAAATACAAATACCTGTAGTGTCTAATGTTTTAAGCTGTTTGTAGCTGGTAGATGGGGATGGAGACGAATCCCTGTAGTCAAACATTCTTTAAGGGGCAGTTGACGCTAGTGAGCCTCCTCGCCCCCTTCCGAGATGAGGAAACAAGCAGGTTTTCCCAGCAGGAGACTTTGCCTGGGGAGGAGGGGTCTGGTGATTGGTGGATGTGCGAGGGGGCAAGGAAGAGGGAGGCTGTTGGCAATTTGCAGTCGCCAATTGATGGTGACCCACGATGGTTTCCTTTAAATCACATCAATACTCCTGAAAAGTACTGACAGTTACAGTCAGTAAAACCTTATAGAACATCATGTTGTTTAGATACCTGAATAAAGCCACAGGGTGTACATTCTTCACACAAAGTAATGTCACACACTAAGGCAAACACCAACAATTACAGCCAATGTAAGGCCTTTAATATAAGGTGCATCTCAGAGCTATGTGTGCACATATGAACCACAGAATACATGCATCTTTAAGAAATGGAACAAGTGCACGAATGAAGCTAGGGTAGGCAGATGCACACGTAATGCATCAAATTATTATATTAAAAATAGATAAAATAAATGCACTTGTGAGCCGCACAACAAGGGCTCCCTTTAATGCACTTTAACCTCCTTATGCTTTGCAGGTGGCCGCGTCCGTCTCACTGACGCTGAAACACCTTCAAGTACTTAAAGAGCTTAAAAGAGGAGACAAGTGCATGACATGAGGTGTAAAACTGCCGTCCTGTAAATTGCCTATTCCAGAAGCTCCCTAACCCACCTACTGACTCGCCCTGCTTTTGATCCAACCATTGTTAGCAGCACAAACATCCATTGTGGACATTCCTTCTCTGGGGTCAGGGAGTCCACAGGGCGGGTTATGTAAAAATGGCCGAACTCACAAAGCATTTAGCACTCATAACAAATTTACGAGTGCAACTGGCAGTGTTTACAGCTGGTAAGAATTCACAAAAGGTGACACAAGTCATAAATCCAAATCCATTTATACCAGTGTAATGTTAACCCACGAGAGTGTAATAATATTTGGGGAGTAAATCAACTCAAGAAGTTGTTCTAGGCATGTTCAGTCATTACAGTTTTGGAATGAGTACAAACTGTGCCCGGTTGTACCCATTGACAACCGTCTCTTAATTATTTTCCCACAGTTGAAATGGTCATATTTTCTTGAGGCAAATGCACTGGGGAAATGTCAATGAAGCAAAAAAAAAGTCATGACTTCTCCAGGAGGTGTCTGGAAACCCTCAACTCGCACATCTGCCCAGGTTAACTCCTGGAAGGGTTTGAGAAGCTGGAGGGGCCGTAAATCTACTTCCAATCGAGAAATGTAACACTGCAGGTGCAGATTTCCTACTTTTTATGTGACTTGAGCCCAATGGGTCCAGTAAACTAACGGGTGAAGAGCCTTGTAAAATATGTACATTTGTAAAGATGTGACTGGCTACATGGTTGGGAATAAAATGGAATCTGAAAAAAGCAAGTCTCACACTTACGGTTGGGGCCCACAAGATTGTCACACTTTTTAGGGCTGATTAGGGGCACTTGGAGTCATGGAAAGAACTCTTATTGCATACCAACACAATTAATATAGAGAGAGAGCAACGGAAACAAGAGTATAAGAAATGTGAAATCGGCAAGAACAAAACGAAAAGGAAACTAGAACTGAAAAATATTAAACAAAGTAATCTGTAAAACAAAACCTGAATGAGCAAAAGGACCATTAACAAAAGAGGATAGAAAAGTTAGGGAGTGAATAAACAAGACGTCAGCGCTTCTTTATTAATTTGCTTCCCTCTGAAATGGATCCAAAAAATAACAATGCAGAGAGTGGTGCGGGAGCGCGTGCCACTGCCAGACATGTGATTTCAATTATCGCGGCCGTGTCTGGGCACGATAATTGAAACCACACGGCATATTGGTGTCTATTACGCGCACCAAGCGTGTAATAGAAACCAATAGGCCTTGGGCGGAGCAACGCTCCCTCCTTTGGCCAATTGCGTGCAGTCTTTTATAAAAAAAGACGCACGCAAAGGGCAGTGGGGTAGCACAAAAGGAATCGCACAAGCATGAGTGTGTGCGATTCCTAGGTCAGTGCTAAAACCCCGTTTTTCTCTCACTAAAGGTCTCACGCTGCGCAAGCACTGCTGCGCAATGCAATGCAGGCGCGAGACCTAAAAAAAGTTTGGTTATATGTGGACAAAAATCATGGCCCTAGGTTGGGCACCAGTGGCCGGCCAACGCGGATCTTTAGAATATGACCCTATTCAAGAGGCACTCTAAAGTGGATGCTTTTGAATGCACCATATTATAATATACAGTTTGTGTATTCTGCAAATACGTAATTTGTTGCCCTGAGTAGCGAATCTCTGTGTGGCAACCAGATGCCTCCATTCCACTGAGAAACAACAGTTGTACTCCTGTGACGTCCATTTACCAGTCATTGTTTTTTGGTGTGTAGTTAAATTGCTTTGGAAGTTCAGCAGTGCAAACAAGGTGACCCTTTGGCATGGAATCATTTAAGAACTCTCACAATGACAGTATGGAATGCCCTCCATTGGACACAGGTGCTTGGACATTGGGGATGGGTTTAGTTCTGAACCATATGACTGTGTCCGTCTCTCTGTGACTCAGCTGTGGCCTTTCTTTTCAGGGACTCGGGGCCAGCTCCATCAACAGGCGGACCTACTCATCGGTGAGTGCCACTGTGATCCTTCTTGCTGCTTAAGAGAGTGGGAGAACGAGAGAACACTAGTCGAGCGTGCTGCACTAATGCACATCTCTGGGCCCTGAGTAATGATCAACGTGACTGCGAAGCATACTTCAGAAATCACCAGCTTTGCCATTTAATTGAGTTGAGCACCTGTGCTGTTGGGGTCTGTGGCGTGTTTGTGTCTGAAGAAAGCTTTCCATTGCATTGTTTGAATTTGGCTTGATTTAGTATGATTTTAGTTTGTAAACTTCACTCTTTGACAATAGGGAAAACAAGGTCTTTCCTCAACCCGATGCAGTCTGGCTTCATTGCCAACGTCTTGGTTGAAACACATCATCAACTTTGTGTCACATCTGTGGGCATCGTGCAAGTAAACATTAAAATTACATCCAATGATATCATTTACGTTCCTACTCGATACATAGCATAAAGTGAAGGTACATTAACTTTCACAATGCACAGATGGATGAGCTAGTTTGAACATAATCAGTTTGTTTTATAGTTATCACTTTTGTAAAACAAATGTGAATCTATCAACCTACAGTTCCTTCTCCGAACTGCTGCCCCAGCCTTCCAAGAGGTGGTGCATCCCCATAGCTGCTAACAATTATATCTGTAGAAACATGCTGCAGATACCTGCCTGAATCTAGGCAGAATACCATAACCCCCGCTCGTGCCCATTCCGTGGGTACCCAACGGCGACTCCCCGGCCTCTCCTCCCCCTGGATGCCCGTTTGCCCTTCTTGAAATAAAGTCAGCCAACAGTACCGGTTATTAGTGATGGTCGTTGTTGGCCGCAGTTTTATTAATATTAACAAACACATACTGGTTATGCAACTTCTCATTTGCGAACTGTACCCATAAATCATACATGTCATATACAACTCATGACACCATCTTGTGAGAACAGGTGTCAGTCTTTTGTGTACTCCTCAGTTCGTAAATGGCACTGTACAAAACCAGTTCCTTGTCAGTCCTTGGTGTTCCCGTGGTTGGTCGCCCACGCCTTCTGCGTGTCGTGGAGGGGAGCTTTTCTCTCTGGAGTTAGGTCCCCAGCTCGCTACCATTTGCGCCCTGCCGTCCGGCCGGGTCTGGGCCGCGAGTGCCGTCTCCTCCTGCTACTCCCCTCCTTGGTGCGGCCACGTCACCCTGCCGTGCGGCATCCAAAAGTGAGTGGCCCTCCTCCTACACACCGCCCGCCGGTGTGTTTCCTTAGCCAACCATTGTAGGATTTCCGCAAATGCCCCTGCCATCCTCCAGCCCTGCTACTTCGCTGTTCCTTAGGTGTGGGTGGGTGGGGCTGCAATTGGTGCGTTGTTGCGCCGCTCTCCCAGCTCCTCGAAGAAGTTGTGTCCTTGCTGGGAGAAGCGGCGACTTAAATCCCCTAAACCCCTCCATAGGGGTCTCTGGTGGACCCCCTGATTGGGGGGTTCAAAAGAAGCCAGAGTGACCATTGGCCGCCCCTTAGGGGCGCCCAGGTCAAAGGTCACTTCCGGCCGGAACGGGGTGGTGCGCCCTCAGCATCCACTGGTTTCTGGGCGCTTTAAGGCGCCCAGAACCAGTTTCCCCACCGGTGGGCACCGCGTGGGTTATGGCGCCGGCCTCTAAGCCTCCCCCCCTGTGGGAGGGTGCGGCGGCCTCTGAGAAAACAAGGGCACGCATCCAAAGTTTGGGACAACTCCCAAATCTGACTAAAAGCTACAGGTGTCTTGTTGAACATGATGAGCACATCAAAACAATCCTCAAAGTGCCCATGGATGTACATTTGTACAGGTAAAACATCTGGAGCTAGCTGTGCACAGGTTTTTTGCAAGATAAATGTTATACTTTTTGTAATAAAATGGATTGTGCACACGTTGATGGTCAGACTCTTCTAACGTATTTTGTTCTTGTTTCTTTCTTTTTGTACCTGTGAAAATCAGCAACAAGTCATTGTAAGTACCATTTTGTTACTTTTTTTTTGGGGGGGGACGTTATATGAGTCAGTCAAGGAAGGGTGGAGGGGGTGTAAACCACAGTGTGTGTACAAGTGTGGATTTTCTCTTGCAGTGGAAATGTTCATTCCAGGGGCTAGTTTTCGCATTCCACTGAACGTAAGGTACCAAAATTATGCACCAAGCCAGAATCACCAGTGCTGTGCTAAACCCGTTTCAGCTCTTCTTAGCCTTCGCATTCTGGCAACAATGTTTTCATGTACGTTTGCAAAGAAAACTCCCAGATTTGACAAAAAAGTCAGTATTCTATATATGACTAAAAAGTCAAATTCTTGCCAGATACATGCAACATTCACATAGGCTTAACTCCGTAGTAAGTAGGTTGGCTAGCTGTTTTGAGTCACAAGCAGTTGGTTAAAAGAATGGGACAGAACCCATCCTTGTCACGTATTCCCCATGCCATAATGCAAAGGTGACAGACAGAACAATAACAAGGACAGACATAAACAACCAAACCTGTTGTAATTAATCAATATACTTGTCTTGAGCAATTCGTCAGGCGATATGTAATGTTTCACCGATGCAGGCGGTTCTTTATGGTCTGTCTACCACAACCCATTCCTCAATGAATTACTATTCTCGCTTATGACCTCCGCATTCCCATGGCACCAGGATAACTGTGCTAATGTGTCTGTAGTGCAGCTTTATTAATGAATGACCTTGCTGGTGCTCTGGTTAGTGTGATGTGTGAACCACAGCAGTGAGTTGCTGTGTCTGTATCATGTCTGTGGATCAACTCGCTTAGTGATACCGCTTTCTTTTATAATTATTTTTCACAAACCTCTACAGATGCTTCAGTATATGTGTAAAACATCTCTGACTAGATCTTGTCAGAAGAAACATTGATTGATATATTTGTAATAAACATTGTGCTGCAGCCACCAGCTCCTATATTCCACTTTTTAAAATTGAGGTCGCAGGTTTTTACTCATCCCTGATTTTCTGTTCCTTGTGTAGCGGCCCATTACGCATGTAAAATGAGGACGTCAAGCATCATTCAAAAGTCAAGCAGGTGTGTTTTTGTGCATGTCCCTCTTTCACACTCCGTGTGCACGGTCTACTTCATAATCCTAGGTCCCCTGGTCCATCTAGCCATGGCGGCAGACAAGAGGGGACATAGTGGGGGCGATCACCAAACATGTGATAGACACAAAGAGAGGTGACAACTATTGCCTCTGAATTCAAAACTCCTCTTTCACCCCTTAGGAAGTACATGGGGTCAACATTACACCATTGTTTCTAACTCTAATCTCCCCTGAGTACTACCAGAAACTCACTCAGCTGACCACTTGCTGCCAGCTTTGACATTTTCTTCAAATGTCTGGGGTTTCGTGGAGAGGCAGTTTTTTTGGGGTTCTTGCTTATTGCTGGAAATAATTTTCCTTGTCTTATTTTAACTTGCCTTCTGCTCTTGTATTATGTCGGCAGAAGCAGCCTTGACGGCTACCAATCTCACTTTGAAGCTCATTTCTGTCATCAGCGCCAACATGGACTCCTGGATCAATCTTCTTCTGGCAAATGGACTGTGGTTGAAGTTGAACGGTCCCTCACCCAGTCCCTCTCCCTCTTCAAAGGAGTGACACTGTGAGCCCCTTAAAGATGGCCCATCACCCTGTCTCACAGTGCAAGATCAGTGGTTCTTGGGGTGACACACAATAAATCCCTGGCTTGTCTCTGCTCGATGATCTCAAAACAAGCGTCAATTAGAAGTAACTCGAACACCTTCGTGGTGCAGAGTCAGTAAAAAGAGTGCCCTCCAGCAGCACTTCAGAGAAACGAGCAACAACAGACGCTTTATGAAATCCATGGTCGGACCTCTGCCTGGCATAGTCTTTGAGCATTATGTAAAGTGAATAGTCAAGCTGACATTTCCAATCTTTTCAAAAGTACATGAACCCCTAGTGGAGCATAAACAGATGAATAAACAGATGAATCTCCTTTGCCTCTGGGGAGCCCCCGGCTCAGACCGTAGCCACGCCGCCTCTGCAGGCACCTGACCTAGTGCTCTGACTTCAACACTTTTATTGGGGTTTACTCATTACTTCAGAAAAGCAGAGGCAGGAACCAGCAGCGTGGAGTCTGTGAAATGCAAGAGATTGACATTAAGCCAAATGGCTGAAAAAAATAATCATCTTTACTATAAATGGGTCTCTCATTTGTAGGAGGGCAACAATTTATCCATGCTCACACTGAACGTTCCAAATCACACCCCCTTGTAGCTATCATAATTTTCTCAATTACTTCTATTTTTTCATACCACGTCTTTTATTACCTTTTAATTAATCGCCAAACGTTGGTGTCTTTTTCACATAAGGTTCTATTTATTAGACATCCAATTTTGAATGGCACTGAGAGACCCAGCCAACATGTTTCATTCCTTACAGGGACTTCATCAGGGCAATTCTATCTATATTCCATTTCAAAACTCCCATGGTCTCTCTTGTGTTTCTGATCATGTAGAATTGTTCATACTGGAAACGGCCGGCCGCCGCCTCTCCTTCGTCCTCTTTTTCCTGTCTCTCTGCCCCCGTCCAGTCCATGCACACACCAACAGAAAGAGGGTGATGCCCCTATCCACACAAAGTAGAAGGGTCCCAACGTGTGGGCTAACGAAGAAGAGCAGCTTCTTAGCAAAACCGAGGACAAAGCAGCCCATGATCACCATAAAACTTCCAGTTATGGCTCAGGGAATGTGGAGGACTTCTGGGAGACATTAATGGAAACATCTAGTCATTTGCGTTTTATGAATACTTCTGATTATGTACTTACAAATATCTGAAAGAGCTGTAGTGAACAGCTAAAGCCCTCATTACGAGATTGACAAGAATGAGGTTTGTGGGGAGACACTGGGGCTGGAATCAACGGTTCCAGGCAGTTTCGCAGCATCACCTTCCTGCCATTGTGAGTTGCAGGCCCCAGAATGGGAAAATACCAGTGACACACTGAATTATCGGGTCAGACACCTCTTCTTTTTTTTTTCTTTTTCTCTGCAGCCTTTACACTGATATTTTTGCCTGCTTGGAGCAAATGTAAACTGTCTGTGGAAACTTCTGTGCATTTACTGGGTGTGCTTCCGCAACTACTAGAACCAGGTTCATTGTTTTTGTGGCAGGTAATCGTGGGTGTGGGATGCTCAGACCACTTTTGCCATTCCAAATAGGCCAGAGTGGCAATCTCACAATGATTCCTCTCTGACCAACATGCAATGAGGACATACGTGTGCCAAGCACATTCTTCAGGCCCCAGCACCTCCCCTCCACAGCCGTACAAAGTGCTACTATGGCTGCATGTGAGGTGGAATTAAGGACATGTCTGTACATTAAGAATGTTGGAGGTAGCTGCCACTTTGACTCCTGTCTGTTTCTCACGGGTGTCGATAGGTTTTCGCGCAGAGTATAATGGGGGAGGGGTTGGTTCACTTCAGGCGTCAAGCAAATGGGTCAGAAAGGTGGTGATGCGACTTTCTGTGTAGCTGTAAATTGAGAGGCAAAGTACGAGGGAGTTCTGCTCATGTGTTTTTTGTTGCCAGCGGGTCTCATATATTGGAGTTTTCTTTTGCCTTATTGTCGTTGTTACTGAATCCGTCATATTTAATACTGGTTCCTCCTCACATGGTGGATGTGATGAAAAAAGTGCATGGCTAGCACCTCTTGGAGTCTGATTAAGTGATACTATCATAGTTTTGAGGGAGAAAACAGCATTCTGCCGCCACAGCCTACCAGAGAAAAGGAAACATTAAAAAAATATATAGCTGTATTATTTTTCCTCCGCAGCCTCCTCCGGCCAAGTATGGTGGCCGACACACCGTGACCATGATCCCTGGAGATGGCATCGGTCCGGAGCTGATGCGGCACGTCATCGACGTTTTCAGGTACCTGCTTGAAGTGTGACATGCTCTCCGTGTGCAGCGGTGGAGCCAGCTGCAGTGAAGGAAGCGGCTCCCCGAGAATCAGGGATGCTAACCTCTAGCCACCCAATCTTCTGTAATTTGACATTTGAAGGGACATTGTAGAAAGGAGTGGTTAGCAGAAATCGCCATTGTGTTGTTTTTGTGTCCTGTAAAAGGTCTCTAGGATATCGGGTTGAACAAAGAGTCTCATATCTGGGAAGTGCGAGAAAGATATCTGTGAATTGTCTACGTTCTGTCTGGGCAATGCCACTGAAGTGGGGCCAGAGAATAATGGCTTGTGTTGAGTTTGTAAATTGATAAAAAAGCTCATGTGGGGATCCAAATAAGTTGTTTTAAAATCCATTTCTTCAGCACAGAACCATCACATAGAGAAAAACAAAAGCCTATTGTTAGACCAGGTCAGTGACATCTATGGCACAGAGTGCTGGGTTTAGGACTTCATGGGATCCCAAAGAGTCCGATTGGATGTGGGTGCTGTGGGGAGAGATTTAGAGTGTGTAGCTGCTTGAGTCTGTGCATCACTCTACATTGTCCAAATCTTCATCCTCAGGCATTGCTGCGTCCCTGTGGATTTCGAGGTAGTGAATGTGAACTCCACAGCCACTAACGAGGATGATATCCAGACTGCCATCATGGCGATTCGAAGGAACAGAGTGGCTCTGAAAGGTAAGCTTGTGCGCTACAAAAACCTTTCCTCTTTCTGGCTTGTATGCCACTTACCTGGCACCCTTCATGTACCGTCCCTGGATGTGTCTGTGCAACTAACCTACATTCTGTTTTAATTTGCAGGAAATATTGAAACCAACCACAATATGCCTCCAAATCACAGATCCCGGAACAACCTTCTCCGGTGAGTGGTAGCTTGGCTTCTGTGTGTGTTGTATTGGTGGGTGTCTAGGGCTCTAGGATTCTGGTGCAGACGCCTTGCCTGGGGTCAGAGTTTCTTACACCTTGACTTTCTTCAGTGATGAGGGGTGGGTGGCCATGCCTTCTCACTTGGAGTGAATAGGGAGAGTGTATTGGTGGGCACCTTTTGGCATGAAAATCCCCCAGACTTCAGGCTAACCTCTAGTACATTCTAGTGCGAGACCTGGAGGAGGCCTTATCTCTAGCAATCCTCTACGGAGGAGGAACTGTCTGTAAAATATTAAGAAATGCCCCCTCCTTAGTTCCATTTGTGCACTTCGCTACTGCGCACCTTGTCACATCACCTTGAGGGTCTGCCTGTGGTATGTTGACTGGTTCCTGAACAGAAGGTCTGTCATGCTGTAGTTCTCCCAATGGTGCTCGTCTGTGGTGTTAGCTGTACTTGTGCCCTCTTCTGACCAAGGGTTCATCGCTGCTATGTCCTCTCTATCTACTCCTGAAGGAGCGCCGACCTATGTTTAGACACAATCCCATCCTCCCCCATAGAAGGGTCTTTGTATTCTCTGCTGCCTTCCTATGCAGTCACTGCTGCCCGGAAGCACTATCATTCATGAAACAAGATGTAGGTATTCATGTTTTCCATGCTTCTTCACCATGGTTTTTTTTTTGCCACCAGGACCAGCCTGGACCTGTATGCCAACGTGATTCACTGCCAGAGTCTGCCTGGGGTGCAGACCCGGCACAAGAACATCGACATTCTGATTGTGAGAGAGAATACAGAAGGAGAGTACAGCAGCCTGGAGCACGAGGTAAAGGCACTCCAATTACAAGGGGGGCTCTATATTGGAGGGCACAAGGGTAAGATATTGCAGATAAGGCGTGGGTCAGAGGGTATCGCGTATGGCGTCACTGCGGTGAGCATGAAGCACAAGGGCTAGAGCATGGTGGAGCTTTCAGGGATCACAATTCAGAGTGAGCGTCACAGGGACCTGAACACAGAGGCCCAGAGTAAACACCAGGGGGTACAGAGGATGAGAGAGGGGCACAGAATCCACAGCACAGAGTCCAGGGGGTACAGAGCTTGAGAGCGGGGCACAGAATCCACAGCCTAGAGCAGACACCAGGGGATACAGAGGATGAAAGAGGGGCACAGAACCCACTGCCCAGGGTAGACACCAGGGGGTACAGAAAAAGAGTGGGACACAGACTCCACAGTAGACACCTGGGGCACAGAACCCACAGCAGACACCAGGGCATACGGAGAATGAGAGGGGGGCCCAGGATCCACAGCCCAGAGCAGCAGCCAGCTACCACACAAAGCTGGGCTGACCAAGGAAGGTCAAATGATGCTTCTCCAGACTAACAAAGTAGCTTGATTATGTTTCATAAATTGCTATTTCTTCCATTTTTAATGTGCTCCTCTGCCCACAATATAGTGTCACTTGCGTTAAAATACTTCCCTCGCTCCGTTTGTATCCTACCTTTGTCGCCAATAGTGTGCCTCTAGTATTCTAGCACATCTCTCCTTCATTGTACATCTCCCATCTTAACACACCCCCTTTCATCTTCTGCCCTATCTGGAATCTACATCAACCCCCATAGTCTATCATGCCATTCTGCCACAGCCCGTCTTTATTGTTGTTGTAATCTTCTGTCCACTTCCCCCAGAGAATCTGGTGTGGGCTCCTCTTCATGGGCTGAGGGGCCACACACCCTTGTCTTCTGGCCTCCATGTTTTTTTCTATACAAGATTAAATAATAATTTATTATTCACACTTGGTATGGTAAAAATACCTCCTTCTGCGGTCTCGCAGCAGTCTCTGTCTGTAGGCACAGGAAGGCGCCTACTCCAGGCTTTTGAGAGGGACCACCAGGGCTGGAGAAATGCCATCCTTGGCCTTGGGGCCCTGTGCCTACCCCATGTGTGACGTGCTAGGCATCACAGCCAAAGGTAGACATGGGTGCTGCAACTTTAAGCCCTGCAGTGCCCATGGCTACACCAAACAGTCTGTTACCCCACCCTTTCTCTGCTTGCCACAGAGTTGGGCAAGGGTGGAGTGACAGAGCAGAGACTACGACCTCAAATCTGTGACTGCACAGATGCGAGGTTTCAGTTTCATGACCCAGCCCTGGAAGCTGAAAGGCACAGTCTTCCGAACGGTACCTGCTGCAGGTAAGTAAACACTTTAAAGCCTTTACATGTTGTGGGCTGTGCATATGGCTAAGTATGTGTGTTTGTGGGTAGGAGTGCATCTGTGAGAGACCGCATGTGGAGAGTGTGTGTGTGTAAGTGAGAGATTTAGTGGAGGGAGTCTGTGAGTGATAGAAAGCGTGAGTGTGAATAATTGATAATGAGGGAGAATGACAGTGAGTGTAACTGTGAGGGAGAATGACAGTGAGTGTAACTGAATAAGAATGACAGTGAGTGTAACTGTGAGGGAGAATGACAGTGAGTGTAACTGTGCAGGAGAATAGCAGTGAGTGTAACTGTGAGGGAGAATGACAGTGAGTGTAACTGAATAAGAATGACAGTGAGTGTAACTGTGAGGGAGAATGACAGTGAGTGTAACTGTGAGGGAGAATGACAGTGAGTGTAACTGTGAGGGAGAATGACAGTGAGTGTAACTGTGAGGGAGAATGACAGTGAGTGTAACTGTGCAGGAGAATAGCAGAGAGTGTAACTGTGAGGGAGAATGACAGTGAGTGTAACTGTGAGGGAGAATGACAGTGAGTGTAACCGAGGGAGAATGACAGTGAGTGTAATCGAGGGAGAATGACAGTGAGTGTAACCGAGGGAGAATGACAGTGAGTGTAACCGAGGGAGAATGACAGTGAGTGTAACCGAGGGAGAATGACAGTGAGTGTAACCGAGGGAGAATGACAGTGAGTGTAACCGAGGGAGAATGACAGTGAGTGTAACCGAGGGAGAATGACAGTGAGTGTAACTGAGGGAGAATGACAGTGAGTGTAACTGTGAGGGAGAATGACGAGGGAGAATGACAGTGAGTGTAACCGAGGGAGAATGACAGTGAGTGTAACTGAGGGAGAATGACAGTGAGTGTAACTGTGAGGGAGAATGACAGTGAGTGTAACTGTGAGGGAGAATGATAGTGAGAGTAACTGAATAAGAATGACAGTGAGTGTTACTGTGAGGGAGAATCTCAGTGAGTGTAACTGAATAAGAATGACCATGAGTGTACCTGCCAGGGAGAATGATCGTGAGTGTTACTGTGTGTAAGACCTAACGAGCCACATTCTTAGTATTTCAGAATGACTGAGAACGAGTGAGAATCACTGAGACTGATTTTGTCAGAGTGAGTCTGATTGAGTGGGACAAATTATGAATGAGTGAGTGAATGAATCTAGGTGAGTCGGTGAGATTGAATGAATCTGAGTAATATTGATTGGCTAAAAATGAGTGGGACTAAGTGAGACTAACTGAGAATGAGTGAAACTGAGGGAGTCACAGTCTGAGTCTGAGTGAGTGAGATTGAGAAAGAGAGTCGGTATGAGTGGGACTAAGTGGAAACAAGTGAGACTATTGGAGTCTAGAGTGATAGTGAGTGATAGGTGAGGCAGAGTGAGATTGGTTGAGTGAGAGTGAGTGAGAATGAATGAGTGTGACTGAGTTAGACTGACTGAGAATGAGTGACTCTAAATGATTGAGTCATGCTCCCTTACTGGAATTCGAGCCAAAGTTTACATCCCACCAGTTTTAAAGGTCCCCAGCTGCCCCTGGCTGTGGTACAATGCCACCTAGTTGTGCCCTCTACCACTGCAGAGGCTTCCTCATTCTATCACTCCCTTACTTACTTGTATCATAACCATGTGTCTGCTTCCTAGGAGCATCTCATCTGGCAATCCTCCATATGTATGTCTTGTCTATCATCTGTCACTGTAGCGTCCCCAATATTGTGACACTGAGCCTCTTTTTGTGTCCTAACCTCTTGTCCACTACCTCCAGTGGGTCTCTGATGCTGCGGGCTCACCATCCCTGTTCACACCCTCACCGTGCATGTCCTACCTCCAGGGGTCTGTGCTGCTGCTGGCTCACCATCCCTGTTCACACCCTCACCGTGCATGTCCTACCTCCAGGGGTCTGTGCTGCTGCGGGCTCACCATCCCTGTTCACACCCTCACCGTGCATGTCCTACCTCCAGGGGGTCTGTGCTGCTGCGGACTCACCATCCCTGTTCACACCCTCACCGTGCATGTCCTACCTCCAGGGGGTCTGTGCTGCTGCGAGCTCACCATCCCTGTTCACACCCTCACCGTGCATGTCCTACCTCCAGGGGGTCTCTGATGATGCGGGCTCACCATCCATGTTCACACCCTCACCGTGCATGTCCTACCTCCAGGGGGTCTGTGCTGCTGCGGGCTCACCATCCCTGTTCACACCCTCACCGTGCATGTCCTACCTCCAGGGGTCTGTGCTGCTGCGGGCTCACCATCCCTGTTCACACCCTCACCGTGCATGTCCTACCTCCAGGGGGTCTGTGCTGCTGCGGGCTCACCATCCCTGTTCACACCCTCACCGTGCATGTCCTACCTCCAGGGGGTCTGTGCTGCTGCGAGCTCACCATCCCTGTTCACACCCTCACCGTGCATGTCCTACCTCCAGGGGGTCTCTGATGGTGCGGGCTCACCATCCCTGTTCACACCCTCACCGTGCATGTCCTACCTCCAGGGGGTCTGTGCTGCTGCGGGCTCACCATCCCTGTTCACACCCTCACCGTGCATGTCCTACCTCCAGGGGTCTGTGCTGCTGCGGGCTCACCATCCCTATTCACACCCTCACCGTGCATGTCCTACCTCCAGGGGTCTGTGCTGCTGCGGGCTCACCATCCCTGTTCACACCCTCACCGTGCATGTCCTACCTCCAGGGGTCTGTGCTGCTGCGGGCTCACCATCCCTGTTCACACCCTCACCGTGCATGTCCTACCTCCAGGGGGTCTCTGATGGTGCGGGCTCACCATCCCTGTTCACACCCTCACCGTGCATGTCCTACCTCCAGGGGTCTGTGCTGCTGCGGGCTCACCATCCCTGTTCACACCCTCACCGTGCATGTCCTACCTCCAGGGGGTCTCTGATGGTGCGGGCTCACCATCCCTGTTCACACCCTCACCGTGCATGTCCTACCTCCAGGGGTCTGTGCTGCTGCGGGCTCACCATCCCTGTTCACACCCTCACCGTGCATGTCCTACCTCCAGGGGGTCTCTGATGGTGCGGGCTCACCATCCCTGTTCACACCCTCACCGTGCATGTCCTACCTCCAGGGGTCTGTGCTGCTGCGGGCTCTCCATCCCTGTTCACACCCTCACCGTGCATGTCCTACCTCCAGTGGGTCTCTGATGCTGCGGGCTCACCATCCCTGTTCACACCCTCACCGTGCATGTCCTACCTCCAGGGGTCTGTGCTGCTGCTGGCTCACCATCCCTGTTCACACCCTCACCGTGCATGTCCTACCTCCAGGGGTCTGTGCTGCTGCGGGCTCACCATCCCTGTTCACACCCTCACCGTGCATGTCCTACCTCCAGGGGGTCTGTGCTGCTGCGGACTCACCATCCCTGTTCACACCCTCACCGTGCATGTCCTACCTCCAGGGGGTCTGTGCTGCTGCGAGCTCACCATCCCTGTTCACACCCTCACCGTGCATGTCCTACCTCCAGGGGGTCTCTGATGGTGCGGGCTCACCATCCATGTTCACACCCTCACCGTGCATGTCCTACCTCCAGGGGGTCTGTGCTGCTGCGGGCTCACCATCCCTGTTCACACCCTCACCGTGCATGTCCTACCTCCAGGGGTCTGTGCTGCTGCGGGCTCACCATCCCTGTTCACACCCTCACCGTGCATGTCCTACCTCCAGGGGGTCTGTGCTGCTGCGGGCTCACCATCCCTGTTCACACCCTCACCGTGCATGTCCTACCTCCAGGGGGTCTGTGCTGCTGCGAGCTCACCATCCCTGTTCACACCCTCACCGTGCATGTCCTACCTCCAGGGGGTCTCTGATGGTGCGGGCTCACCATCCCTGTTCACACCCTCACCGTGCATGTCCTACCTCCAGGGGGTCTGTGCTGCTGCGGGCTCACCATCCCTGTTCACACCCTCACCGTGCATGTCCTACCTCCAGGGGGTCTGTGCTGCTGCGGGCTCACCATCCCTGTTCACACCCTCACCGTGCATGTCCTACCTCCAGGGGTCTGTGCTGCTGCGGGCTCACCATCCCTATTCACACCCTCACCGTGCATGTCCTACCTCCAGGGGTCTGTGCTGCTGCGGGCTCACCATCCCTGTTCACACCCTCACCGTGCATGTCCTACCTCCAGGGGTCTGTGCTGCTGCGGGCTCACCATCCCTGTTCACACCCTCACCGTGCATGTCCTACCTCCAGGGGGTCTCTGATGGTGCGGGCTCACCATCCCTGTTCACACCCTCACCGTGCATGTCCTACCTCCAGGGGGTCTGTGCTGCTGCGGGCTCACCATCCCTGTTCACACCCTCACCGTGCATGTCCTACCTCCAGGGGTCTGTGCTGCTGCGGGCTCACCATCCCTGTTCACACCCTCACCGTGCATGTCCTACCTCCAGGGGGTCTCTGATGGTGCGGGCTCACCATCCCTGTTCACACCCTCACCGTGCATGTCCTACCTCCAGGGGGTCTGTGCTGCTGCGGGCTCACCATCCCTGTTCACACCCTCACCGTGCATGTCCTACCTCCAGGGGTCTGTGCTGCTGCGGGCTCACCATCCCTGTTCACACCCTCACCGTGCATGTCCTACCTCCAGGGGGTCTCTGATGGTGCGGGCTCACCATCCCTGTTCACACCCTCACCGTGCATGTCCTACCTCCAGGGGGTCTCTGATGGTGCGGGCTCACCATCCCTGTTCACACCCTCACCGTGCATGTCCTACCTCCAGGGGGTCTGTGCTGCTGCGGGCTCACCATCCCTGTTCACACCCTCACCGTGCATGTCCTACCTCCAGGGGTCTGTGCTGCTGCGGGCTCACCATCCCTGTTCACACCCTCACCGTGCATGTCCTACCTCCAGGGGGTCTCTGATGGTGCGGGCTCACCATCCCTGTTCACACCCTCACCGTGCATGTCCTACCTCCAGGGGGTCTGTGCTGCTGCGAGCTCACCATCCCTGTTCACACCCTCACCGTGTATGTCCTACCTCCAGGGGGTCTCTGATGGTGCGACTCACCATCCCTGTTCACACCCTCACCGTGCATGTCCTACCTCCAGGGGGTCTGTGCTGCTGCGGGCTCACCATCCCTGTTCACACCCTCACCGTGCATGTCCTACCTCCAGGGGTCTGTGCTGCTGCGGGCTCACCATCCCTATTCACACCCTCATCGTGCATGTCCTACCTCCAGGGGTCTGTGCTGCTGCGGGCTCACCATCCCTGTTCACACCCTCACCGTGCATGTCCTACCTCCAGGGGTCTGTGCTGCTGCGGGCTCACCATCCCTGTTCACACCCTCACCGTGCATGTCCTACCTCCAGGGGGTCTCTGCTGGTGCGGGCTCACCATCCCTGTTCACACCCTCACCGTGCAGGTCCTACCTCCAGGGGGTCTGTGCTGCTGCGGGCTCACCATCCCTGTTCACACCCTCACCGTGCATGTCCTACCTCCAGGGGTCTGTGCTGCTGCGGGCTCACCATCCCTGTTCACACCCTCACCGTGCATGTCCTACCTCCAGGGGGTCTCTGATGGTGCGGGCTCAGTATCCCCGTTCACACCCTCACCGTGCATGTCCTACCTCCAGGGGGTCTCTGATGGTGCGGGCTCACCATCCCTGTTCACACCCTCACCGTGCATGTCCTACCTCCAGGGGGTCTCTGATGGTGCGGGCTCACCATCCCTGTTCACACCCTCACTGTGCATGTCCTACCTCCAGGGGTCTGTGCTGCTGCGGGCTCTCCATCCCTGTTCACACCCTCACCGTGCATGTCCTACCTCCAGGGGTCTGTGCTGCTGCAGGCTCACCATCCCTGTTCACACCCTCACTGTGCATGTCCTACCTCCAGGGGGTCTCTGATGCTGCGGGCTCACCATCCCTGTTCACACCCTCACCGTGCATGTCCTACCTCCAGGGGTCTGTGCTGCTGCGGGCTCACCATCCCTGTTCACACCCTCACCGTGCATGTCCTAACTCCAGGGGTCTGTGCTGCTGCGGGCTCACCATCCCTGTTCACACCCTCACCGTGCATGTCCTACCTCCAGGGGTCTGTGCTGCTGCGGGCTCACCATCCCTGTTCACACCCTCACCGTGCATGTCCTACCTCCAGGGGTCTGTGCTGCTGCGGGCTCACCATCCCTGTTCACACCCTCACCGTGCATGTCCTACCTCCAGGGGTCTGTGCTGCTGCGGGCTCTCCATCCCTGTTCACACCCTCACCGTGCTTGTCCTACCTCCAGGGGGTCTGTGCTGCTGCGGGCTCATCATCCCTGTTCACATCCTAACCGTGCATGTCCTACCTCCAGGGGTCTGTGCTGCTGCGGGCTCACCATCCCTGTTCACACCCTCACCGTGCATGTCCTACCTCCAGGGGTCTGTGCTGCTGCGGGCTCACCATCCCTGTTCACACCCTCACCGTGCATGTCCTACCTCCAGGGGGTCTGTGCTGCTGCGGGCTCACCATCCCTGTTCACACCCTCACCGTGCATGTCCTACCTCCAGGGGTCTGTGCTGCTGCGGGCTCACCATCCCTGTTCACACCCTCACCGTGCATGTCCTACCTCCAGGGGTCTGTGCTGCTGCGGGCTCACCATCCCTGTTCACACCCTCACCGTGCATGTCCTACCTCCAGGGGTCTGTGCTGCTGCGGGCTCACCATCCCTGTTCACACCATCACCGTGCATGTCCTACCTCCAGGGGTCTGTGCTGCTGCGGGCTCACCATCCCTGTTCACATCCTAACCTCTCCCCCTTGCTCTGCAGAGCGCCCCTGGAGTGGTGGAGAGCCTTAAGATCATCACAAGAGTGAACTCGCTTCGCATCGCAGAGTACGCCTTTAAACTGGCTCGGGAGAACAATCGTAAGAAGATCACAGCTGTTCACAAGGCAAACATCATGTAAGTGAGGGTCCCATCATTTCTATTGAGGGTGACGGATTCCAGTAAATACAGATGTGCATACTCTGGAACTACCATGCCTGTGGTCAGAGGTTTACTATTCCTGTTAGCTGTAGCTGATTGCATTAGGATGCTTGCTTTCAGAGCACGTAGAACATGTAGCGCTAAAGAGTAAACACACAAGTGCAGCAGTGACACCTAGTGGCTAGCCTCAGTATGCCTCATTTTGATCTTAGAAGGGAGCAGATACAGGGGCAGCAGTGGCACCCAGTGGTGAGTCAGAGCATTACCTTAGTTGTGGTTTTGAAAGCAGCTAAAGAGACGCTGGTGCAGTAGTGAAGTACTTTGGTTAGTTCTATTATATCATCATCTGATGGTTGTTGGGGTACAGATCGATGTCGCAGCACCACATCTTGCGGACATTCAAAATATGGCCCTGAATCGTGATACTCGAGAAGCAGTGGCGACTCCTAGTCCTGGGCCAGAGTACTGATGGCGGGCCTGGGCTCTGCCTCAGCGACCTGTGATTGCTGTGGAAGGAAGGACATAATGCCGCTGTAGGAGGTTCCACGTTAGGTTATCATCTCTTTGCACATGTCGACCACACAGTTGTTGCTGAGGAGAGGGAGTTAAAACTTTTGCAGGCCTTGCAAGGGGTAGAGGCCTTTGGAATAGATGTAGAAAGCTTATACTAAAAAGCTCCTGTTTCTGCACTGCGGGAAGTTTCCACGACTTCCCCCAAAACATGTCCACCATTTACATCTGTGGAAGAGAAAAAGACACCTGCGTGTGTTCGGTAATCAGAGTGGAAATATGAAATGTGTTTTACCCACACATGATTTTCATATGGGAAGATATCCACAGAAGAGGATGGGGTTATAAAGCAGATATTGGACAGGGAGGGGTGGAAAGCTGACGAGAGACCCAATGTGAACACCTCTCTGCTTGTCTACCATATGATATGTGTTACTTGGGAAGAGCAGCAGATGTCCTTTGAGCAGTGTTGTGTATTGGCAGGTGCTTGTTTTTTTTATTTTGTCTGGGACCAGACCTTGGGCTGAATGCGTGGCTCTAGGGCAGGTCAGGGATGGCTGATGCTCATGTGCCTCCTGGCCCACGAGGTGGCTATCTATTAATTGGGATCCTAGGCAGCACTTCAGAGCGGATATCATGGGAAAAGCCTGGTTTTCAGTAGAGGCCGGCCTTCATGAGACACATACCCAGTATTAAAGTGTGGCCCGTCAGTGGTGTCTTTATTTTGAGGACGGTCGGTGGATCGTACATGTAGTTGTGTAAGTCTGAAGAAATTTGCCAAGTAGTCGACAAAGGGAGAACGATCATTGTAGGACCCCCACACCTCCAGGAAGCACAGACCGGGCAGACCTGGGAGTAGAACAAGGGCATGGATACACAGTTACAAAATGAAAATGAGGATGCTTACATCATCAGTGTATTATGTAAACTTTGCGCACAGTGTCAATTCGGAGAGTTTCATGATCAACTGGTAAGGGATCAGTTTATTACTGATTGTAGGGACTAAAACATACAACAAAAGCTGCTGACTATGGGGAATCCTATGTTTGAGGATGTAATTAAGGTAGCTACAAGCGTAGAGCTCGCACAGTTATCCATTAAGAAACTCAATGTACCACCTGTTTATAAAGGAAAATGTCCATGCTATTGCAGCCAATTCAGCACCACGCAGGGATAGCAATGTTCTAGACAAGAATTGCTTCAAACATACGAACATTTGTTTCAAGTGTGTTAGAACTCCCCATAGGAAGGAAAATAGATTGTGCCCTGCCAGGAGTGTGAGTTGTAAATGTGGTAAGTTTGGACACATCGTAAAAGGTGTGCCCCCAAGGTCAATTGTTGTTTGAATGAAGAGTCTGTGAAGGATCACGAGTTGGTCAAATAATTTTAGTGTATGATTGTTGTGGTGTCTGATGAAGATATTGTGTCTGGTGATCCGAACAACAGCGCGGATCCGTATTTGTAAGTGGTGGTTGGTGGCAGGTGTCTCAATCTTTTGGTGGATTCTGCGCTCGCATTTCTATGATTACATCGGAGTTGTTTCGCAAGAAATGGGATAACCAGGAGCTCTTTCCCGCAGACAGAGCACCAGTGTCTTATGAGGGTAGGAAAATTAACCTGGAAGGGTTCATCGAGGACGCACTGGAATTCAAAGTTCATCGGATTCAAGGAAAGGTTTATGTGGCTGTAAGGGGTTTGAACATTGTGGGATTATTTGAAAGATTGTGTTTGTGTTTAGGGGTGGGTTTAACTCGCGTAATTCAGTGTAACTTAATCATACGGAATAACCCAGAACTCTGGGAGATCATGCGGAATAATGCAAAAAGAGTAATTCTGCATTTAGCTTAATCTTCTTAGTGCAAAGATGCCCCCTCATGTCAAAAATGGACACAAGGATGCATTTTGCCCGAAGAAATAGCGGTAAATACAACAGAACATCAATAGAGAGCGTGAGCAGCCACTCGCACTCACTAAATGTGCTCTTGGGGTAGGATTTTCCCCCAAATTACTCGCAGCATTTAGCACTACTTTCTTAGTGCAGAAATGTAGCCTCACGTGCAAAATAGATGCAAGGCTGCATTTTGCACAAGATATTGGCACTGAATGCAAAAAAAACAGAAACCGCAGCGTGAGCGGACGCTCATACTTTTCCCACCAAATTACTCTTAATTATGTGAGTGCTCCAAATTGTGTTAGTATCGGAGATTCCGCATCTAAGAGTAACATGGAATTACTGAAATTACTGTGACCGCTCTTGCGTAATTGAAATTTCAATCGGGCCCATGTATGTGTTTGTTAAAGATCTTGGGTTTCTTATCGGAAGAGGTGGGCGCTTAGAGGCACGCTGTATGGGGCCTGTGGTGACTGGGGTGCGAGCTGCATAGTAATGAAAAGCTGCGACTGTTTTGTCTTATGGTAGCAGTCTGTTTCTTCACAAGAGCGACCAGAGGAGACCCTTTGTGTTGGGTCTGTGGCAGGCTACATAGTACAGAGAAAGACTATGGTAGATGTGATCCAGTCTGAGACCTGCTCTGTTGCTCTTGTCCTGCATGACGAGACACTTGGTGGTCGTTGGTGGTGACTGGAGTGGGTTGCTTAGCAGTGAAATGCACGGTCAGATTTGGCACATCTTGAAAGAAGTGAGTGATTGCATCTTATTTGCCCACAGGAAGCTCGGGGACGGGCTGTTTCTACAGTGCTGCAAGGAGGTGGCAGCGGGGTATCCAGACATCAACTTCGAGAGCATGATCGTGGACAACACCACCATGCAGGTAAAGGTTCCTCGCAGTACCGGCTATTCCCGGCTGTCTTCTGAATACCCTGTGCACCTTTCCTTTCTACTTATTTTATTTATTTGTTTTTATTTATTTTGAAGGTCTTATAGAGCGCGAACAAGATCCTTGCGGATATCAGAGTGCTTTACATTAGGTCAAGACAATTATACAAACGGCAAATGCAAGTAGATCACAAATACAAAACAATGTGTGCAAAGGGAAGCAATAGGGTGCAAAAAGCAAAACATATCCATTGAATCAGGTCGCGGTCAAGTAAAGTGCCTAGAGTGTCTGGATGGACCCTTGTAGCAGAAAGGATTACTAGAAAGGGTACGATTGATCTGATTTTCTTTAGTCTATGATCAGGTGAATTTTGCCATGAGAATCGCTTTTACTTCCTTTTTGAAAGATGCGGCCCAACACTAACTCTGTCCCTGTGCAAAAGGAACTCTGTCCCTGTGTAAAAGGTTTGGTTCTCCCCCTTTCTATTTTTTTAAAAACATATCTGACCGAGACCTTGCCCCCTCACGCCACCTTCGGAGGACCTGGGGTTGGAACCAGGTGGTTGCAACAGAGCTGAACCTTCACCAATAACATCCATCCTGTTGTGGCGGTTCACCATGAACTCTCTTGTGTTATCATTTGTAATCTTTGCTGTTAGTTGTATGTTAGGCTGCAGTCTTAGTCCAGTGCAGCCTGTGCTGTGATCACTTCATTGTAAACTCTATGCTGGTTCCTTGTAAGTTCCCTGTGTCTCAAAGACATTATACATGGAGCGATAGGTGCAGACCTCTAAGGATCTAAAGCCAGGAGTGGGTGTAGGAAACCCAAAAGGAACTAATATTCTACTGCTCGCAGCACAGAATCTTATCCTGGTGCACTCGACTCCGGGGCGACATTAACTTTCTTTACCGTAAGTGTGTGCAAGATCGCCCAGTTGTAGATCTTGCATCAGCCTACAGCTCCCCTATATGCTCTGTCCATTTGCTTCCTCTTTCTCTTTACCCCACTGCTTTATTTTTTTTCTTTCTTATGGCTCTCCATACTGGTTCCCCAATCCTCTCTGTTTCTCCTTCCCACAGCTGGTGTCCCGTCCACAGCAGTTTGATGTCATGGTGATGCCGAACCTCTATGGGAATATTGTGAACAACGTCTGTGCCGGATTGGTCGGTGGCCCGGGGCTGGTGCCTGGAGCCAACTATGGCAAGGTTTATTCCGTCTTCGAAACGGTGAGAGGCAGCTACCAAGATAACCTTTGGAATTCCTGATGCAAGACTGTATCTGAGGCACACAAGATACTGCACTTACTGTGGGGGTGGTGTCAGCAGGATTCTGGGGTGTTATTGGTCAGGAGAGGTACGGATGGGAGGAAGGAGAGGGACTGAGGCGAATAGAGAGGATTCGGTGGAAGAAGAGAGACCTCTGGAAGGAAGGAAATTGTATAAAGGCAGGTGAGAGGAAGGATGTAGTTAGCTGGATCTTTATATAGTAGATCAAAAAGAGGTGCACTTTGTAGAGAGCGCAGGCAAACCACAGTTGGTTTACAGAGGCACAAATAACACCCCAAATGCTCTTTTGTGGTTGCGTGGGCAAGCAGTTAGGCTTATCAGAGGGTAGTGCGAAGCAGTTATTGCGCACACAAACACAGAAAGTCAGACACAAACCCAATAAAGAAATCCAACACCAATTTATAAAAATAACACTTATTTTTATATGAATTTACATACCAAAAGCAGTGGAAACAGTTAAGTACTTTTCAAGTTATGAATTTTCACAAGTTTCAAAAGTTGACAGTGGTATTTCTGGAGCGGCAATGTTATCCTATTGGGGAAAACGCATATACTGCATTGAGGAACTTGTCTGCGACTTACAGGGCTGTTTTCCTGGAATTAAGGGGAGTATTGAGCAAGGTCCAAAGCAGCACCAACAGGTCCCTGGTGCGGCCCTGAGCAGAGCTCCAGTCTGACCAAGCCCAAGGGTGACCTTGGCTCTTATGGGTCTCAGGACCTCGTTGGCACGGTCACCTCCCTCACTTGGGCCGTGGGTGCCGAGGTGCTTTGAGGTGTCACTTCTTTGACTTGGGTTTGTAGAAAAGGGACAAACAGGACAGCTGGGTCACAGCTGAGTCTCATTGTCCCTAAAGTCCCTCAATGTTCAGGTCGGTCTTCCTCCGCATTGGTGTCCGGATGGAACACATCAAGCCTTGGTTGCTGCAAGGGGTCTGGTACCTAGGGAATAGGTGCTGTGCGGCTCTGGTCGCTCCTGGCGTCCCCACACTTGGAGGGAGAACGGATCTGACCTTAAGGAGCAAGGCAGTCTCTTCCTGGGCTGCTGCAGCATCGGTAGTCCTGGATAGCTGCTGGACGCTGAGCCAGACCTTGCTTCTTTGGTGCCTGCGGCTGCAGGGGAGTAGCTCCTCTACTCCAAGGGAGTTATTCTGGCAATTAGCGAAGCCCTGACAGCCCTCTGGGTTTCTTGGAGTCTGCACAGCAGCAGGGCATGACTGTTTCTTCTATGATTGTCTGGGTCAGCAGGCCGGCACGCAATGTTGGCGCCAAGTTAATTGTTGTTCCTCTGTCCTTCTGTGAGCACTCTTCTTTGTCCACTCCTTCTCTTTGTCGACTCCTTCTCTTTGTCCATCGAAATCTGAAGTCCTGGTATTAGGGTGTCCCCTATATTCTCAATTTAGGGGCGTGAGGGGTAGTAGCCACTGGGCTATTTACCCCTGGGGTAACTACACCCCCTAGATGACAACTTCCTTTGGGGAGTGGGCATCACCCTGTCTCAGAAGTCCTAATTTCACCACACACAAGATGGTGGAATTTCTGACTTTGTGCGCACTTCAGGCTGTTCATCCTAGCCGTGAGTCCAGACTGGCACTGCAGCACGCCTACTGCATAGCTAATTGGCCAGTTGCCAGGGGAACCCAGGGCGGGGGTGGCATCTCCCCTTTCAGGGGAAGCCTTGGATTGCATGTCAAAGGTGGCAGAGATCTTTGAAGCCTCCTACCTTGATATGTTGATTTACGAGCCTTTCTGAAGGAGGAGGTGTAAACACCTCTCTCCAGGGCAGACATTGTTTCTGACGTCTGAGAGCGAGGCTCGGACCTCATAGGGGGTCAGACACTCTTCTGTGGTGGTAGGCTGGACCGGACCAGTCAGCCAGCTCTCTAGAGGGCAAGTAGGGTTCAGGGGGTACCACTAAGGTAGCCTCTGGGTGCATGTATTAACAAATCAATCGCTGGAATCAATGTGGGTTTATTAATACGAGGTGCTTGATACAAAACACCATAGGTTCCAGAAAAAGCCATTATGTAGCTGGCGAACTCGTTTTGATCGGTGCCCGGTACATACCTTAAGATGGCTTCCCTGCCCACTTGCAATACCTAGCTATAGAACTAGACATCACAGGGGCACATCTGCTCATACAGATATGTTCCCACATAAAATATAATGCACCCTGCTGTAGGGGTGACTAGCATATATGAGATGCAGTTACTTTGCCATGGCACACAGGAGTGTGTCATGTCGTGTTTTCGCTCGTGGTTTGCACCGTGTCCCGCAGCCTGCAGTGGCAGCATGTGTGGAATTTAAAAGCGGGTCCCTTAGGGTGGCATAAGATATGCTGCAGCCCTTAGGGACCCTCTTTAGTAACCATGACCTAGGTACCTGCAGGACCGTTTACTAGGGACTTACAGGGGTGCTAACATCTTTAGCCAGTTGTAGAACATTTAGACTTTACCTTGTTTTGGGGCAGGAGCACACTCACTGGGGTCTGGTTAGCAGGCCTCAGTACACTGTCTGAGTCGAACGTCAGCATCCAGTAGGTAAAAGGGGGGCAAAAATTGGAGAACTGCAACAAAAGCCCAGTTTCCCTCCAAAGAAGACTGGAGAAAGATGAGCAAGAGGAAGGAGACGTAATGGGGATGGGTGAAAGGAAAGAGTGAAGGGGTGTGGGTGGGAAGAAGGAGCATTCAGAGGGAAGGGTAGAAGGATGGAGAGTCGGAGAGGATCTGTGTGGAAGAATGTGTGAGATGGATGTGGTTTCTTGGCTTCACTTCTTTGGTTTCTTTCAGGCCACCAGAAACACAGGGAAGAGCATTGCGGGCAAGAACATTGCGAACCCCACAGCCACCCTGCTGGCCAGCTGTATGATGCTGGACCACCTCAAGTACGTACATCCCGCTCATTGTCAAGACACGGTCCACGGGGCACATGCTTGATGGTGATTGCAGAATCTTGAAATGTCTTTTTATGGACATCTCCAGTCCAGAAACACCCTCTCTCGTTTCACATTTCAGAACCCATTCTTTACAGTTTCATGGTCCAGAAATGTTCTCTTCTGGAGCTCTATCATCAAACAACACCTTGCTTCTGCAGCGGGTCAGTCAGGAACGCCATCTTTGCTTCTACGCATTAGAGAACTCTGATCCTTCTAGGCCCCATTAATACACCTTTCTGTAGTCACAATTAAAACATTCCTCTGTCTAGAATTCTGTTTCAGCATCTCCCCTGGAGCTTCAGGGTTTAGAAATCATTTGTTCCACAGTCAAGAAATGTCTTTCTTTGCAGTTTTGCAATCTAGAAACGCGGATTCTCCGCAAGTCCACTTTCCCAACGCGCCTTTCTCAACCAAGCCACTTTACTAATCCACCTTGCCTGCAGTTGGCACTCTCTTATTTTCTCATCAGTTATACGTGATGGCACTGGTATCTCTCATGAAGCACTTCCCGAACACACTTTCTGGCCTACTCGAAGGCAGGCAGGAGGGCTTCTGTACCCCCTGCTTTATATCATCAGGATATTGCAAGTCACTGAAGAAGTGTAGGATTATGAACTCGAGTGAGGCCGAAGGCCTCTATACTTTGAGGTCCAGTAACTCCGTGGGGACTTACAATATCCTTTCAATGTATGGCACATTGTATGTATTTCTTAAAATGCAGCATCGTACCATTACTTCTACCCACCAAAAGTTAAATCTTAGCTATCCTGCTCTGTCATTTGATCGAGTATGGTTGTAAATAAGCAAAATAAATGTGGCGTCTGCAGTGTGTAACTAAGTGCCCCCTATACCGTTCGTAATTTGTTGCAAACCAGATGCAATTTAACGGGAGTCGCATTCAAAGACCGCTTTGGTTCATAATATGTGGCGTCATGCAGAGATCCCTGATACTGTAATGAGTCAGATGTGCAAAAAATACACATATACACATGCTGCTGCAAATGGCTCCTTTTCATCTCATTTAGGAAAAACCGTTTGGAAGAGAAAAAAGCCATAGCTTGTTTTTTATTATTTTAACAGTGGTTGCAGTTCTGCTCCATGACCTGCCTTTTACACCGTCTGCTGGCTCTGGCACAGGCAATGTGAAGTCACAACTCAACCTTAGTGTGCCGGGGGCGCAGAGCTCCGGTGCTGAACCCACGGTCCTTCTTACTGTGTATGTATAGGATCGGTGTCTTACTCACCGCCCTATGTGCGGGGGCGCAGAGCTTTAGTGCTGAACCCACGGTCCTGCATGCTGTGCAATTTTAAGACCTGTGCCTGACTCACCCACCCACGTGATGGGGACCAAGAGCTTCGGTGCTGAACTCAGTCCTTCTTACTGTGCATGTATAGAGCTGGCACCCGACTCACCAGCCCAAGCGCCGGGGGGGGGGGGGGAGCACAGCTCCATTGCTGAACCCAGGGTCCTTCTTACTGTACATACCCAGGACCTGCACCTGACTCACCCGACCCATGCAGGGAGCCCACAGTCCATCCTATTGTGCATATATAGGGCCCTCGCCTGACTCACCGGCCCGTGTGCTGGGGCCCCAGAGCTCCGGTGCTGAACTCACGGTCCTTCTTACTGTGCATGTGTGGGACCTGCGCCTGACTCCCTGGCACGTGCTGGGGGCCCAGAGCTCCGGTGCCGAAACCATGGTCCTTCTTACTGTGCATGTGAAGTACCAGTGCGTCACTCACCCGGCCATGTGCCGGGGGGCCAAAGTTCCGGTGCTGAAACCACGGTCCTTCATATTGTGCATGTATTGGGCCCGCGACTGACTCACCCACCCTCGTAATGGAGGGCCAAAACTCCGGTGCTGAAATGACGGTCCTCCTTTCTTACTGTGAGATGACTTGCCTTGGAGTTTCCCTACTATGCAAACAAATGATGGACGGAATGCTGGATTAATCATACATTCACCCTCAGTCACAGATCTGGGTTGAATCCATCATCTTTCTTTAGCTCAATCCGGCACCCCAGTTAAGACCCAGCCATATGCAAATCAGTCTTGACCTTGTGCCTCATGGGAAAAGTCCAGCCCGAACTGCCAAGCCAGGTCCTCCTTGGACCGGTAACGAGCATCCTGGGGCCAGTTTCGGAGTATTACCCCATATCAGGCAGGCTAGCTTGATTCCAGTGGCACAGTGAACAAGGGACCCATGTCTGGGCATACCTGGTGTACTTAGGGCGAAAAGTGCCACGCAAAGAAATGGTGGACGGAATGCTGAATGAATCAAACATTCACCTCCAGTCAAGATTAAATTCAGTTAAATCCATCGCTTCCCTGATCCCCTGGGATAGTGTGTTCTGCATTACCCTTACCTCCTGCTGTAGAGATAGCCCAGTAACAGAAAGTATATTGTAGTTCGTGTCAGAACAGCTCTTCCAGATAAAAACACAGTAAACCATGTGCTGAGTGACCGGAGCACATGGGTAGTAGTACCTTTGGGGAATAAGGAGCATTTCTGAGTACGGTAGCGTCTCCTAACTCGCTCATTCCCTCATGCCACATTCCATATGTACCCTTCTTCACAGTTCAACACCTAGGACACACACCAGAACAGTTCCACAATCCTCAGATGTGTGTCTTTGATGATTTGCATATGCTATCCATTCTTTTCACCAATCTCTTCCTAGTATGCCCGTATGTACAGTTCATGTCCTGGCACGCACCCCCCTCTCTGCAGTTCAGTGTCACTAGAAATGATCTTCACCGGATGTATGACGATACAACGAGGGCCATTTCAACGCGGTCTGATAGATCGCAGTTTTCACAACGCAAGTCGTTACATCGACTTGCGCTGGAGGGCGCTGGATATAGGAATAGTGTGAATTACTATTCCAACTCCAGTCTACATACAGTAGGGAAGGTTTTGGAAACAGTAATGTACACTATTCCTTAGTCTACAGCACCCTCCAGTGCAAGCCGATGTAACAACTTGCATAGTGAAAACCCAAATGTAATAGTACCACGTTGAAATAGATGCGTGGTAAACGACGTTTCCCGCTTCACCATGCCCATGACTGCAGGTCTTGCACTGCTCTTCTGTCTCACAATGAAGGAACAAACATTATTACATCCTCCACCACCACCACCACCACTCCCACCTGTCATCTGCAGTACAAGCTCCAGTGTCCTGTGCACCCAAACTCGTGTGCCCCTCCACTGACACTTCTGTAACCACCTGGGAAGGTGACCCACACCACACACTTGTGCAAACCACACACTTTCAACCTGTTCCCCAGAGTTGGATGCACTGACTCTCCCTCTCTGTTTCTGGCAGGCTCCATAACTACGCCACATCAATACGCAAGGCTATCATGGGGGTCATGGACGAGCAGAGCGTGAGTACAATAACTTGCTGCAGCGAACACAAACTAGTACAGGAGCTCCGGGAAGCTGGTCTGCTACTCTCTAACCTACCTGTCTTCCCCTTCACAGAATCACACTCCTGACATCGGGGGTCAGGGCACCACAACGGAAGTGGTGCAGGCCATCTGCCGCCGGATCGTGGTGAGGGACGGGCGAGTGGTGCCTGCATAGGACAGGTGAGTGGCTATATAAGAAGGAAGGGTGCCTCTGCGGGGAGGATAAGGGAAGATTTCAAGAATGGGAATAGCTTTGCCTAGGACCTCTACTCTAGCAGGATCCTTGATCTGTAATGAACTTTAACCTCTTCTCTGGCAGGATCCTTGATCTGTAATGAACTTTAACCTCTTCTCTGGCAGGATCCTTGATCTGTAATGAACTTTAACCTCTTCTCTTGCAAGATCCTTGATCTGTAATGAACTTTAACCTCTTCTCTTGCAGGATCCTTGATCTGTAATGAACTTTAACCTCTTCTCTTGTAGGATCCCTGATCTGTAATGAACTTTAACCTCTTCTCTTGTAGGATCCCTAATCTGTAATTAACTTTAACCTTTTGTCTTGTAGGATCCCTGATCTGTAATTAACTTTAACCTTTTGTCTTGTAGGATCCCTGATCTGTAATGAACTTTAACCTCTTCTCTTGCAGGATCCCTGATCTGTAATGAACTTTAACCTCTTCTCTTGTAGGATCCCTGATCTGTAATTAACTTTAACCTTTTGTCTTGCAGGATGCCGGATGCCAGTATCCTTCCAGCCCACTGATGGTTGTCGCCTTGAAGAATGGAAACGCAGCCAACGGAGCCTGCTCTCGTCGCCCAGTCATACTGTTCTGCTTCTTCACGCTTTATATCCGAATGTACGTCCCGGAGGGGGAGATCAACCACTGAAGCCAAAATATGGAGAAGCTTTTTAGTCTTTTCATGGCTGTCCGAGACTGTACCTCCCTGTCACTCTAACACAGCCATGGCATTACGGTCGTATTGATTCTCCTCCTAGATAAGGATATGTCTTGTTAACCAGTACTTGCAACCACGATGAATCTGTGCATAGTTTGAAGAAGTGCTAGGTAAATGCAAAGTAATGAGGAAAGTTGACTTGAGGCTCATAAAGGGCACAGTTTCCTCTTGTGAAAAGGTGCAAGTATAACTAGTAGGCAGGCTGCTCAGTATTGCTATGAGGTTCAGATCTTTAAATCACAACCAAAAAAAGTGTGTGCTTCAATGCTAATGCTTTGGGCCTTGATGCATAATAATATTTCTTTGTACTCTTATAAGAAAGACTATTTCTCTTGTTGTGTGCAGTTTTCATGTTGGGCAGATGGTGGGCACGGTGAATGCATTTGAACACCTTTATTGTGGCAGGCTGGTTGACTTTACTGCACACTCCATGTGTATGTGCACTGATTGCTCTGAATGTATATATTCCTGTTCTTACTTAACGTTCTATCCAGTAAAGACACTGGTGGTCCCAGACCATGCACTGTCTTTGTTTGGAAAGGGTTCATGGGTTCCATTTGGTTTAGCAGCCTGTAAGCAGCTGAGTTCCCTGGTTTCATGTTGCACCTGCTGTCGGAGTCACCTATTCTAGTTTAGTTGCCGCTTCTTGCAGTTTATTGTATGTTCCATGCAGAAGCTGTCCATTCCCTTACATCTGCAGTGTGTCTGGCAAGCTGGGCCCTGGCCTCCTCCTGGGTAACTGACCTGTGGCCTTTATTTAATGTTCTTGAAATGCTCTTATGGGTTGTTTGTTAGTTTTGTAAATATCTGTTTATTGAAAGCTGACTTGGTAACATTTGGCAGAAATCTGCAGGAACAATAAAAGCTATCTATCCAGAGATACTGTCGTTCGTTCGCTTCTTTTCTCACCGCCGTCCAAGTGCTGAAGTGTGAACTGGAGGAGGGGTTTAGGAGTCCCTCAAGGCACCTTAAGCTTATGTAGAGATGAGGGTTTTTGCAGGTGGGTAAATCTTCTGGGATTTCAATTTCAGTGGAGAGTGAAACTGGACAGGCCCCTTTCTTCGAGGTGACTGCATGCTTACAAGACAATGTACTTTCTTATTGTGTCCACAAAGAGTTGTGGGTCCTTTGTCAGGAAGACTCAGGAGGTGGCTCGACCTCCAAGGGATCTCTCCCAGCGGCATATCACTGCGGCAGGCAAGTTGAAAGCCAGGGCAGGTGATATCAGCAGAAGCCATCTTGGCTACCACAAATCCACGAATGGCGTCTCCATTCAAAGGTGGATCACGGCATCTTCATCGGGTGGAGCGTGCCTTGGCTTGATCTTTTTGCCACAGCAGAGAATGCGCAGTTTTGTGATTACTGTGCGGCCCCTGGGAGATGCATGCAGTGTGCCTTACACCCACACCACTGCTCTGAGTCTGAAGACCAGGAGGCTCAGGTCATCAGGATAGTCCTGGATTGAGAAGTCAAAGAAGGGTTGTGGTGCTGCTCATCTGGTAGGAGTTGTGAAAGTCACTAGAGGTTTGGAGCCCACTGTGTCTCACTTGGATTTACTGTGGGAATCCATTTGTTGGATGCCCTCACACACCCTTGCATTGCAGGTGACATGCTTCATCATCTGGGCTGCTCCTCGTCGGGTTGGCGGTGCAATACCCAACAGGCTCACCTCAAAGAGGGGCACTTTTTTGGAGATCTTTTTTTCCAGCAGTCGTTAGGTGAAGTGCGGTTATGGGGCCAGAGAAAATGTAGTCCTGGGTTGAGCCAGGAAAGAATTGTGCTTTAAACTGCATTTGCCTTTCTTAGGGAGAACCTCCTGTCTCAGCAACTGGGCAGGGTCCTGCACTCCGTCTCCACAACCCTCATCTCCATATGTGGAGATTGAGAGGCAGCAAGGGAGTGTTATGGATCTGCCTGCAAAAGTAGTAGATGGTACCCTTGCGGCTAGAAGGTTGTCTACCTAATGTGTTTATGCTAATCAACGGGTGTTCATGGTTTGATGTGGAGACCAACAAGTTGATCCTCTTCAGGTCAAACTTTCTGATGTTTTGAGGTTTGGTTTTCTCTGGCCCTCGGAGGCTTGGTAGTGGGCAGAATTTAACGTTACTTGTCGGCCCTTCCACCTTTTCTATGATTCACTGTTCAACCTTTGTTATTCAAGTCACTAGTTGTGATGTGTTTCTTAAAGGGGCTCCCATATTTGTCCCTTGCTGCGCCCCTTATTATGTCTCTGGGGGACCTTAATTTGGTCCTCACGTTCTTGATGTGTGTGCCCTTCAAAACCATGCATCTCTGGGGTTGCTGATCATTAAGACAGTATTTTTTATTGCAATTACTTCTGCACACTCGGTGAACTACAGGAGCTGTCAGTACATCCTCCGAATACCCCCTTCTTTCTGGACAAATTGGTGCTGCAAACCTGTGCTCCCCTCTTGCCAAAGGTGGTGTTGGCCTTCCTCATGGAAGTCCATCACTGGCCCTGCCTTTTTTGCTCCACCTCACACCTCTAAGGAGGGTTACACCCAAAAAGAGCTCTTAGTTTTTGCATCGGGTGGATGAGGAGCTTTTTGTTTGCTTTGCCAGTGCTAAGGAGAAGGCGGTGCAGACGCAAGCGTTGTCCTGGTGGTTTCTCTTGTGCTTAAAATAGCTCATGAGGGCCTTCTGTCATATTTCGCCAGAGCAAAGGCCACCACAGGGGCATTGGTGGGAAGCGTTTGGGTGTCGAACATCTGTCAGACTGTTGTATGGGCGTCCGTACGCACATTCACCAGCCATTACTGTCTCAACAGTCAAGTCTGCAGCTGGGGCCATTTCATCTGCTCGATCCTACAGGACTTCCTGGTGTAACTCCATTCGTCAGACTTTCCCATCTTTTGTGAGATACTCCTGAGCTATCTATTGACAAGGTGATTAATCAGTGGTTAGAAGTATCCATCAGAAGAACAAGTTACTGACATTCGGTCATGGTCTTTCTGGCGGGTTCTATAGCCGGAGAGTGCCCACCGCCCTCTCTCCTCCCCTTTTTATGGAGTGGCATGGAGGGGATCCGAAATAGTTCTGAGTTGCTCACTGTCACTCTTGCAATCTGTCACGATTAGTCTGTTTGAGGGCGCGGAAGAGCTCTAAAGGAATACTGACATCAAGATGCAGGGGTGGTTCCAACATATGGTCTTCTGCTCTCATTTTAGAGGTGTTTTGAGGCACCAAGGAGTGTTTACAGCGCCACCTGGCAAAGCGTGGGAGCAATTGCAGTGAAATGTTTTGTATCCAGTCCGGGGGAATTTTAAAGGTGAGACTCTGCAGTTAGATAGCAGGCCTTGAGAAATCTACTCGCCACTCAGTATGGTGAGACAGATGTTATCAGGGTGAGCTCTTTTTAGGGACTACTGACCTGGGCTGGCAAGAGACTCAAGCTGACAAAGAACAGGTGCTTTTTGTAATTAAGAAAGTGAAAGAACAATAAAGATGCCTTTAAATGTTGTTACATTTGCTGGTCGTGCAAAGACAGACGTCAGATGTCAGCTTGTTTTCTTACAAACTGCTCCTTATTTTATCCTGGAGATCATTTTTTTTTGTAACATCATTTTTATTGCAGTACCAAAACATTGTGTATACATTACAATGATAAATATTAAGACAACGCAGTGTTGTGATGCACATTTGTCCAAGAGACACTGCTACACAGCCTGTATGCCCACACCCAGAAGGCCGGGCGGCGACGGCAATATGTCCATCTTCTGCATCTTTTCCCAATTCACGTTGGCTGAAACCGTAGGATAACGTGGACCGCTCTTGAATTTTCACCCCGCCCCCTCCCCCTGTCAACAACCCCCCCGAACTCCCCAAACCCCCCTCCCCCCTAAACCCCCCTCCCCCCCATGGCTGCGCTATAGTAGAGTACTAGAGAGTGTAAGTTCCGGTATGTGCTAGGAGGAATGTAACATTCGCTAAGAGTGTGCTCCCGGTGTGCTAGTGGGGTCTTTATCCTGGAGATCATGTTTACAAAATTCTCTGAAGTTTGCAGTAGGAGAAAGAAAAGTCAAATTCACCGACTCAATGAAATAAAATATTTGCCTAGGATCACTCAACTTTGACCAGTTTATGGGTCAAGCATTACAGTTGGTTCAAGTAGATTACTCGAGTCACTAGACCTGCAGGTCTAGGAAAATTGTTATGATTTTTCGAGGCCTGGATAGTGTCCACCTGAAACAGCATTACCGACGGTAAGTAATTTGTTCTTTTCAAGGGTGGGATCACCTTAGTTTGCTTATGCAATTCCGGAGGCCATACAAAGGTTAACACATTCCCTGACCTGTGTTGCTACTTGTTGAAAATGAGCCTCTTCTCTTACAAACAGCCTGGAAATGCCTTGTGAGGGAGGCACTATGGCATGGCCATTTAGGGTTGTCGGCTGCAGTGAAGAGATACTCCACCAACAGAGCAGTGCCAATCCATCCCTATAACCACAGGTCGACACTTGATTACCCTTCGTATGGCCATATCCTGCCATTCAAGAAACTAAATAATCCTGACACTGACCTCTCCTTCTTACTGTGATTAATGATCCACACCTTCCTCCTGTGAGTCAGAGTAATCTGCCTGTAATGACCTTTCATAAAATAAGCCCTATCGCCAGTAGTCCAAGTTCTTCGGACTGTGCCAGTAGACTTCAACTCGGTCCTTTGGCTTACCTATTACTTGACACACTTGAGCCTCGACCAACAAGTTACTTACCTTTGGTAACGCCTTATCTGGTAGACTCTTAACTAGCCACAGATTCCTTACCTTAGAATTTTCTTCAACGTCAGACTGGACCCGGAAATGCTTATTGGGGAGTGCACCTGCGCGCTACAAGGTGGTGTCATTAGGCTCTGCGTTGTCGGCCGCGCCAGGAGTGACGTACACCGTGCCTATATAGGCGCCACCCCAGCGTGCTAACGTCAGTTTCTTTTTGCAACTTTCCAAGCCAGAAGCGCAGAGCCATGAAGAACACTGACCACTGGTGTGTAAAACTAAGGCCCTGAAAAGGGGAGCAGCCATGTTCCTAGAAATCTGTTAGCAGAGTGGGGAGGATGGGTGGGTCGGTAAGGAATCTGCAGCTAGAAAGCGTCTCTACCAGATAAGGTGTTACCAAAGCTAAGTAACTTCTTCATCTGGTAGAGACTTCTAGCTGCAGATTCCTTACCTTTAGAAAACATACTTAAGTAATAACTTCCTGGGGTGGGTCTGCAAACCAATTTCACACTAAAGAGTCCTGCAGGACCGAATGGGCAAAGTGCCCTTACCAACGGACCTGACTGTCCATGCGTCCGGGCAAAGTGCCCGTACCAGCGGACCTGACTGTCCATGCTGTAGTGCTTAGTGAACGTGTGCAGATTGGCCAATGTTGCTGCCTGGCAGATGGTGCATTTCTGCACAGCCTTTCCCATTTTGGCCTGACGTACCGCACCAAGAGTCGATCATCCACCTGGAACGGTTTTGTGCGGGCAATGCAGAACAGCATTCTTTTTGGGTCTAGCCAGTGGAGTCTCTCCTCCTAGAGGGGTGAGGTAGATCATAAAAGGTGGCCTGGCCTACGTATCGCCACCGTCAGCTCTGGATGAAGTGGGGAGAGGGATCTGCCACTAGTCCAAAAGAGGTCGAGCAGTCACCACTACAGATCTTTCGCAGCCCCAGAAATATGGGTGGAATCATGACAGGTTCCCTTGGTGCCGAGCCCACAGACTTCGGAGCCTGCATGTGTTATATGGCATGGTCGACGAGGAGGGTACATGAGCCGAGTAGACCAAGAAACCTTAGTGCCGTCCTCACTAAGACCCAGCATTTAGGCTGAATGATTGGGTTCATAGCCGGATTGTCCTGGGATTTTTGATCCTGCCGGAAGGCCTGAGAGTGCACCATATCCAGGATGACTCTGATGAAAGGTATTTTCCAAACAATTGTTCTTGAGCTAAGTTAACAAACTAAACAACTGAATACAAATTAAATTAGAAAACTGTGTATAAAAGGGTGGCAGGAACACCTTATATTGACATTTCACAGATAACCATGTACATAAGTGATTATATAAATGAATTTAATGAAAAACAAAGGGCGCTCAGACAGTTACACTCATACTATACACTAAAAAACATTGACAAGTGTAAACTCAAAAAACAGTGGCAGAGAAAAATATACATACAATTAACACAGTACACAATCAAACAATAGTGTCAGCTTTGATTTAGGCCATCTTAGAAGCATCAACGGCGTTTCGACCCGGAATCCCTTTAAGGGTCATCATCAAGTCAATAACTTCTAGAGTGAAAGCGACCACTTATTTTGGATTTAAAAAATGAAACATGTACATGGGTTTTAAAAGATAAATAAACAACTCAATTTTTGTTTTTTACAGGCTTTATCACCACCGAATGTGTGCCCAAGAATCTTAGAATTAGTCCTAATGAGTTTTAAAAAAGAATAGAATAGGACCAGTTACCAAAAAGCTTCAACAATGTGCAAGTAATTTGAAATGTGATGCAGAGGTTGCCGCTGGAGGGGCTGGGGACTGGTAGGTTCACTGTCCACGTAGGCTAGAACATTCCCTTCTGGATCCCGTACCTCAATCCTAAAAGGACTGGGGTGCCTGTTGTTGGGATTGTGGGCCTTGATAGTGTAGGCGAAGCCCCAGCCCCAGCGATGCCTGAAAAGGTGCAGAATTGTTGGGGATACTGCCTTATGGGAGTGGAGAGACCGCCACTCTCTTTGAAGCGCTCAAGGGTGGAGGCTGACTTCGTCAAAAAGTCAAGGCTTGGTGAGATTCATACTTATGTATGACTCTTAAATGTTGCCCAAAAGCCTCTGAATCTAATCCATGTGAGGCGTCAGAGCAACACGCTAGTACAACTGCTCTGCTTAAACAATTGTATCCAGACCTGACCAAATGACATACTTGGCTGCACCCTGGCCATCTTGCATGGTATGTGGCAAGACTCTTCTGGAACTGCTGGCAAGAACTCCATAACCATGTCCCATAATGCATTAGAACACCTTCCCAGTGAAAAACTTGTATTGACCGGTCTGAGGGTGAGGCTAGCGGAAGGAAACATCCTCTTATGAAATTCCTTAGTTCTTTTTGATTCTCTCTGGGGGGAGATAGTCGAATTAGGATTGGGTTTAACCCCGCGAGTGCAGGCCTGTGCTACCAGGTTCTCATGAGAACTTTGGAGCTGGTTGATACGCCTTCACCCTGGAACACGAAGGACCTGGATCACAAGCTGGGACTTGACCTGACTGACCCTTATTATGGGGGTGATTACCTGGGCTACACTAGCATTGCTGCAACCATCAAGGATCTTTGTGAACACTCTACCTAACTTACCAAGCCCTGATGACTCAGGTCCTAGCCCAATCCAAAAAGCTGTTGGAGCCCTGGAGGGCAACTCCTGGGCAAAGGCTATGTCTTATTGGCGGGCGCTTCGGAACATGCCAGAATGTGGCTTTGCTGAGGTAGTGACGGTTTAGGTGTAGAGTCTGACAAAACAATGGTATCGACACCCTGCTCTGGCGTCAGTGTCAATGTGCAGGAACCATCATGGATCGTGCTGTCAAAAGTAGAGCCTGCTCTGAAGTCGTAGCTGTACCCGAAGCAGGTTCGGGACTTACAGACCGCACTGAGGGGCTGGCAGTAACCTGAATGGTGGCATCCATGGAGCCTGCCAGTAGCGAGCCAAAGATGTGGAGCTTCGCCTCCTTAAACACTTTATTGTGTTGCGGCATTGCTGATGGATCCGGAAATTCAGGGTGCAGTGGGACCAGCTGCGAAACTGGCTCCTTGGTAGTAGACCAGGAGCAAGGCCAGAAATCACCTTGGCGTCCTCATCACTTCTCAGACGGAGAGTGGAGAGGATGGGATGAGGCTCACTTGGACTGCTTGTTTGATTTGGTCTTTCCTGAAGATTTAGATTGTGATGACAACCTCTCACAGGACCGGCTTCGAGAGCAAGAACAAGTCTGTGTCTTCAATAGCAAGTGGGAGCGGGCCTTAAGCAAATTTCTGCAGTGCTCGGAGTTGTACAGGGTTGGGTTTATAAGGCCACACTCCCCGCACGACTTGAGGAGTGGTGGCCCGAACTAACACACCTCATTGGGTATTTATCACCAACACAAGTTTGCAAGAGTTTCCACAAAGCTTAAATCCTCACGTTTTAGGAGGTAAAATGTTTCTTTGTACATTGGAAATACATTTTTAGAAGAAAAATGGTTCTCAAAAGAGCATTTAAAATATGAGCTAACTCCGGACCTGCACACAGAGGCACGGAAAGAATGAAATGGACATCCGCACACTTGGGTGGAACCTATATGTGACAACAACCATCACTTTCAGGGCAGAGCCGAGTTGACAAGGAGCCGCAGAACGTTACCTTCTGGCACGCAGGAGCTATGCCGAGAAATCTTCTGGATCCAGTCTGGCACCTCAGATGAGTTCAAAGGTGAGGAATCTGTGTTTAGAAGTATCCATGAGAAACTCATAGAATTGTGAACTTGATAGACTTACCTGGTGGCAGGTCCGAGGAGAACAAAGGTTGTATTTCAATGAATGGGCACAGGATAAAAAAGAGCAGGCTTCTCTCAGAGGTTTTGTTAATGAGTGGGCCACGAGCAGCCCATTGCTGGGTCCTCACGGAGGATTGGTACAACGTATAATGGGCATGTTAGGGAGATGAGAAGATAGTCAGGAGGGTGGTCTTTAGAGGACACCTATTCAGCCAGTTGGTCATGGCAGGTCGCTCCACTCACCGCACAGCTCCACCTGGTCGCGCTAGTGCTCCCAGCCAGCTTCTGCCGCTGTGCCCAGGGTTCAGGGCCCGCTGTAGGACCTGCTCGTCATTTGGTCTTTTTCATTTCATTTTTGCTTTTGTGCTATTGCATCTCCTTATTTGTGCTGTACTCGTCATTTGGTCGTTCATCTCTGTTACTGTGCTAGTGTGATTCCAACTGTTAATTGTGCCCTCAGTTGACCCCGTTTTGTAACTCTGGCCCCCACTGCCCCCCTTCTTTGCCTTCTGCACTCCCTCGCTGCCTCCACCCGTCCCTGGCTCCCGCCGCTGCGGCCCTGCCCCCCTCACCCTCCATTGGTCTCCCAGCTACACCTTCCTCCCACCTATCCATATATGGCGGCTGCGCCGAAGGCACACCTAAGGCAAGTCCGTCTGCGCCCGGACCGCGTCCAAACCCCTGGCCCCTGCATTGCCCGACTCCGCTACGATGCCAGCACACTCCACACACTCAACCCTGGACGAGAACACACATGCTACTGAGCCACCCCGAAGCGCACCCACAGACCCTTCACCTGCCGGACCTGCTGCTTCACTAGCATCCGGCCCACCAAACCACCAACAAAAGAAGCCAACTACCTTAGATGCATCCTCCTCAATACCGCTCCGCCCGCAAACACGCCGTCAAACTCTGGGACCTCCTTGACTCTACCTCCCCAGACGTTGCCTTCCTGACAGAGACCTGGCTGAATCCCTCCACGGCATCTGACATCGCCATAGCCATCCCAGAAGGCTACAAGATCACCCGCAAGGACCGCACCAATGGCATTGGAGGAGGAATCGCCATCGTCCACAGGAACACTCTCAGAGTCTCGACCAACACCAACGACACTCAGCACCGCCGAACACATGCACTTCCAGATTCACACCGACGCGAACACCACCCTCAGAGGAACACTCGTCTACAGCCCCCCAGACCACGACCACAGATCAGCAACTCCATTGCCGACCTCATCAGCACACACGCCCTCGCCTCCACAGACTACATCCTCCTCGGGGACCTGAACTTCCACCTCGAGAACAACAACACCAACTCCACCACCCTGATCGCCAACCTCGGACTCGGACAGCTTGTGACAACACCCACCCAAGCCGCCGGCCACACGCTTGACCCCATCTTCACAGCAAGCTCCCACGTCACCTTCAACCACACCACCAAACCCCACTGGACCGACCACCACTGCATCCACTTCACCTTCAGGAAGCCCAACACGCACCACCGCACCCAGCAGATGCCTCAACGCCGCTGGAGCAAGGTCACCGAAGACCAGCTAACCACCACCCTCGCCCAGAGCCCACCCGCCGACCCAGACACCGCCGTCTGCATCTTCAGACAATGGATCAACAACTGCGCCGACACCCTTGCCCCATTCAAGGCACCCTCCAACAGCCACACCAGCAAGAAGGCTACCTGGTTAACCAAAGACCTCCAAGCGAACATGCTGAAAACTGGAGAGGAACTGGCTCTGCGAATGTACTCCGGACAGCCGCGCAGCCCACAAGAACGCCACTCGCAGACACCATCAACTTATCAGAACCGCCAAGAGGGCCTCATTTAAAGAACGCCTAGATAACGCACACAACAGCTAAGAGGTCTTCAACATCGTGAAGGAGCTCTCTAACCCCAGCTCCAACAACAACGACATCCCGCCTTCACAAGACCTGTGCGGCTCACTGGCCACCTTCTTCCACCGCAAGATCGCCGACATCCATGACAGCTTCAACACCGGGACCCCCCTGACACCTACCGCCCCCACGGACACCACCTGCACCAACTGTCTGCTCTCCTGGACCAACATCAGCGAGATCATGAACACCATCCACTTCGAATCACCACTAGACACATGTCCTCACCCAATCTTCAACAAAGCCGGCACAGCCATCGCACCTCAACTCTGGAAAATAATCAACATCTCCTTCGAGACAGCAACCTTCTCGGAAAGCTGGAAGCACGCCGAGATCAACGCCTTACAAGAAACCCCAGGCGGACCCCAAGGACCTCAAAAACTTCCGACCCATCTCCCTGTTTCCGTTCCCGCCGAAAGTCACAGAGAAAATTGTTAAACAACTGACCCGTTACCTCAAGGAAAACTGCATCCTGGACCCGTCCCAGTCCGGGTTCCGCAGCAATCACAGCACCGAAATCGCTCTCATTGCCGCCACCGATGACATCAGGACCCTGCTTTGACAATGGAGAAATAGCGGCCCTCATCCTCCTGGACCCGTCAGCCGCCTTCGACACGGTCTGCCACCGCACACTACAAACACACCTGCACGACGCAGGGATCCAAGAGAAGGCCCTGGACTAGACCACCTCCTTCCTCTCCGGCAGAACTCAAGAGCGTCCGCCTCTCCCCTTCCGCTCCAATGCCAACAAGATAATCTGCGGCGTACCCCAGGGCTCTTCCCTCAGCCCGACGTTGTTCAACATCTACATGGCGCCCCTCACCCACATCGCCAGACAGCATGACCTCAACATCGTCTCCTAACCCGACGACACCCAGCTGATCTTCTACCCCACCAAAGACCCACACACCGCAAAGACCAACCTCCATGAAGGAATGAAGGCCGTCGCCGAATGAAAGAAGAACAGCCGGCTGAAGCTGAACTCAGACAAGACTGAGGTCCTCATCCTCAAACCCACCCCCTCGGCCTAGGCCGACTGCATGAGGAACAGCTCCAACACACACCGACCATGCACGCAACCTAGGGATCATCCTCAACTCCACCCTCTCCATGACTAAGCAGGTCAACGCCGTCTCCTTATCCTGCTTCAACACCCTCCGCATGCTCCACAGGATCTTCAAATCGATCCCCATCGAAACTAGAAAAACATTCACCATGGCCCTTGTCACCAGCAGATTGGACTACGGAAACACCCTCTATGGAGGAACGTCGGCCAAACTCCTGAGATGACTGCAACGCATCCAGAACGCCTCGGCATGTCTGATCCTTGACATCCCCTGCCGCAGCCACATCACCCCCCCCCCCCCGAGAGACCTGCACTGGCTCCCCATCAACAAGAGCATAACCTTCAAGCTCCTCATCCACGCACACAAAGCTCTCCACAACACTGGCCCAGCATACCTCAACAGATGACTACGCTTCTACACCCCCTCTCACCATCTGCGCTCCGCCGGCACCGCCCTCGCCACAGTCCCCCGCATCTGAAGAACGACCGCCGGCGGCGGCAGATCCTTCTCCCACCTCGCCGCCAAGACCTGGAACACCCTCCCCACAAACCTACGGCAGACCCAAGACCTACTGGCCTTCAGAAGACTCCTCAAGACCTGGCTCTTCGATCAGTTGCAGCACCCCCCCCCCCACCCCCAGCGCCTTGAGACCCTCACGGGTATGTAGTGCGCATTAGAAGTGTCCTGATTGATTGAGGGAGGTGGACATATTATTACAGCCTTACTTTGTTTTACAGCAGAGTAGCATATTTTTTAAATGAAGCTAAGCAGGGGTGTTGAGCAAGGTACGTATATCCTAATGAGCTTTGTTTCACTAGAGGATGCAGTACATTGTTGGAAGGTAGTGAAATGTATGGTGCTATGGGGTTGGTAATGGAAGCAGGCAGATGCATCCTCAAAGTCGCTTTCTGCTCCAAAAGGAATTATCCTGAAAGCGAACGCCTGGGTGTTTGAATTCATAACACTTCTATTCTGATGTATGGTAGTGCGGTATTACCAATACCCCGGATGGTAACACACTGTCAAACCCCAATGACAATTTCCACCAGGTCTGAGCTGGTGGAAGTGTGCCTGGAGTCACCTGTGATATTACTGCATACAGTAATACAGCAAAACTTGTAATTTCGATTTGGGTAGAAACTCTTCTTTTCACCATATTGGAATTAAGAGGCCACACGTAATGAGAGCCTCAACTAATATTGCACATGAGAAATTATTGAAATTTCGAGATCCTGCCAAATTCGAACCAGATTAATAAATGCCATGTAATGACTGTTAGCTGTCCAATATGGCAACAGATGCACGTTGAACAGCTCTGTCCACAGCCCGGCTACACCTCCTGATTAATCTGCCTGGACCCAGCCGAGGCCTGCTTGTACAGAGAGCAGGTCCAAGCGGCCGAAGGCGACCTGCATTGCAGCCAGGTACAGGCCTGGCCTGATCCAGGTGCGTCTTAGGAGTGGCCACTGGGGTCAGGATGCACCAGGGGTAGCTGCAGCTCCCAGGCCAGCACAGGGGACAGCTGTAGCAATGCACGTCCAGAGCAGCACCGCAGAGGGTCCTGAAGGGCTGAAAGGAATAGGGGGCCTGGATGGTGAGAGCGGATCGAGGCCCAGGACTGCTCGTGCAGACGTGGCAAGCTAAGGATCCACCAGCTGCAGCGCAGAGATGAGCTGGGAGACCAGTCAATTGGAGAGACGAAGGGCGCATGTCAGCCAGATGGAGGTGTTGGGGGAGCCTGAGGAAGTTGCAGCAGTGCTCGGCGGGGCCATTGACTCCATGAGTTGCCAAGGCTTGAGCTGTCTGGACTATGGCCTCGGAGATACTAGCTCAGGCCTGGAAGCTTGCCGGAGAGATACCTTGTGATGTAGGGGGGATGTGGGAGCCCAGAGCTGATCACCACTGTACGAGCCATTGCAAGGGCCTGCCTAAAAACTAAAACTTCACACAGAGCTGGTGAGGGACAAGCCCAGCTGCCCATATAGCACGATGGACTGGTGTGAGGGTCTGGTTGGTTAGCCCCCCCCCCTCATTTTCCAAGGAGCTAGAGTAGCAGCAGTTTGGCCCCGGACAAGGTGGTTTTATTACCCCCAGGCTACCCGTCCCTCCCCTGACTATTACTAGAGTGGACAAACAGTCAGTACAGATTGAGAAGACATTGCATGAGGCACAACCATAGAATAACACACCCTCACAGCGACATAGTCCAATCCCTGCTCTCTAGGGATGGTAAAGCCTAAACAAGTTAAGTCAGTACCCTGTCCGGCCAGGCAAGTTGTGGGCATGTTTGTGTCGCAACCCTCCTACGGCGTTCCGTTGACCCTGCTAGAAGCCACGTTGGAGAAGCACGCAGAAAAATTTGAAAGGGTCTTTCAGATGATACAGGAAACCAAAATGGTGCTCAAAACAAAAATATATAGTCACCATAGAACTCAACCTGCTGCAAGTGGATCAGAAGAAATTATTAGACTGAGTCAGTGACATGGAATTGAAGTTAACCTCGTTGCACCCTACAATTAACGAGATGTATACTCAAATGCAGGGTCTACGGACAGATGTATAGGAACTACAGTGTCGGGCAATGTACGTAGCAGGGCGCTCTAGACGTAATAATATCTGCTTAATGGTGATACGAGAACTAGCAGAAAACTGAACATGGAACGTTTCTTGGAGAAGTGGCTAACGGAAACCGTGCTGGCCAGAAAGGCTTCAAATTGTTCTCTACTGAACAAGTGCATCAGATGCCGGACCACCCCCGTCCTCTGGGACCTTATACTGTAAATCTTCACAACTAAAGGGCCATGGCACCTAGAAAATGTTACAGTGACGGCCTATCCGGACTACTCTGCAGAGGTACAGAAACACTGCAACTCCGCAGTGGAGCAACAACTTCAAAGCATGGGACTGAGATGCACTCCTGTTCCCCAACAAACTACGGGTAACAGAGGGAGATATGTCACACTTCTTCCACACCCCGAAGGAAACCTGGACATGGCTGCAATCAAAGGGAGCCGTTATTCCAACAGATCTGTGCTCAACCACGGAGAGATGGACACTCATAACCCGAATGGAAGAGGGCGCACAAAATCCTATAGCCACCCAAAGTAAGATCAGGCAGCTCAAGCATGAGGCCAAGTAGTAGTGGACCTAAAGAGAAAACAGCAGAAACCTTTGAGGTATTGAGATCAGAACATGGCTCAGGCGCTGAGAAGGTTACCAGGTGAGATTCGGGTACATTTATCGAGAAACCCAATTTGAACAATAGATGAGCTGTTACCTGCAAGTGGCGCAAAACCAACTCTGGAGACTGAGCTTTGAGCAGCCGGTCGTCCAGGTAGGAAAAAACAGGAACCCCTGACCTAAGATAAGCCGCTACCACCACCATCACCTTTGTCACGAGGTGCGGAAGTAAGACCGAACGGAAGGACCGCAAACAGGTAATGTTGTGATCCCACCGTGAACCGGAGATACTTCCGGTGCGACTTCAGGATGGCAAGATGAAAATACGCATCCTGAAGATCGATGGACATCATCGAGTCTTCCTGTTGCAGTGCAAGAAGAACCTGAGCCAAAATCAACATTTTGAACTTCTCCTGTCTGAGGTAAACGTTCAAAATCCTTAGGTCCAAGATTGGTCTCAAGCGATCGTCCTTTTTGGGGATCAGGGACCCCTTTCCTGCTCCGGAACCACCTCTATCGCACCTTTTTGAAGCAAAGTAAGAACCTCCTGCTGTAAAAGCAGTAAGTGGTCCTCTCAACACCCACCTTGGTGAGGAGGGTAAGGAGGAGGAAACTCCAAAAAGGGAAGGGCGTACCCATTCTTTACAAGATTCAAGACCCAACGATCGGACGTGATCAGTCTCCAATCTTGTAGAAAGTGGGACACCCGACCTCCAACTGGACCAACATGTTCTAAGATGGGGGATCTAGAACTGCTTTCCTGTTGTACCAACAGTGGCGGGAGGGGAGGTAGAGGAGGAGGAGGAGGAGGACTGCTGACGATTTGCTCCTCTGAGACCTCTTTTATTTTTCCCTCTGTATGATTTGTACAAGGGATTCTGTTGTTGTTGGCTTTAATGAGATTGCTGGTGGCCACGAAAGGGCGCAGATTTCCCAAAGCCATGATATCTTTTGTAACCATAACCTCTGGACTGCACCTGGAGGCCTAGAGATCTTGCAGTAGCCCTGCTGTCTTTAAAACGTTCCAAAGCCGAGCTCTCCTTTGAACCAAAGAGCTTTGACCCATCAAAGGGCAGGTCCAGCAAAGTCGCCTGAACATCAACTGAAAAACCTGAAGACCTGAGCCATGCCTGTCTCCTTGTAGTCACAGAAGACCCCATCACATGAGCCACAGAGTCAGCAGTCCATGCCGGACTGAATCACTTGAGGTGCAGCAGCCTGCGAATCCGAAAGGACTTCCAAGAAGTTGGCACGATCCTCCTCAGGCAACTTCGGCGCCAATTGTACAGCAGAGTCCATCAATGCATGAATGTATCTTCCAAGAAGGCAAGTTGCATTAGTAGACTTTAGAGCAATACTAGCAGAAGAGAGCACCTTCTTTGCAGCTTGTTCCATCTTCTTCGAATCCGTATCACCCAAAATGGTAGGGAAAGTACCAGAAGACTGCTTTGAACAAGAGGCCTACTCAACTACTCTCTGGTGTCGGATGTGATGACAAAAAAGCTGGATCACCAGGGGCAGGCATGTATCTTCTCGAGATGGAACAAGATACAGCTAGAGCAGATAAAGGTTTCTGCGCCACACCGCTAGAATTGGATCCGTTAAAGCATCTGTAAAAGGAAGCAACGGCTCAGAAGATGATGATGAAGTATTTAAAACTTCTGTTAGTATGTTGGACTTTATCTCCGCTGAGGGAAGTTTAAGGCCCAATAAATCAGCCGCCTTCCTTATAACTACATGGTGAGGTGCAATGTCCTGTACAATACCTCCACTAGCAGATGGTAGGTTATACTCAGGGGAAGTATCAAGGCCACTAGCTTCATGAAGGCCTTCAAACTCATCCATGAAGTCCACAATTTCTCCTTCCTCCTGATTTTGTACATATTCCTCCTCCTCGAGTAGTCTCTGCGCCTCTCTCCTGGAGCGTTTATGCAACGGCATCGGAGGAGCCACACACGGCGCCGGAGAAGACATCAGTGGCGTCAGCTTCGAACCTGGATGTCGATCGAACTCGAGGTGGAGCAGATTCAGCAGCCAAAGGAGTCCAGGGAGCCGGAGTGGAGGATCTCGGCGCTGGGAAATGCCAAGCCGGAGTCGACGGCAAGAATGGCATGAAAGGAGTCTGGGGATAAAACTGAGGAACACCCAGGTTGAAAACCAAAGGACCCACGGGGCCTAAAGGCACGCCGGATGGAGTCGAGGCTCTGGCAAACATGCCAAATATCACATTAAGAAAATGCAAAGAATCAGCCTCAGGAGCAGGAAAAGGAGGATATGGATTGGTAACTTCCTGAAGAGGAGTCACCTGAGGCTGAACTGGAGCCTGCAGAGCTGGGGACGGCGCCCGCACAGGTGAAGTCTCGTGGACTGGAGAGGACTCACCAGGCGCCGGTGACGTTGCTAGAGCCCCTGAATCTTCATGTTGCGAAGAAGCATCTGAAGCCGGCGACACCGCTGCCGGAGATGGTACTGACGTCGCCTGAGGAGGAAGAGATGGAGAGATAAGAGCCTGTCTATTGTGACGTCCTTGTTGACGTGGGAGAGCTAGGAAATAACTTTCCCGCTGAATGCTGGTGCAGAGGGTATTCAAAAGGTGAGGAATCCACAGGCAGATGTATCCATCAGAATGATCTGAATCAGACATATCTCACACCGAAACATATACAACGCATGTACACAGCGGTGTCCTTGGACCGCCCAAGATGCAGACAGCTGGTCTGGTTTTGCCCGAGATAGCCCTGACATGGAAGACAGTAATAGATGAAGTGCCGGAGCTTGTTGGACGGACTGTGCCAGGCACCCCGAGATTTGTTTACTTGGGCTGATGTCACGAGCAAAGTAAGATAAGTATGCAAACAGAGTCATAGAACTAGCCCTCTTTCTCTTCTAGAGAAGAATAGCCATGTCATTTGAAGACCAGATGTAAACATTTGGCGACACAATCTACACAAACGGGCTAGAGCTGAGGCAGACACTATGTCTATTATTTGACAGTAGGGAGGCCAGGGCCCTGACGGTACCACATGGGACGGCCCCCTCTCTAAACTGGATAAAAAAAACTGACACCCATCCACCTTGAACACACCTACAGACCCATGCTGCCCAACAGTAAGCGTGATTTCAATGCACACTAAGCGCACCAAATAGAAAACAGTTGACAGATAACACCCATGCCCAGTGCAGCAACACTTGCTCACAGAGAGGACTTGCCCCAGACCCAATATCAAATGTTACTAAAGGGCCACTTCACCTAATAGCACATACGGTCATAGAAGGGGGCTACCAGAGTCTACTAAACAAATCGAGATGCGATGATAGTGAAGGTTGAATTCAAATAATGTACATGTGTAAGGCAGTAGATGTTTTGTACAACAGCATCATTTGATTGTGATACCCAAGTGAGTATTCAAGCTGCACAGTTCATGTGTATGTTTCTTAAAAGCAAATAAAGAGAAAAAAATGTAAAGACTGTTATAGGTTAACATATATACTTTTCCACTCTATATACTAACATATACTATATACTAATATGGAACGGTGCCTCTAAACACAGAGTAGGTGCTCACAGGAACTTACACATTTAACCCTACAAGAGCATGAAGCTCAGATTTCATGAATCTGTCTGAGGGTTTTTGAATGTAAGCTGTTATGACATTATTCAGCAAACTTCCGACAGCAAAGTTCATTTAAAAGCTTCCTTTGAAATCAGATATGCCTCTCTCATTTGGGAACTGAGGTTGGCTGAGCACTTAACTTCTGAATGAGGCTGATTTGTAAGCTCAGGAATGCGTTGCTTTTAAAATGGAAAAACAGGTCTATTTAAGCTTCTCTTGTCAGGTCACACTGCGGACAAAACATCAAAGGTGGGAATCTGTATGTGGTGTAGAAAGCTAATGACAGCTTGTCTCCATTCATCGTGGTGGTCCAATGAAAGTTGTCACTAGGTACATGGAAATTTACCTGGAACAAAAAAGGCAGCAGCGTATCCTGGAAGTATCATAAAATCAACATGCCAATCATGTTTGTATACGCCTTCGAAAGCCAAACATTTGAGCAGAAAAGAATACCTTTATTACATTCTGTAAATCTATTTCTGATGGATCCTCTAACAAACCATACATCACTCACCTTGTGAATCTCCCCTGGTGCCAGACTGGTTCCAGAAACTGTTGCAACAGCTCTTATGCACAGACAGGAGGCGCCATCGACCTCTGTTATGACTCCATCCCACAGACACTCATACAGTTTCCACGCTGCTTGCTGTAATCAGTTTACTCACAGGACACACCCTTTACAACGAAGGCTGAATTACGCAGGCGTCTTTATGACGCAAGCCTTTCCAACAAGTGTATGCCTTTATCACACATGCCTTTACAACGAATTTCGTTGAAAGGCATGAATGATAAAGGCATATGCGTGATAAAAGTATTCGTATTTCGATGCGATTTGCAGGACTGTCTCTTTAACTGGCTCATGTCCTCTGACACCAAACTTCGCTCTGGTATTTCTCTGCTGGCAGCAGTTCCCGCGTTTGTTAGACTAAAACATTAAGGATTATTAACCACTGCCTGTCTTAGCTCGACTACCGCAGATGACTGGTGGTCTGCGAGGTGCCGCAGACATCATAGGGGACTATGGTGTGATTTTGGCGATTCGCTCTCCACTCAATCTGTTCCTTAACCTGCGTAGTGAAACATATCATCTTGCTGGCCCTCCATCACCTGTGAAATGAACTAAGGAGGGTTTCTTTGCAAAGTTCTCAAAATCTTGCTTGCCATGTTCTGGAAAGCATTGTTCAAGCGACCCAGGCTAGCAGATGAACAAACCCTTTGGCTTATAGTCTCCATTTTCTTAGGTTCTCTGTACAGGAGAGCAGTAGGGAAGAGTTTGGATTGATTTTGCTCATACAGGTCTGAAGTAGAAGGTCCTCAAGAATATGATGCTGTGTCAGGAAAGTTGAATTACCTGGGGCAAACCTGTGGTGTCAAGCAAGTGGGTGCCTTACTGGTGGATTCAAGGAAGGCTGGGAGCAGGCCACCAGAAGAGTTTCAAGCGCACCAAATGACATCAAAGGTTCTCAGAGAGGGACCAGTCTGCAAGGTTTTGGTCTGAAGATTGGCATTGATCTCAACTGTAGCAAATGCAAGTCTAGCATCCTTTGGTTCTGCGTACTACCACTCCAATAGAGCCGCCTCCTTGCATGATGGGCCTTTCAGGCAAATGTAATTCTCTCTCTGGTGAACTTTCCAGGTCTCTGGAGTAATGAGGGGGAAGGGGGTGGTCTGCTTACTTGTTGTTGTCTACATTGTGAGGAACATTATCAAGATCCCGAACAGCATCGCAGCAGAGCCAAAAATGGCCTCCAAACTCCTGACATACTGTCTGCCTGGCAAGGAGACAGGAGGCGAGTGAGTGATCCACAAACTGAGGTTGGCTCTCCTGATGGTATAGTGCATCAACGGACGTGCCAAAGCTGGTTCCACAATCTAGCAGAATCTGCTAAAGGATGCTTCTGAAAGCATGGCAGCACCACTAAAACAAAAAAACAAAAGTGCTTGCGGCAAACTTGTTGTAGTGTGGTCCAGCACCAGAAGCAAAGCTGGCTGAGGTGTAGCGCTCAGTGCTGCGGTTGCTACTGAATTAAGCCATATTGAAGGTCTGCGGAGACTGTAGGGCCCTCAGGTGTACCAGAGGGATCCAGAACCATCTTAACCCGTTTACTGTGGCAGACATTCCGCCGCGGTGCAGGTGTTCTACTGAGTGGGCGGGGCTGCGTCGGCCAACGGTCGTTCGCAGCACCTGCGAGGTAGTGCTTGCGTCGGCCAATGGAAGGGGTTTAAGAGCTGAGGCACAACCTCCTTGTTGACCACAAGGTGCTTGTCAACAATGGCCGGGGTAACTCGGGCTCATCAGATCCAGGATCGGAATCGGATCAAAGTCAGATGTCGATGCCAGAGTCAGGTAGCAGAAGTTGACCTGGAACAGGCACGTCAAAGGGGAGGCCATTCCTGGACAGTTTGGACTTGTTTTTTTATGTCTTCAACCTGTCTCTTGACTTACCTAGAGATGGTGAATGGGAGTGGGACCTCGAAGAGCCTCATTACTTGAAGCTGAACAGACTGCGTGGCTTGTGTTTGGCAAAGTAGAATTTAGCTTCACAATCCCAGATTGGAGCGTTTGTTGCAGGAATGGAGTCATGTTAGGTACTTAGGCATCAAAGAAACAAGTCATACTGGTCCATGACAGATATCAGCTTGTGGCATGGTTTAAACCTTCTGAATTTGGAGGGTCAAATGCCTGCACACTGTTAAAAAAAGCGAGATGAAAAAAACTCCAAACAGTTTCAAAATTGAAAGAATTAACCGCAGGATCCGTGTTGAAGGTTGCAGAAAATTAGGAACGAACGTCAGCATGCAGATCTGTGTCGTCATGTCCAGAGGTGGGATGGAATCAGGACAGAAGCCAATGGCACCACATGCAAGCAGGCAGGAGCTACTGGTCCTGGTCTGGTAGCTGGGGAAATTCCCAGGCTGGGGAACGTGTGGTTCAATCGATCCGTCATAACTTGATCTTCCAACTTCTATTTAAATAATGCAGTAAAAAGCAATGTTTTTTTTCTACATGGAGGGTGCTCAGGCTGGCCCTCTTTCCGTGACAGTGGGACACACATCTGCGTACAGCAGCATGTAAGGATTGCAACCGGGTTTACTGCTGCACATTCCAACACCACTAAGGTACAAAATGACAAACAAATCCTTCAAAATTCACATTCAACTCCTAAAAATGTATTTTTATTTCCAGCATTAGTCCCATATCAGCAAAAGGACCTCAAAATAAAAAGAAATACGCAGATGGTATAATACATTCCTAACAACACATGTTGTTTATACCCTGGGCTTTCAATGCAGCCCTAGTAGATGCATATTAGGCACCACCCACATATTCCAACCCTCAGGTGTTGATTTATCCATGGCGCTGATATGATGTTTGCTGCAGCCCTAAGTGACCTTGTGTGCTTCTTGCTGCACTTCGAAGTGTGGCCCAAGTGCAGTTACGCAGTCAGTAAGGGTCAGGAAAAGGAGTCAGATATGTTGTCCGTGGAAAACGTAGTTACAGGACAAGAACATCCTCTGCTCTTGGCACAAAAGGTTGTCTTTGATTGATCCGTCTCTTTCGGTCGGTGGTCTCCAGACCCGTACCATGGTTCGTGCCCGAAGACAGTCGGGCGCACACCACTTTCTGACCAGCACCCACAAAGGGTCACCATGGAATCCTAGCATGGGCAAGAGTTTGAGGTCAGAATCCCATTAATCAATGAATGCAAAAAGCAACATTAGTTCCTGCATAATCTGTAACAGAACCAGTCTCCATCAGCCTTGTCTGCAGGCCTCAGCCGCAGAAGAAGAATCTGCAAGAGGTACACGTGCCAGTCTCAGGCTTCAAAGACGCAGCGTATACAAGATGCTCGGAATAAATCTGCCTAAAGTACACAGCTCTCTGGGAACCAGTCTCCTCCTCACGGTCAATTAACAGGGTGTAGACTGTCTCCTTACATATTCTTGGGTACTGGGTCACTCAGAATATGCCTGTGTGAATTATACTGGCAACTCTTGGGGCCTCATATAAAAGTTGGTGCAGTGCTAAAAATGGTCAACTGGTAGCTCTGCTCCAAAGATCACAAGTGGAGGGACACCTGAGCTCATTCCCGCTTTGCTTCTTAAAGCGTGGCGATATTATATGGTCAGAACACGTGTGTCCTTCAAATCAGTAAATCAGAAGCAAAAACTCAGAGTCTGCGGGCCATAAATGTTCTGCCTCAGTTTTACATATGCATTTATCATAACTACTGAATGAGATCATACGGGTAGGTCAGTAGGAGCGACACAGGGTCCCAGGTACATCAGACCTTTTAAGAAGCAGTCTAGTGGTCTCTTTCTGGATCAGACTCATCAAGCTTCCCTGCCTCTGTTTCAAAAAAGCATGTTGTTTGCTCACCCAGAACCAGTCTAATGAGGTACACAGTCACTTCAGGAGTCACTGCAAACAGTAAACAGTCTCGTGTTCTCTCTCAGTCCTGTTGGTTATGCTGTCCCACTCTCATCCAGCCTGCATGGGTATTCTCCTGTGCGCTATAGTAAATCTGAGGGAAATACCAGTCTTTCACCCAGTCAGGTCTGACGAGGCTTACTTCTCAGAGCCAGTTTGTATGAATCCAGTTTTGAACAAAACTTCCCTGCTCAATCACTTATCAGTTCATTACAAGCATTGCATAAATCAGGGAGTTTTCCAACAGTGAACCATTCTTCGATTTGTCTGGGTCTAACAATGTTTAGAGGCATTAACAATATTTATATGGTAACTATGACAGCGGTATAAGGGTATAAAAAGGCTGCCACCTCGAAAACCTTACACAGCTGTACATTTCAAAACTTATATAATACAGAAAATCAAAGGAAAGGAAGTGTGATCTGGAGTGGTACTTTGTAGAAGGGTGGAAGGCTGTCCACATGCACGCGATGGCGTCTGAACACGTTCTTGGTGAGACCGATCTCCGTATCTGGCCCACCACTGGCTTCAAAAACTTTTGGTTCTCTGCTAACTTGGCAGTTAGCTAGAACATGCACAATGGGACGTGACCAAGTTGGCACCACTGCATGGCGCAACTAAACGCATCACGTCACACCATCTCTGTTCCTGTGGTCCTTACAGTGCCCAACAAATGGGTAAACGACTGCTCGAGTTCTCCTCCTGGGTGGATGTAACATTACTCTGCGGAGTGACAGCAGTCGGTGCACTTTTAGCTTGTTACGGTATGCATCCAGGGGCACACATCAAATGAAAACCCACGAACACATCCCCCAACCACCTTGACTGGAAACATTTCTAGTCCCTTTTCTCTGTGCCTGGAGCATTTTTTCCAAGTGTGTGTTCTTCTTTGTGTAAAAAGCAATAATTTCCTGGCTTCTTCCCTTGAACGATGGGCACGCATTCCCCACGTCCTAGTGTTCACAAAATGTGCACCATTAAGAGTTCAACCAGGGGTGTTGAAGGCACTGTGCGGCTGTGGCTCGCTTCTCAGGGATGTACTCCATCATGGGCATGAGGAAGTCAGTGAGGTCAGTGGCTTCCTGCAAGGACCACTCGTATTTCTCCATCAGCACTTCATACAGGCCCCAGTGCTTAAGGTTATGGATGTGCCTCAGTTCCCCTACAGCAGAAACACAAGAAGCAAAAAGCGGTTAAGGTGACCCGCAACTTCACATATGCTGAGAAAGACATGTGAAAAAACAGTACATGGATAGCAGTTCAAATCCTGGACGGGGTCACACAGTTATTTACCTGTAATAAAATGCTACATACCTGTAATGTTAAAAAATGGTATAAAGAGCTCGATTGCCTAAAGGGTTGTCTTGGCGCTAGCTGAATGATGAGATCCGATGACAAATGGAGAAGTAACCCTTAGGAGAAAGCCAGATTTTCAAGGCCTTTCTGAATGACAAGAGATTTGAGTGATATTTGATATGGGCCTTAGATGCCCCCAGAACAAAGCTTCTGCCTCCCCACGACACATATCTGAATCTGGGGGTAACAAGGCTTTCAGGGCCCGACATCTACTATACATTACTGTGCACTGTATAATTCTGCCATAAACTGTTTTGAACCAGAATCTTCCTTGAAAAGTTTTGTTTCAAATTCCGTTTATTGAATTTTTAAAGTAAAACTGAAATTCCACATATATGCAACTTGACAGAAAATGCCCAGAGTTACAGTAATCATATGGGGGTTACAGTTTGTTGATGAGTTCTGCGGTATGAGAAAACTGAGTGAGAACTACAAACATAAAATGTTGCATGCATAAGTCAGCAAACTTCCATCAATCCACCCTCTGAAGCGAGGGCTGTATAAAGGAAACGTAACAAATCTACGTTAAACAACAAAACCGTAATGTCATGGTGCAAATAGTAAAAAGAAAGAGAGGGGTTGTGAGGGGTGGGCCTTTGAGCATTAGTCGCAACCTCCTCTCCGCTTCCGGCCATCGACCTTAGATTTGGGTTGTTAGATATGGAACAGGTTAAGAGCCTGTAATCGCGGGGTACAGGCCGTCAATGGTAGTCCCTTTGATAAGTAGCTCACCAATGGGGACCATATGTACTCCAATCCCTTTCTGGTGTCTTCTGCAATGTCAACTGTGCACTACAGGGCCAGCGCCTTCCACAACCCTTGAAAAGTTTTGGTTGAAAAAACAAAATCCCACTGAGCACCGACTTTGGCTTTCTGCCCTCTTCACAATATTGTGTTAAGTCACCTCAACCTCAATCCCCCTACAGGAATGCTGGGTGGACAACACGTGAAGCTACAAAACCATAGTTTTTTCTTTTATATTTCTTTATTGGCATTTTAGGAACTTGCATTGTACTACGTACTTGCTTCAGACATTTGTACAAAATGTTATATTGAATTTATGCAATCTGTGTACATTTGTAAAGCATTGTTGCAACAGGTTCATATTTGATCCAGTGCGCCACCTTCTTTCCTAGATCAAAGGATAATTACAGAATTCCCTGATTGCCCTTACCCCTCCCCCTCCCAACCTCATATTAACCTCAACTCTCAGCGTCACTTCTCCTTTTTACGTCCTATGTCCATTTAGTTCTAAGTGTTCTCTATTTTGACTCTTTAATGTATAGCTAACTACAATGCGTCATCGTCCGTCTTGTGGTGGACTGCGTCTAGGGGACGTTATGGCTGGTGTTTGCAAGTCCTTTATATCTGCAAGCATGGCTGTCCATGCCCACAAATCATCTTCCAATTTCTCGTCACGTCTCACTCTCTTCATTCTTACTGTCTCAGCCCATTCGCTCAAATCTTTCAAACAAAACTCAGTCTTCGGGGGGGGGGGAAAGTTCCCATCCATGATATAGCAATTCGCCGTTTGGCTAATGCCAACCCTAGCATTGCAAAGATCCTACTCAGTTTCTTTTTCTTTGGAGCAGGAAGAAGACCCAGTAGTACCTCCCGTATACCTTTGGGTATGGACCATCCCATTGCCTCCTTTAGTTTCTCCAATACTGCAGTCCAATACTGAGACAGTATCGGGCATGTCCATACGATATGGATAAAATCTGAGTCAGCAGTTCCACATCTGGGGCATCTATCGGACCTTGTCGGAAAGATCCTACTAAGTGTTCTTGGGAAGAGGTATGCATGGTGAACAAAGTTATACTGGACTAGTTTACACCCAACATTAGCATTTATAGCTTTGACCCCTTCGAGTATTTTAGTCCAGTCTTTTTAGGACAGGGGCTCCCTGAGTATCTCCTCCCATCTAGTTTGCACCGGGAGGGGTGCAACTGTCAAGTCCTCTTGCAACGCCCTATATAGGTACGTAATAAAACGTCTCCCTTGCGCCTTATATAGGATAACCTGTAACACCCTGGTTTCCACTGGTTCATCCGGGGTGGAAGGCCAGATCTCTCTCTTGCGACTTGATTAATCTGCCCATATTGGAGGATTTGTTCTGACCCCAGCTCAAACATTGACTCCACGTCTTCCCTAGTAATACATTGTTTATTGTGAAAGATCCCCCATTGTCAGGCATCCACCCTCCTTCCATCTTCGGACCGACATTGAGGCCTCTATTTTGGCAAATGGTTGTACCACCCATAAGGGCATGTCTGGAGCATAAGGGGCGTGTTTCACAACTTTTTTAACTACTTGTTCCTATATCAGTGCCACATGATGGACTATGTATGGATCGGACCGTGGGGTCCGCGCCCCAGCATCATAGTGCTGCTAGTGAGTGCCCTCCATATGTGCCTGCCAGTAATCGTTTCTCCCAATTGTCACTCTCGTCCAACCAGTGTATGGCATTCTGAAGCTGGGATGCCGTGTAGTATAATTCTAAGTGTGGGACTCAAGACTCACCCTTTTCCTTTTGGGTCCCCTTAATAATAATATTAGTAATGTGTTCAGGGTCTTAAAAAAATGCGCTGGCACTTCATATAGGGAGTGCTGTAAAGCATACAGACATCAAGGAAGCATCATTTTAATAATTGCGATTCTGCCCATGAGGGACAGCAGTAGCCTTTGCCAGAAGCAAATTGAACCTTTGATACCATCGATCACCTGCCCTATATTGAGATCCAAATATCTCACGGGGTCATTTGCTAGTCTGATTCCTAGATATTTTGGGTCAGAATCCACCCATGGGAGCCCTGCCTCCTGAAGTGTAATCCCCGGCCGCCAGGCCAAACATACCACTGGCAGCAACTTGGACTTATTGCGATTAGTTTTCTGGCCTGAAACCTAGCCAAATTGGCAAGTGTATCTTTCTTCCCCCGGCAGCACTCACCCAAACTGTTATTTCGCTGGTACTTTCCCGTCTGGATTTTTCCAACGCCATCTATCACGGTCTACCACAATACCTGACTCAACGCCTTCAAATCGTCCAGAACCAGGCTGCCCGCCTGATCCATGGAACACCCAGATGGCAATCAGCTAAACCTTTGCTTATGAATTTGCATTGGCTCCCGGTCGAGCGAAGGGCTGCCTTCAAGGTAGCTTGTCTTACCTTCAAGGCACTTCATTGCCCTTCCCCTGCTTTCCTGAAATCTACCATCCACCCTTACTGTCCTACACGTCATCTTCGATCTGCCCACCTTGACTTGTTGATCATCCCCAGGAGCAAAACTAAGAGATTCGGCGGACGCCGGTTCTCCCAGTTGGCCCCTGGGCTCTGGAACCTCCTCCCTCTCTCTAACAAATCCTGCTCCTCTTTTCTCAACTTCAGGAAAATGCTAAAAACTCACCTTTTTCCCACCCCCACGTAGATTCTGTTACCTCTACCTTCTCCTCACTCTGTTCTGTCTACCAGCGCCAGGAAGCTCCGGTGTCAGTGCGCTTTATAAGCAACACTTAACATAACATAACATAACATGATTTTTAGGACTGCCTGGGCTAATTGACGCAAATATACGAGAGTGTCGTCTGCATACATAGACACCACGTGATTTGTGTCTCCCAATCGTATCCCCCATACCTCCAGTCGGCCTCGCAGGGTCTCCATCAGCGGCACCATAGCTGCCGCAAACAAAGGCGAGAGGGGACACCCCTGTCTGGTACCCCTTTGTAGCTCAAATACTCTGGATATCAGTCCTCCTTGGCTCATTCTAGCTCGTGGGGCCGTATAGATTGGTTGGAGCCAACTTAGAAACTTAGGACCCAGTCCCATTGCTCTTAATGTTGCCCAAACGTACCCCCAGTCCACCGAATCAAACACTTGTTCGATATCGAGCAGTGATACCGCGCATTCCTCCTGTTCAATTCTAGGGGAGTGCCACACCAGGGCCAATCTCCTGAGATTATTAGCAGTGCTACGATTAGGGTTAGATCCCGATTGAGCTGGATGGCTCAAGAAAGACATATGGGGCAGAAGTTGTTATGCCATCACTCTGCTTAAAATTTTCATATCTATATTAAGAAAAGAGATCGGTCTTTCTGACTTCGCCAACTGAGGGTCCCTATCAGGTTTGGGGGATCATGATAACCAGGACCTCTCTCATACTGTCTGGCAGGATCCGTTGTTGCAGAGCTTCGATGTATACCTCCAAGAGGTGGTCAACCAAGAGGGGAGCAGATCTTATATAAAATTCTGACGATAAACCGTCAGAACCCGGACTTTTTGCAGGTTTCAATCTTTGAATCGCGCTCAGGATTTCCTACCTAGTGATTAGGCTTTCTAGTTCGACCAGGCATGGCAGTTCCACCCCCGAAAGGAACTCATTTATTCTCGCCATTGTGGCGAGACCCCAGCGGCATATACCTGTTCCATATGTGCAGTTAGCACCTCCTATATTGCTGCCCGATTATAAACCAAGTTCCCTTGTGGATCCATCAAATGAACCACGGAGTGTAGGTTTCTCATTTTTCAACAGTTTTGCCAGCAACGCTCCTGACCTGTCCCCGTCCAAGCAGAGTCGCTGTCTATATGCTACTTGGGTACATTTACCCAGGCGCTAAAGGGATTCCATCAGGACCCTACGGGCCTCACTCCACTATACGTTGGGGATATACATGAAGCATGGGCTCTAGTCTCTGTAATTATCTTTCCTGCAGCTTCACTAATCCAATTTAGAAAACTTGTAAAAACATGGCTATTTGACCAATAACTCTCCAATACTTCTCTTCACAAGGTAGACTGCATGATTAAATGAGATTGCCAGCTTAAGTCGCAGCGCCGAGACACCCACGGGTATTTGTTGCGCTTTAGAAATGTTTAAAATAAATAAATAAATAAATCTCTTTCCAACTGCTGTTTCACTTCTTAGGAAGTTTTAATACACAGGCCCGCACCACTACCTTCATTGCCTCCTATTCCGTAGCCCTTCTGGCCACCGTGCCGCAGTTTTCCCTAAAATAATTAGTAAGTCCCTCCTCTATTGTCTTGGCAAATGGTGGGTCCGACAATGCTTCCACCTGCAGCCTCCATGTCGGTATCGCCGGTCATGGGCGTCGTAAGTACAGCGTAAGTAGGTGAAATATATCTGGGTAAATAGGATAAGTCTTTAACATCCGGGGGACATCTCATCAGATAAAAAACACTGATCTATTAAACTATGTGTGTTGGATGCGGGTGTAGAACAGGAAAAGGCTCTCCCCAATGGATTCTTACTCTTCCAAACAACTCTCAACCCCAATCCTTGCAGTGTGTCCCTCAGCGTACCTGCGAGTCTTGGTTTAGTGTTCTGTCTGGGGGGCTCCCGATCTAATTCCCCGTCAAGCACACAGTCACCCATCAGAATCACTCTGTCTCCTAGGTAAGGGGACACTGCAGCCACCACCGCTAAAAAGAAAACCGGACAGTCCGCATTAGGGGCATACACATTACAAATACAAATCTCCCGGTCATCCAATCTTCCATGCAAGATGACATATTGATCCTACGGGTCTATGACATGATGTAGGTGTTGGAACGGCACCCCAGGAGCCACGCAGATTAGAGCTCCCCTAGCGAACAGAGAATAAGACGTTGCATAGAGCTGCCCCCGCCACCTTCGTTTTATACATACTATTGTATCCCCCATACATGAGTTTCCTGCAAACATGCAACTGCAATCTTATATCGCTTTAAGTAAGAAAACACCAGTCTTTGTTTATTTAACACTGCCAAACTCCACACATTCCAGGTAATTAGCTAAATCAAGGAGGGAACCATAGTTGCCATAAGAACTTTTTTTCACTAGTACATTGTTTCCACCTCCCAGTCCTGCAGTGTGACGCTGATACAACTAAACCATGAATAAACTTAAATCCCTTCCCTCTCCCATGAAAATCTTCTCCATTCGAACCCCACCTTCTGATCTCCCATCCCTTGGGCAGTGGTGCGACCCCCCAGTCTCCAGGAGCCGCCTCCCCCCATCCCATATCATCCCACCCAATTTCTTCCAATAGAATAGCCATCCAGATTAGTACAAACAATAACACTCAACAACACCAGCTGGCATCATACCATATAACTTTGAGATTTTGAGTTTATAGTGGTTTGCCAGTGGTTAGGCCATTGTCGAGGTTCAAGAAGTAATTCTTCAGCTCCTCGTACATGCCTCAACCTCTGAAAGGGGCGTGTCCACCCAGTCGGCAGTAAACATATGCCATACTTTAGCTACCCAATCTATCAGAACCCCTTCTCAACCAAGCCCATATGACTTATCTGTGACTATGAGAAGTCCATTTCTTTCTCTGAAGACCCTTCAGGATAAATTCAATTGGAGGTCCATAGGGGGCACCTGTGTAGACGTGTCAGACTCCGATGAGGGATCAGCCATACACAGAGTTCCGTCTGAGCCCAGCCGAACCCGGCCCGAGAATACCACTGATGTCCGTTGTGTCTTGGTGACCATGCTACCACTGGAGTCTTGACGTTCAATGGACTTTGCTTGGGCTGATCACTAAAAAACTCTGCCCCTCCTAGGGCCATGCCCCCCGACCATCCAACCAGTCCGCTGCCTCTGCTGCAGACACAAAAAAACAATGCTCTACCATCATGTTCAATTCTCAGCTTAGCAGAGAACAGCAGGCTGTATTTAAATCCATCATTCCACAATCTTTTTTTAACCACCAGGAATGTTCTTCGATGGTCTTTTACTTGTTGCGTGTAGTCCGGAACAATGGCAATCCGGTGCCCCTCATAGGTAGGCTCCTCTCTCTGTCTGGTGGCCTGTAATATCACGTTCCTATCTCGAAAGTTGAAGAAGAGTGCAATTATGGCTTGCGGGGGTGCACCAGGTCGCGGGGGAAGGACCAGCGCCCTGTGCGCTCTCTCTATATTAAAAAACTTCAACAGTGTTTTAGGAGCTAGGGTTTTAACGATTTAATCCTCCAAGAACAGGTCCGCCGAGGGTCCCTCCGCTTGTTTCGGAAACCCAACAAATCTTAGATTATTTCTCATTGATCGTCCCTCCTGATCTTCGGCCGTCATCGAGCGTAATCACCCGTTTGGAGGAATCCCAAACCGTCTCTTTCAGTTTCTTAACTTCGTCTGCAGGGCCTCAATAGTTTGTTCATTTTTTTAAGTGACCCTGCCAGACACTTTCCGTAGTTCACATCTCAGTAAATTGACGTCAATGGCCACTGCATTGATTTTGTTAACCATGTCATTCCTGGACGACTGTATGGCCCCCATGACGTCGGCCAGCAATGGATCTGAAGCCTCCGATTGCCCGGGATCCTCCCTCTTCATTTCCGCACCGTCACTCACCGTTGCTCCAGTGGGCATGGTTGCGCATAGTTAGAGATGTTGTTGGGTTTGTACTCGGTTGCCTTGCCCCTTCACCATGATGGAGCTCCAAATATCATACCGGTCCCCTCACCAGATGAGGGAAACGTGCAAGAATTTCAGGTTTCAGTTCAGTTCTTGGATTTCCTACACAGGGAATGCCCCTTCGTGTCTCACTCTTCCTGCCCCTTTTGTTATTCTTCTCCACGTACGGCTTTATTTAAATATCTGCCACACAAGATCTCTGTAAGTTATTCCCTGAATGGTCTGGGAATCCTCTAACCTTTACGTTGAGCCCGTTTGTACCCCTTGTCTGCTACATAGGCTTATGGGTTACTGCTCCTGAGTTATTGTCCAGGGTTATATACTGGTATCTCCATATCCACTTTGTCCCTAGCAGCCCCCCCACCCCCCGGCCCCTGTAAAACTTCTTGTTGCAGCCCTACTGTGCCGCACCCATCGGGGCCCCACAATCACCCTCGCAAGCCTTTCGTGTTATCCGCTCTAAGGCACTACATAGTCTCTCCGGGTCCTGGTCTCCCTAGCGGGTCCAACACACTTCAAGGCAGTCAGAGGGTCCCCCCGCCACAGCCCCACACTGTGCACAGGTACCTTCACCCCCAGTGGTACTTGGGGGCTTCCTCCCTCGGTCGCGCACAGCAACTCATGTCTCCGTACTCCCGTTGCATTAGTATGTGCTCGGCGTGTCTTACATAGACTCCAGCCAGCTCCCCACTCTGTCACTACTAGCCTGTGCCCTCTCGCTGCTGCAGGTCGCACTTCATTACATGGGTTCACACCACCTGTTACTAGTCACGCACGTCCAGGAGACCCTCCAAGGGAAGCAGGTTAGAAGAACTCCTCGGCTCCAAGATGGCGCCGCACAGGAAGCCGGGCTGGTGCTCTTCAATCTCTGTGCGGGCCAGTTGTTTAAACAGCTCTCAAGTTTCTCCGTTTAATCTGCTGTACTCCAGGCGGCTGATTGCGGGGTTGATGCCTCTTTTCTGCAACAGGATAATGCCGGATTAATTTCCTGCCGGCGGAAGCTCTGTAAAATTAGGACCGTTCGGCCATCTTGTTCGGCCATGCCCCCTACAAAACCATAGTTCAGTGAGCTTTCCTAATGCAGTGTAGACCTGTTGTTGACTGCCTGCTTTTCATGAAGGAACAAAATAAAGCTTGTTCTTTCAAAGAGAGGTGGTTTGGAGGTTCAAATAGGCCTAAACAAATTCATGTTGCTCTTTACATACCTCCCTAAGAGAAACATAAACCATTAGCACTGCAGTGGTCTCTTTGCCCTGTGTGATGTATTATCTAGCTTGTGAAATGCAAATCTAGCTGGGAAGCAGGAGAGCGCTGAACAATGGGTGTACGCCAAAGGCACACAACAGAACATTTAACTGAAAGACAAAGAGATGTTGCAACTTATTGGATGTGGTGATAATGTTCTGCAAGGTGTTACTCAACTTTTTTTGTATGAACAACAAGCGTAATATTAGTTCAGTCACTGGCAGGCAAGATGTAATACATACTGGACATGGAGAATGAAAAGGATCGCTTGGAGCTCTGACCAGCACTTCTCAAAACCAACTAAACTGGCCTGACTGGTGATTCTTGACTACCGAACTCGGGAAAACTAGACAACATAAAGATACACATCTGTAGGATTACAGGAGTGCCTTAACTTCCACTGGAATATATCACACACCAGAGAGACTACAAAGAGTCTGCTGCCTCTGCCACAGCTGCATCACTAAATAAGAGTTAAAACACGTGTGTCGTAACCTGGATTGTGGATACAGTAAATTTAACTGTATCTTAACCAAACATCGGTGACCAAACCCCATCATCTCTGGTTTCAACCCCAAATCTCACACTGCACCAGAGACTTTACTGCAGGTGGGGTTCTTGGTGTCTGGATGTGGGGTCTATGAGACATTAGGGAATTTCAGCAGCAGTGGCATCTGTTCACTTAATGATCGAACTGCATATGCAAGGACGGACTAGCACAGTAGCCTGGTTGAGAAGCCATCCATCGGCCTCAGACGACAAACCTGAATCCTTTGCATGGAAAAGTCCTTAATAAACAGAGATCGGACAAGTACCCAAGATCCCCAGGTCAGCCAAAGCGCTGCTTAGAATGACACTGGCCACTGGGCCAATGTTATGCAAAACCAAGGGCCTAATGGGGTTAAATCTACTCTCCTAAATGTGCAGGTGTCTTCTACTTTTCTTTTTAGCACCTACTTGTAACTGCTCTATTGAGCTAGCTGTATACAATAAGACCTATTCTACTTTGAAGTTAGTGGCAGCACAGCCTTGGCATTGAAATTATTGAGGTATTCGCTGTGGTGCACTGTAACCGAACCTCTAACACACATCACCACTTAGAGCACGCCTTGGCTGCTTGCCATTGCTACCTGGAGAGGATGAAGAGCCTAATGGAGTTTAAAAAATTCTTCTAGTCCCGGTTCTGCATCTTAGGGATCTTCATTGAAGTCACAGATGAATAACCCAGTGTGCGAGGACACGCACAAACATACTAATGACCCAGTGTGTGAGGACACCAGCACACACAGATGCATATCACGTTAGTGCTTTAATTGCAGACTACAGCGGTATAAAAATCCATATTTCACGGGGAACTGTATAAAGGGTAACAAGTCCAATATGTACACATGCTACTGCACACCGCCAGAAAACCCTATCACAGAATTTTAGAGTTCCTTACATGAAAATCACTTCCTCAAAATTACATTGCATTAATATGTGAGAACGTGTGCCTACTGACGAAAAGTGCAGCCCGATAGGCTTACAGAACAAGAGTTTTAAAAAAACAGACATCCTATCCCTGTAATGCTCCAGCATCATCCACTGCTCGCGATGCCTTGTACTGGCAGTTGCCTCAGACGATCAGTTCATGTTTTTGTGAATAGTTAACACATGTAAATCATTTCAGGCGTTTTTATTTGAAATGCCCAAAAAAGAAGCTGAGGATATGGGGGGTTATAAGTAATCCTTTTTCTAAATTGTAAGATCTTTGTTGATAGTCACAAACACAAGAACACAGTAGCAAACTAAAAGACACAGGCCTTGCAGCTCAAAAGAGGTTCCTAAAACTAGCTTGATTAACGATAGAGTCCGCTTTCGTATCAGAATCAAGGTAATAGTGTCTCCTGCAAGTGTGGACGATTTCCAAGTAGCTGCCTTACATTTGTCTGAAAGAGGAATGCTTCTTAGCCAGGTTGTGGTGGCTTATTTCTGTCTAGTGGAATGGGCCCTGGGCCTCCCGGGTTGGGGGTTTATTAGCCAACTGATAACATTTGGATATTCAGGCAATAATCCAATGAGAGATGGACTGTTTGGAAGAGACCAGACCTTGACAAATGCGATCGTAGTTAATAAAGAGGGGGTAAGATTTGTGTCAGACGGTTTAGGCTTTTGCAGGTGGCCAGCCTTCTGCTACAGAAATGGAGGTTATGACCGTCACTTCCCAGGTGGACTTCCGCCTACCATATTTAGAGATCGCTGCTGGCAGAAGGAGATCTCAATGCCTTTAGAGAAGCCGTCACCACATCAGCTCCTCTAAAGACATTCAGGGTTCGCTGATGGCCCGACATGTTTTCATGTGGCTTCTCAGCTAACATTTTTGTTTTAAAAAAACAAACTCTCAAAATGGAAGTTTGTTTTGGTAAAGGAAAAAAAACAAGCTATGCTAAAGCCAACTGGTCTGGCATCAGCTGCCAGACTTAACTTTCCCAGTGCTTGTTCGGTTTAATCACTGTTTTTATAAAGTATTATTGTTTGTGGAGGTGCCTGGTCCTACCAATTTATAAACAAATCTTGCTTAAAGGCAAAAATATGTTTTAGTCTCTGAAAGCACACATCGAGATATTAGCCTTGGGTGTACAGAGGATGAGTGTGTGTGGATGTCCTTCTTGTGAAAGGGCAGAATTGTGTCACACACACAGAGGGCCAGCCAATGGCAGAAATAGGCGACCAGCTTCCCCATGCTGAGTGCCGAAGTGGGTGAAAGAAAAAAAGAGAATGATCGAACAACAGAGGATGTCCTCTGAGAGCAGGCTGAAAGCCCCCATAAGTACATTTCACATATAATTTTAGTAAACTCAAAAGGTCTTGACTAATACCGGACCTTAGAATGATCGATCTGGTGGAGTAAGCATGGATTCCCGCAGATGAGCCCTTTTGGCACGGCTTTACCATTTTAATGCAACGGTAGTCCAGCTAGAGGAGGTCCTCTTCTTAACTGCCCTGCCCTTTTCGCTGCTAATATCCCCAAAGAACAGCTGGTCGTCAGACTTAACTTCTCTAGTGCGGCTAAAAACAACCGCCTCCAGGGTCCAGTTGATGTATTCCCTCCTCTTCCTTGCTGGAGTGCAGTGGAGGGAAGAAGGGGTGAAGGGTAAAGTAATAAATTGGCACAGATGGAAAGGGATCACTTTTCATTAGCCAGCGAAGCAGTTTTAGTCTTCAACACTACTTCGTCGGGATGGGAGCATGCGAAGGGCGGACGAACTTGCAGAGGCTGCAACCGGCCAATGTTATGGCCACAAGAAAACAGTTTTAAAAGTTAGCAATATTAACAAGCAACAATACAGCATTACAAATCTAACTTCAATAAAAGAAGTGAACACTTGATTCAGATCACACAGGGGTTCCACAAAGGGCGTCGGGGTGTGCGATTACCATAACAAATTGGATAGCAATCTAAGATTTGAACAGTGAAGCTCACCAGAGAACGTAAAAGCAGATACTGCAGCAATGTAGCCTCTGACAGTGCTCACCACACCCACTGCCCAGATAATGAAAGACCAAAGCACAGAATATGGGACAGATGTGCCTTCAGAAGGGCCACGCTATGCTCTGCCCACTAAGTCATCAGGTGATGCCACATCCCCAACATATTTTGTGGAGGGGCAACAAGCAGCCAATATGTCGTCAACCACCTCCAGTGGCAGACGGAAGGAGCTCGGATGTCTACGCGCAACCTCAAACCATGAAGGTCGAGGTCCTAAAGTTTGGAGTGGGGGAACCTGCCCCTACAATAGAGGGAAGAGGGCCGCTCTGAAAGTCAGCTGGAACCGCACATACCACACCATTCTTGGACAGTTCAGTGCGATCAGAAGGTCTTTGGCCCACTCCTGGTTTAGCTTCCTTAAGACCTGGGGAATCAAAAGTATGGGAGGAACCGCACATTCAAGAACAAATCTCCACCAACTAAAGTGCGCCCTCCAAGTTGCCCCGCAATGGATACTAGAGAACACAACATTGTGAGCAGTGCATGTTCTTGTGAGTAGTGCAGTGGTTTAGCTGAGAAAAGCCACACCAGTCAAACACATTTTGAAGTACCTCACAGTGGAGGTCAGCAACATGACAGTGCTTCACGCTATTGGTCTTGTGTTCATGGAACATGCCAGATGGTTTGCAACCAGCCAGATTCCCTGTACATTTGCCCAGTCCCACAGTCTCCCAGCTACCTTGTATAGAGGGTGAGACAGCACAACATTTTGCTTGATGACATACTACATTGTGGTTGGATTGTCTATCAAGAGGTAGAGACAGTCTGGGTCATGAATGGAGGAAAGGGAGGTTTCAGGGCCGGGCAACAAGCCCACAGTTCAAGCAGGATGATTTGCAGGACTTACTCCCCTGGAGACCAGAGACTTCTGATCTCCATTTCCTCCAGGTGCACAATGGCCCTTTCTATAGTATACCAAACAGAGGCCTGCTGTGGAAAGAGTCCGGGTATCCCTTATGAGTGTACAGGGGCTTGCTCTAGCAATCCCAAGGTGATCTGCTGAAGATGGGAAGCGCACCTGGATTTTGCTTAGAGCACGGCAAGAATTGCAGTTAGGTGAGATGAAGGCAGGACCCCCAGGTGTAAGCTAGATGACTTGGTGATGAGTTGCTTACCAGTCGGGCAGAAGTAATGTCGTGTTAAATAACAGCAGCTCAGATGCAGCTGAAGTAAGCTGCAGGACCTCAGATACATTGTTGGACCGGGCCTCCTAATGGGCTCATGCCCTTGAGTGGTGATTCGGTCTAAAGGACCACACGCACCCTCGTGAGGGTCGACTATGGGCCTTTATGCTCTGCAGGAGTGGAAAGGCTAGAAGCGTGACTTTTTAAGGGGGAATGGGGGATGAGAGCGACATTCCTCAGTACAGCTTCCAACGCCTAAATGGATCGAACACCACCTACAGGTGAGTAAGAATAACGGCTAAGACAGTTTGGAGTCTGAATCAAGAGGTGAGGATTCTATAGGTAGGGGTATCCATCGGAAAATGTGATGTGTTCTAAACACTCAAAATGTCCATGACTTAACATGTATACAAATAAGTGGTTGTTAAACTCCCAGAATGCAACTAGAGGAATACAAGGGCTTTAAATGTGGTCACAAAATGCAGGGCCTTTGGCAGCTTCCAATGCTTGTGGCTACTGACTATCCAAAAACGTCCCCATTGGGTACAGAACAAAGGGAACTCTAAAACCACAAATAATTGTTCCCAACAAGAAATGTAGCATCTTACGTAACAATCCATCTCACCTCGTCTGGTGAAATACTCGCGTGAGTACCTTCCAGAAAGCGCAAAGTGTGGAGGGATATCACCCAGAAGTTCGATGATGTGAGCAATATGATCTAAGAAAAACAAAAGGAAACATTAGTGTGAGAGAGACCGCCGGCCGGCATCCAGCAGGAGTCAAGGGCAACACAATAAGGGTGCTAAGCTTCTCTAGACATGTTTGAGAGAAATGAATGCTGAATTGCACTGCCTAATGATGGCACCACTACATTACTATGCACACAGAAATATGAACTTTACCAGGGGCCGTATGACAGAAAGTGCCCCGGGGGTGCACTCGCTTTATGCAGCCCTAGAGGCACGTTGATATCACAGAAGGGGCTGCAGACCCTTGTGCGGACCCTTTTGTAATACTAAGAGCGCTGGCGTACATATAGCACCAGGGCTATTAGGAGAGGAAGGTTCCCTCCTTTGCATGGGGCGTGGACCCCAAACCTCCCCAGCCCTCTCTTCTAACGCCAACGAAGCCGCCTCCAACCTCACCCTTTGGTTATCCAACACCGCCGACACCTTAGCACCACTGAAAAAACGTCAACACAAACTTGGCATCAAGAAGGCCTCATGGTTCAACGACGACCTCAAGAAATCCAAGAAACTGTGCCGCTCCCTTGAAAAGGCCTGGAAAAAAGACCCATCCACCAGCAACAAGGACGCCTTCAAAAGCGCCATCCGCACTCACCACCAACTGATCCGAAAAGCCAAGAAAACTGCATTCAAAGATCGACTTGACAACAACGCCCACAACAGCAACGAACTTTTCAACATCGTCAAGGAATTTTCCAACCCCTCGGCCAACTCCAACGACATCACCCCCTCTCAAACCCTCTGCGATTCCCTAGCCTCTTTTTTCCACAACAAGATTGCTGACATCCACAACAGCTTTGACAACCAACCCGGAAACCAACCCACCCTACCATCAACGGACCATCTTCCCCCCGTTAACACCCTTAACGCCTGGAACCCAATCTCCATTGAGGACACCATCCGCCTGATGAATTCCATCCACTCTGGTTCCCCCACAGACCCATGCCCCCACCACATCTTCAACAAAGCAGACTCCGTCATAGCTCCGCACCTCCGAGACGTCATCAACTGCTCCTTCAACTCCGCTACCTTCCCAGAAGATTGGAAACACGCTGAACTCACCGCCCTTCTGAAAAAACCAACAGCAGACCCCACCGAACTCAAAAACTACCGCCCCATCTCGCTTCTTCCATTCCCGGCCAAAGTCATCGAGAAAGCTGTCAACAACCAGCTCGCCGCCTTCCTCGAAGCCAACAAATCACTCGACCCCTCACAATCTGGCTTCCGAGCCAAACACAGCACTGAGACCGCCCTCATCGCAGCAACAGACGACATTCGAACTCTACTGGACAATGGAGACACAGTCGCCCTCATCCTCCTCGACCTCTCTGCAGCCTTCGACACAGTCTGCCACAGCACCCTTTTACAACGCCTCAGAAACATCGGAATCCAAGGAAAGGCACTGGAGTGGATCACCTCGTTCCTCACCGGAAGAACCCAGAGAGTCCGCCTACCACCATTCAAGTCCGAGGCCTCTGAAATCATCTGCGGCGTACCACAAGGATCCTCACTCAGTCCCACCCTCTTCAACGTATACATGAGCCCCCTCGCGGCCATCGCCCGCCAACACAACCTCAACATCATCTCTTACGCGGATGACACTCAACTGATCCTATCTCTCACCAAGGACCCCAGCACCGCTAAAACTAACCTACACGAAGGAATGAAAGAAGTCGCCGAATGGATGAAACAAAGCCGTCTGAAACTGAACTCAGACAAAACAGAAGTCCTCATCTTAGGTAAATCCCCCTCTGCATGGGACGACTCCTGGTGGCCGGAAGCCCTCGGAAATGCACCCATCCCGACAGACCACACACGGAACCTTGGCGTCATCCTGGATTCTTCACTCTCAATGAACAGACAAGTCAGCGCCGTATCCTCCTCCTGCTTTAACATTCTTCGCATGCTCAGAAAAACATTTCGCTGGATCCCCTCCGAAACAAGGAAAACAGTCACCCACGCTCTAGTCACGAGCCGACTGGACTACGGAAACACCCTCTACGCAGGTACCACCGCTAAACTCCAGAAGAAACTACAACGAATCCAAAACGCCTCAGCCAGGCTCATATTAGACATCCCACGCAACGAACACATCTCTGGTCACCTTAAAGACCTCCACTGGCTACCCGTCAATAAGAGGATCACTTTCCGACTGCTTACCCACGCACACAAATCACTCTACGACATCGGACCAGATTGCCTCAACTCCCGACTGTCCTTCTACACCCCCTCCCGCCAACTTCGCTCTTCCAGCCAAGCCTTCGCCACTGTACCTCGCATCAACAAGACCACCATGGGAGGCAGATCCTTCTCATACCTGGCTGCCAAAACATGGAACTCTCTCCCCGCTTACCTTCGCCTCACCCAGAATCACCTAGCGTTCAGAAAGCAGCTTAAAACGTGGATATTTGACAAATATTCCACCTCCCCTTCCTAAGCGCCTTGAAACCCTCTGGGTATGTAGTGCGCTATATAAATGTTTTGACTTGACTTGACTTGACATTGTCAGTGCGCCCCGGGGGCAGCCCTCATTGCTGTTTAAAGGGGGTCCCACGGACCCCCGCCAGACATTCTTTCTGCAGGCGAATGCAGTCATTCACCACTTACTGCACCTACCAGCAGGGGTATCTCTTACCCTTCTTAAAAGTGCAGGCGGGCTGCCGCCTGCACTGTGACACACAGGGTAGCTTTTAAACAGCTGCTCCATATTTCACTTGAAAGTGCTGCCCCTGGGGCACTACATTCATCACAATAGGGCGCACTTTCTCTGTTTGAGCCTGGCGCACCTGTTTAAAGGTGTGCCATGGCACAAACAGGGAAAGTGTGCCCTATTAGTAATACAGACCAGATCGTTGAATTGGATTACCACTGATTGAAAGACTACAACTGTGTTTTAAATTAATCTGTCTGTCTTTAGCCCCTACTATTTTTCATTAATGTATCCTTGTATTATAAATTATGAGCCTCGGATTTAGGCATTCAAGCTTCATTTGATTATTCACTTGTCAAACCAAGCATCACAGTCAACGGGCCAACCCACATGTGAGCAAAGCGTCTGCTCACTCTGTTTCAACCAGAAGCCATCCTCTGGTGAAGTTAACCCAGCTAAGTGTTCGCTCACATTCAACCAGTCTACTCCCCAGTGGATCAAACCAACTGGTCATCAGACTTCAACCATACTATGCACCAAACCAGACCAGTATAGGTTAGGGACCAGCTCAATCTCCTGCAAACAACCCACCTACACAAGAGTCCAGTCCAACTAACTACTCACCACCTTCAGCAAACTGGCTTATCTGGGGTCACAGCAAACTGCTCATGCACTTTCAACCAGTCGCTACGTCAGTCACTTTAACTGCTCACCAAGCCTTTGCACCAGTGAACCTAAAAACGAACAGCTCACCAGGTTTCACCTTAATCAACTTGCAACACAATCAGCCAGGTTCTCAAGATAAAGTTCAAAATATACTCGCAGACGTTGACTCCAATGTTTCGAGTAAACTGCTGATGTTTTTGGATTCACAGAGAATCCAGGTGCCCTTCTGGGAAGCTGCAACAATCACATGTTCCCAGGAGCACTATTGGAACTCTTGGACGAATTCTAGGTTCCTTCCTTACAAAGATATTTTCACATGCATAAATGTAACAAGTGTACGTTTACGTACATGCAAATACTTTCCAATAGTACCATTGTACTCTGAAATGTATTTTTTACTTTATGTGGCAAGTCTTCTACAGTCCATCATTTTTAGAAGAGTTACCCTCCTATTCTCATCCCGGATACAGGTTTGCTTTTGGCCTCAGCTAAAGTCATTTCAGACTCCTTCCTGGGTGGAATGTGCCTTGCAAAACTTTAAAACCCAGAAACTTTCAAAATGGGTCAGTGTTTACAAGATATTCAAAGGCATTCCCTGGCATGCCCACTCCCCTCTCCAGTGCGCACATTTGTTCACACATACGGGTGTAATATTGAGCACAGTAAACCCCTTTGCAGGTGTAAATTTATTTGTTATTAATTAAACTAAAAATAGACTGTGTTGTGTCACTTGTAAAACAAGACATCTGCGCAATTAAGTCCAGTTTAAATGCCAAAAAGGAATTTCAATATCAAAATGGACGAGATTAGATCAGAAAGCACCAGGCTCACAAGCGCCTCGAAAACATGAAGCATATTCTCAACAACCCTGGAAACTGAAAAAAAAGGAAACCTACTGGGTTGCACTGGAAACGCAAGGAACAGAAGGACTGGTAGAGGATTTTGTTCAGCAATTTAAAGAGCAACTTGTAGACATGCCATAGACACAAAATGCTGGACATGCAGTGATCACCAGACAATTTACACCACCACTCAAACAATTCAACAAACAAACTGGTTAGTTTAATTAATAAATGTTATTTATGGAACATAAGTGAGACTATTTATCTGAACAGGAGGATTTCAACAAAGAATTTGTAACACAGCCACAGGATAATGACCCATGGTTGGTTAAATTTAAGCGTCGGAACTGGACATAAATAGAGAAGGTGACAGAAAAGATGGATGGTAGTTGCCAACAATAACATGACAATTTATACATTTACCACATACACACAACTGGGTTTCGGAATAGGATTAGTGATAGCATTTTTGCTGTAGAAAGTGATATTTGCAAGCAGTCTTGAACTTGGGAATGTGATAAGTCTGAATGCGAGTAGGCAGAAAGTAGGCTCCAGTGACGCCATTATATGCTATACCCTTGCTCCCATCATACAACCAATCCACCGATGAAGGTGCACAGGATACAATCTCTACAACACAATGAATCACTCAGCCAATGTCATGAAAGGCCTAGAGTCCTGCCATATTAAGAACACAAGAGCTGCATAACAACAGAGAATGGGCCACACATGCAGCAGTCAGTCAACTGATGCAACAGCTAATAACATCTGCACTTTCAGGCTCCAAATTCTTGTGGTGTCTTGAATTGTATCCTTCCCTCTGTTCTACAACATTCTCCTTTGCAGTCTCTCCTTCACAACGTGCAGTTTATTAAATCACAAGTGTTTGCCTCCCACCCGCACCCCCTTTAGAAAGTCAGGTTTTACAATTGACAAACCTTCATCCCGAGTGTAGTCTTCTCCGGAGTGCGGCTCGAATAAATAGTCGCCGGTCACCAACTCGAAGACCTTCCGAATGAGGGAAAGAGCGAGATGCAGAGAAAGGGAGAGAAGAAACAAATGCACTCAGTCACCACAGCGAAACCTTCCCACGTCCACAGATCCAGAGTCTAAAGGAGCCCAGGACAACCAGGACCCCTGCTGCACTCCTGCTTTCATATGAAGATGAGGTACCCGTGGTACCATCAGCCAATGGAGGGCTCTGTAGGGGAGGACTACTTTCAAGACAAGCTCACCATTATCAGCATACTTAATGAATTTATAAACATTACCATATATCCGCCTACATTCAGAATCCTGGCACACTTTCTATAAAAGAGAAACCTTCTTTCAAAAACTATAAGTATGCATGCCATTCTGAAACAGTGCTTTTTATTAAATGACTGGTTTCGAATTAAATCTATCTTAAAACAACGTGCTGCTCTATAAAAGCCATGTTTTAAAACTCCTATTTTATTAGGGATAAAAAAGCAACAGTCCACAAGCCCAGCACCACCTTAAGGCGGCCTGCTGAAGGGTCCAAAAACGCGATGCGGTGACTGCCTGTTTCACATGACATTTTTCAGCTTAGAGAACGGATATTAGTCACTATCTCCTAAGGTATTAAGATTTTGTATTCTCCTGCATTTGCTGCGACAGCAGACAGGCTCTTATGCAGGAAAATAAGAGAACATTACTGGAGATCTTGAAGTGAAAGTAAGTAAACGTTTGTGGTCCACCAGGACATCTTTAAGGCATATGGAAATCTAGAACTAGACCAGGTCAGGATGGCTCTCCACATTTAGGAGAAAAGTGAAACCTGAGGTCAGTAAAACTGGTAACAGATCGGGGAGAACCACTCGAGCGGCTGCTCTGCAATCAAGAGTCTAGTAGTACTTGGCAAAAGTATGGACTGATGTCCACACGGCCACCGTTTCAATGCAGCTAATGTGGACATTATCTGAGGACAGTAGCAAGCCCTCATTTTCCTCCGGTTGGGTGAGGTATAGCCCTACTCTGATGAGGTCACTGGCTTATGAGATAGCTTGAATCCACCTGGCAATTCATAATCTAGATGCAACCCCTACAGAGTTCCCCAGAATCATTTAGATGCCGCTAGGCCCATACAAAGAGGGGAAGTGTTTAGGTTGGACTTAAACTGCCCTTTCCAACTTCTGTTGGTGGTTAGGCAATGCCCAGCATACCAAAGGAAAGGGAAAAGGCATATTTCAGGTACAGTGAGGAAATATATTTATTCATTTTTAGCATGAAGGGCGTGTTCATTCTCCCCGGCACACAAGCCAGCTACAATTTCAATTCAGAGCCAAGGGAATGCAGGTTGTCACTTCCACACAGGACTAAGGCAACCAGCAGGTAAAGCACCTTTTTTGGATACTCCAAGGATGTCTCCTCGGTGGAAAGCAATCGCCCTGCACACCATCTTGTGGTCCCACACGCCTAACATGTCACAGCACACTGCTCTCCACAGTAGAAACCCAGGTAGAGGGACTCTGAATTTTATATCAGAAGCGTCTTTGAGCAGTGTGCTCACCGGTCCTGCAGGTACGAAGGCGCGTGCCCTTTTAGAACCAACCAGCTGACACCGGCTCGCAGTCACCCTCACTATTGGTGAGACACACATTAGGCACTACAGGTGCTCCCAATAACAAGCAGAGTCAGGGAGCCCCTCCTGAGGGCATGCAAACTTTGAGGTCCAACAGGTGAAGACAGAAGTCAGACCAGAAATGAAGAGACAGGGAAGGGTGGCCTTGTCTTTCCAAACCATGCTGGACTTATATCCCGACACGTTAGTCATCTGCAAGTTGTTTTTTTACCTTTTGATCTTTCAAGTCTAGGTAGATGAATAGTTCCTTTTTCCTGAGTGAAAGGGCCACCACAGCAATGAGACTCAAGAAGATCAGGACAGATTCCAGGATGAAAGGTCGAATTTTAGAGGTTACTGCTGATGACAAATCACAGAAAGATCAGGATAATTTGGGGTACCGGAGTCTTTTAGCTTTCATGAAGCTGGGTTCCCTTATTTTCCTTGAGGATTATTCTGTGCATGTTTTGGCACGCGGGACTCATTCCCTTTCTCTCTCGCCCTTAATGTTGTGTGGAAACACTATAAAAAAAGAGCACGAGGGTCTTTCTCTTATTATTTCCACTCACATGATGGGGCTCTTCATCAAAAGCAGAAGAGAAGAGTACAACTAATGGGCAGCAAAAGGGTAGAAACCTCCCAGTTTAAAATGGCTGAAAAGACAAGGAAGCATTCAGATCTTTCAAGTGAAAATAAAGAAGGTTGGAAAATCAGTAGATCTTCTATCTGTGGAGCTGCTGCCTGGAGAGCTTGATCCCCGGACTGGAAACATGGACTTTACTTCAATTTCCACCACTTTCTATCATGAGAGTGTGAATATGTGAACTCTGTGTAAGAAGTGCTCTTCTCAACTCCTTGGCAAAGGCAGCCATCTGGCTGCACTCTCCTACAGCTCTCTCCTATGCGCTAGAATTAGCAAGGGCCCAGTCATGTAACTAAATTAACACACAAGCAAATACCCTGGTTAATGTCGCCCGCTGACATGCCTGTCTTTAGATCTCACACGTGCAGAAGACATCCCAATATTTAGGGCTACCAATTAATATTGTAAGATTTATGAAGGAGGTGAAAAGCTGACAGCGAAACTTGTTTTTTACACCCAATCAATGGAAAAGGTATTCCTACCATACAGGCTGTGCTCCAGATATCGGCAGGTGTTCCATAGCTAGCACCAATCAGGACTTCTATCGCTCGATACTGTCGGGTCTGGATGTCTTCGGTAAAGTGCTTGTGCTGAAAGAGATGTGCAATAAAAATTATTACTTAGGAGAACACGCACTCTTCATTTTGGCGCAAGGTACCGAATGTGTTAAGCCCGGATATAACTGCACCTTTTCTGAAATGATGAGCAGAGACTATTTGCTGGTATTGGAGGGGTGGAGAGATGTGTGTGTGTGTGTGTGTTGGGGGGTGGGGCCTGGGGAGGGAATTTCTAAACTATTCAAAGTCTTAAATTACATTGAACAAAGTTTGAGCTACCAAGATAGTAATGTCTCTTCTTGTAAAAGACCATTCAAATAAATAAATATCAAAAATGCTAAAAGTGACGTGAAGTGTATGTAAAAAAAATAATAATGTATAAATAAAGCAATAATATGTAGAGCAAAAGGAGCATATGTGTGTTTATGTGTAATAGAGGAACAGAATGTGTTGGACTTGGCCCTTTTCCCCCGAAAATTTTCGCCTTTCACCCCCCTAATTTAGGATGTCTTCCCCATGGTAAAGATTAGTGTATAGGCCACGTGAGGTATGAGATGCCCTGCTCAATGTGTACTATCATGCAATAGTGTGTGCACTGATTTAACCCCCATTGTAAACATGCACCCCAATGAAATGCTGCATCTGAAATGGCTGCCATGGCTGGGCGTTGTGCCACCTGACTGCAGTGGGTTAGCGGTCTAGACGTTAGGTACCCAGCCACCCCAGCATTTGGAGGGAAAGCCTGGCACCCAGGGTGCTCTACTCCTCCCCCTGAGCCAGTTTGCCACAGAATTCCAGAAGCTGCTGGCACTGTCTGGGAGGTGGGGTGAAGAGGGTATAAATAAGGGGGATGTGCCACCATGTGCTGAGACAGAGCTGGGGCAGGAACGCGAGGGGACCTGCTGCCAGGGGATACCGCCACTTGGGCCTGTGTGCTGGACCCTGCACTGAACTGGAACACCCCTCCTGTCCCCAGGACTAGTGGAAGCCCCACTTCAGGAGTTCAGGCTGCTTTTCAGGAGGAGGCAGAAACGGTGTTCATACGTCGACGTTTCGGTCCCTGGTGGTACAAATCCTTGGGACCATCTTCAGGACAAAAAGTTGCACAATAATATCTAATGTACAGAAACAACAATACACAATGTCAGTGTTACAAAACCTGTGACACAAAGAAAAGACTGTTTTCCGATCAAAGAAGCTCTTATAGTCATCCAAGGAGTATTAGAATCAAGACCTAGTCCTCACCAAGTTCCAACTTGGTTCATTACTGAATGTGCTAAAATTGCATTAGAGGAGAACTATTTTCTATTCTACAATGACTTCTATGTCCAACTCCAAGGCGTTGCTATGGGCGCGATTTTCGCGCCGAGCATAGCTAATTTGTTTGTTGCATCCTTTGAGGAAAGGGTTATTTATAACAACAATCCCTTAAGCCCTAATCTAGCTCACTACCTACGATATATCGATGATATATGCATAGTGTGGGAGGGTTTGTACCACCAGGGACTGAAACGTCGACGTATGAACACCGTTTCTGCCTAAATCATTTAATTTGGTTTTACACACCAACTGAATATGTGTAATGCATTTCTGAACATGGTTATTTGCAAAACTCATGTTTAATGCGTAAGGTGTTCCCCCTACCACTCAACATTGTTTGAACTAAGTGGTAGTTGATGTTGCCAGAAATCAATTGATCAAAAAATCTATGCATTATTAAAGAACTATATATTTTTGATAAACTTTTGTTTTCATTATAAGCTCCTGTGACAACTACATAATTAAGTGTTCATTGATATGACACGACCAAATAATCAAGTTACTGTATAAATGATTCCTTTAGGGATTCTCTTTTGTTATGGTTATTAACGATACCCAGTCCCTAGGGGATTATTGTTTGGCTCTATTGTTTTTGAAGTTCAGGAGGAGGGCCACGCTGCAGAGGAGGATGGTGGCAGCCTACCGCCCTGTTTTGATTAAGCCCCCACTGTCTGTTGACTTGGCCCAGTAGTGCCTGCTGCTCTGTCCTCTGGCCCCCTGAAGAAGTAGGGCCCTCCTAGGTCCCTGAAGCTGCTGGGACCCTGCGCCACGCAAGCTCTGCGCCTAGAAGCCCCTGAAGCAGAGGAGAGCATCAGATTGGGGCTGGAATGGACCCCCCGCCCCCACCTCACCCAGGAGGTGAGGAGCTTTACCCTGGGGCTTGCTGCTGGGACTGTTAGCCCCCCCCCCCCTTTTGCGCTGTGCTGGACGGAAGAATTAGCTGGGCTCTGCCTGCGAAGCGCCGTGATCTCTAGGTGCTAACCAACCTAGAAATGTGCCCCCTGAACTGCCCTGCCACAGCCGTGTGGCCTGTCCTGCCAGAGTCTGCTTTTCAAAGCGCTCTCCTGCTGGATCAAGTGCTGTGAGCGCTACCGTGTACTCCAAGCGCTGTGTCCCTTTGAGGCGCTATCCATTTTGCACGCGCTGTTGCCGATCACCGCCGCAGCCTGGGAGCAAGGAGGAGGTGAGGCTGCACTTCTGTATGAGTAATTAATAAACGGGTGCCCACCCCGCGTTTGCCTGCCTTATAGGCGCTACCGATTGACTCACCGCTGCAGCCCCGGTCGTCTGTCTGCCCCCTGGGGCGCTTTGCCACCGAGAGCGCTGCCGATCTCACCGCTGCGGCCCGGGAATTGCTGGCGCTGCCTCGCGCCGCCCTGAGGCCTTCTGTCACCACTGCGACCCGGCGCGGGACTCTGACAGCCACCACTGCTGTCTGTGTCGCCCTGGCGGCTCCTGGAGCCAGGGAGGGGGCCTCCGTATCGCGTTGCTGGGCTGCGCTGGGCCCAGTGAGGTGCGAGCACTCCCCTCACGTGACGGGGCCCCCGGCTGCGTCATTGGCCGCGCCCCCGCCCCTGCCTCGCAACGATTGGCCGGCCCGGCAGCACCCCTGGAAAGCGGTCCCTAATTGGCCCTGACGGCCGAGGGAGGAACAAGGAAGCCGCATTGTGGGGGCTCTGGAAAGAGAGGGGGTCCCCTGCCTCTCCCAGACCGGCCGAGAAGCAGGAAGAGGCCAGAGAAGGAGCGGGAAGCCTCGAAAGACCTGGAGGGACCCGGGTGAGGCCGCCAGGAAGGTGTGGGCGCTAGCGGGGCTCCCGCGTGGAACAGGGAAGCCCCGCGCCCGTCGGCAGCTGCAAGAGAGGAGTCACCTCGAGGAGCCCGGTGAGTGGGGCTCAGCTAAGGGGTGGAGAGTGCAACGGGGCACACTGTCGGTGCTCGACCCCCCCGCCCCCCCCCTCTTTTGAAAACTGTAATTGGGCCCCGTGGGCCCTGGTTGCATACAGTAGACCCCCGGACTGGGCAAGAGTCCCCAGTGAGAGTTGGAAGACTGTTTGGGTTAGTAGAATAACCCCTGGTTAGGGGATTGTCCTTGGTACGCTGCCCTCACGCAGGAGCTAGGAGACCCTACTTTAGTGGTTCCCCTGAGGTCCCAAATGACTACTGAAGCCTGCCTAAGGAAAGGTTGCCTGTCTCTCCACAAGTGGGTTTTACTCCTGCCTAAAGAAATGGTTCTGCCCCTGTCCCCTTTATAGTGACAGGTGGTCTGATGTCTAAAGGGAGGTTAATGCACATGTTTCTTTGCGGGAGTATTACGTGAGTCCCAAGGCTAATGCCCCTAAGGCCTACCGTTTTCCTAGGATGGATTCCGGCCTCATGATTTAGGCCTGCTCCGCCCTATGCCAGATGTTGATGCTAGGTGCGTAGGGTTCTTTTCACAGGAGACGCTGATGCAGGCCATACTGTGTGTTATGCCTAATGTTTATCTTTATGCAGAGTGCTGGCTGTTATATGCATACTGATGTTTTACGCTAACTGAGGTTGCTTTAGGTCTTTCCCTACAGCCTGGACACTAGTGGACTTACTTACCTTTTTCTTGCCTTTCCCATTTTCCTTGTAAATAATCCCCCTGATATCCATTGCCCTGGCGCCAGTTGGCGCCCTATTGTGATTACTGTCCTTTTCTGTGTTTTACCTTTGCAGGTTGGACCTAATACAAAAGTTATTATTTTTCCAACCAGAACTGGCGTTGTGTCTATTTTGTGGTGTGCCTGGTGTGTCGTCTGTGGGTACTGCGTGGATGCTTCACACATGTCCTCAGGAGTTTGGCCTGCCCGCTCTGCTCCATGCTACCCCCATAGAATTGGCTACCTCATTTCTAACAGAAAGTAAAAGAGACAAAGAAAGTGTGATGGAGAGAAAACCAGTGCTTGTGCACGATACATGTTTCCCCTCATTCTAAGGGTGTCTCCCAGGACACTTCAGAACTTTTACTGGCCCACTGCGAAGGCTTTGCTTTTTTTGAAAACTCGTATTCCCATCATTGGTCAAATCGGGATTCACTAAAAATTTTAATATGGGCCAGTGAGGGAGACAGAGAGCAGTAGTGAGAGAGACACACACACACAAAAGGCGAATGAGAGAAGAAGATGGACTGACAGAGAGAAAGAATCATTATAAACGAGAGTTGGAAATAAAAGTCAACCCAAGCAGACCTGATACTACAGGTGATTTGCTCTGGTGAGACCCTACACTTGCAGTCCTGAGGCAGACGCGCTGCTCTTCAGACTGATTGTGAGCTGGTGATGCCAGACTGAGCTCTACAGGAGGCACATGCATCAAATAAGCTATTATTGGCTTCCAAAACCCCAGTGTGCTGTACATTTAGCAGTAGATCCCACAGTCAGTTCACAGAGTGAGACGTCCGAAGAGCCATCAGAGATTACTTACTACCCAACAGGCGTTGCCGAGGTCTGCAATCTTGACTTGGATTTTGTCTGCATTCTGTGGCTCCAAGGGGTTGACCAAGAAGTCGGTGGGACTGTAAGTGCCTTGAGCAGAGAAAAAGAAAGAATGTACGTTAGCACTTCGCATCGGGTGCCCTTCTAAAAGGCGACATCATATAACCTATAAGAACTCTGGTCAACCAGAAGAAAACATTATTCCTCAATATCCCATAGCATCTTTTGAGGGTGTGAGAGACCCCACAGGATACTCTGGACTAAGCTAAGAGATTTCGCAGAGAGGGCAGGGCACAGGAGCATAAAGGGCACAGTGAGGAGGCGGGTGACAGCGAGTCCGAGGCAGGTGGCAGCAGAGTCCATGTGAAGAGTGCACACACCATCTTCAGTTATGAGCAGGACTTGTCACCATGACTGATCCTCACCCAAACACTTTTATGCCCGAGGGAGCTTCTCCATCAGGTCAGAGGTTAGAATCTTCATTTTGCGTCACTTTAGAGGGATGGTCCACCATCATGCCAAGCAGGGACTCGGTTAGTTCATTTTTTCATGGTGAAAATAAGATAAAACAACAGTAGGGACAGTTCAAAGAGACCACGAGCCACTGGGAGGTAGGTGGGACTTTTATGAAGTCCAAGAAAATACCCATGTGGAAGAAGTAGGACTACAAGTAGATCACTTGTCCTTCTTCGTTCTGAGACTCTCTCTCATATTTGTTAAAGGTAGCATAAAGTACCACGCTAACGCAACCTTAATAGTGCAATCAGGGCCACAGTATAAACTCTTGAGCATATAAACTTTGAAGCCAGGCCTGACCCTCAGTGTATCGTCTTGGAGTCAGTGTCCAATCAATAGTACTTAGCTTTACACATTTCAGGAATAGGATCTCTCATCAATGGAGTGTAGCTGCTTTACCCCTTTGTGCTAAGGGCTGTTATCTGTCATTACAGAAAATAAAACACAAAACTATATATCTGGCTAGATTATTTAGGAGAAGTTAAGCCTCTGAGTAGAATCACAGATTACAACGAGTCTGTAGGACTATTGTCCTTAGATCTATCTAAATGACAATTTGAAGCCAGAGTGCAAAGTTTTTTCCACTAGAGCGGAAGGATTGGGAAAAGGGTAGGTAAAAAAAAAACTGTGAATGCTGTGGAAATCAGAAATTCATTTATGAAGGAAAGAGGGAAAAATCCCAAATGATATTTTATTACAATGAAAAAGCATTTGGGTTTCTTCTATACAAATAGGCTGACGCTCACTCATGCCTCTCACTGATGTAGTAACCAAACCAACATTCCAATACCATGCCTGTAATTCAGCCTTGTGCACGGATTCAAAAGGTGTACCTGTTAGTATTGAAAGGGCAACATTCAGTTCCCAAGGAACTTCCTTACACGTTCCCAAGTCTGCCTGCTTGTTGATCTCTTCCACTTCACTCCATACAATGATTTTGGGACAGGACTTTCTCCTCCTTCATGACTGCTCTTTAATCATCAGTGAGTTTCAAATGTCCATTCTGCAAGAACTCAGGAGCCGGGCAGTCACGGTCAGGCTGGGATGGAAGATTCTGCCCAACATTGTGCAGAGCAGATCTGGCCTGATCAGAGGTGTGCGTCAGAAGTGACAAATGAAAAGGGTAAGGGCACCACCACCGACGTGGCTCATCTGCGCCAATGAGAATCATCTTCACGAGTACCAAGAGTCCGGGCCACTCCGAGTGTACCGATATAAACAGTTTGCATCGACTAAAACAATCTTAAATGTATATACAGACAGTTTAGTTTGTTATTAGTAGAGCATAATGGTTTCCCATTGGTGAGGAAGTAAAATCATTCAAGTTTACAGACTTAACCCCTTCCAAGCTGATGACGGCCGGGAGCCGTCATGGCACACAGTGCTCGTGTGCTGATGACGGCTCCCGGCCGTCATGACCACGCCCGCGATCGGAATGTGCCGCACAGGAGCGGAATTCCGGCCGCGGGCAAGGGGTTAAGATTAGTATTTGATGACGTCTGAGAAAGATGTAAATATCGCATGAATTGTTTGCAATTGAACATTTTCAGAAAAGATGAGCAGGGAAGAATCACAACGATCTGGATGAACTCTAGACACTGATGGCCAATGCCAGTTTAGTGAACCTCAGCCGGCACGCGTTTTGTCAAGAAAACGTCTTCAAAGCTGTGAAAGATAAGTCAGAATGATCTCAAATGAGAGTGAGAGGAAGGTCTGGATTAAGATTCTAATGAAATATAGAGGTGAGTAAGAGAGGGAAACAATATGAGGGCGCAAGATATGCGACACCATAAGCGCCACAAGAAGTGATGAGAGTTAAGGATAATGAGAGAGGACTTTCAGTGAGAGCAGAGAATAGAGCTAACAAAAATACAGCACCGGCAAATGGTCGAATGGTAATATTAGTCTATGAACGATCCGATCGATCACCTGAGTGTATAGACTGAAGATTCATATTTTAACGAAGGGAGGACCGCCGTCAGCTCAACAGAGTACTTGGAACGGCCATCACGGCGAGACGACGATAGTCCTATCAAGGTCTAAATCAGGCCCTAAGAGAGAGTACCGTAAAGTAACAATGGTCAAGGTTATAACCATAAATAATTAAGTCAGCGGAGGGAGAAAGGAAAACATACCCATCAGAAATATCCAATGGCAGAATTTATAAGCCTTGACTGGGACTGCAAACTACGCAAGAGGGGGCCAAGCAAAGAGTCAGGATCTTGAGACACAGCAAGGCCATGGAGGGTTTGAGTGGGCAGGACAAACAAGGAAGGGGGAGGAAAGACTGAATGCAAATATACACTAGTAGGAGTGCTAATAAAAAAGTACCTCCATATGTGCACGGCCAGTGGAAGGACACTAGTCACAGGAAGCTGTAGTTGGTCCATGCTCCAGAACATGGACTGATACACAAAGACAAACGAGGTCTGACACAAAAACAAAAAAAAAAAAAAACAAAGAGGAGGGAGGTGCCCAGGAGGAGCAGACCAATGAGAAATAATTAAATGAGTGACCTTGAAGACAACCAATAGTAAGTAACGGTGGGCTCAAAGCCCTTTAAATGTTTAAAAATAAAAAATAGATTCGCAGACAGTGCGCATCCAGGCGAGACCTAAAATCAATGGGAAGTAACAGATGGGCTTCTGAGCACTTCTCAAGCCGACTTGCAGACAGTGCATGCGCTGTCCAGGCAGGACCTAAAATAAAAGAGGAAAAATAAACTGTCACTCCTATAAGGGTATTCTAGACTCCTGCTCGCTGGCTCAGTTCTTCTGCATTCATGAAAATCAGTAAAGATGCCCTGATGGACAAGAGGATTAAACAAAATAGAAGGGAGGGCTTGGATGACCTGAAAGCTCAACACAACTGCATTATAAAAGGTCATCTACATGAAAATGGATGGTGGCAATAAGAAAAGAGAATTTCAAAATTGTGATCCTCAAAATGAGACGGACCGAGATGGAGCAGTGCGTAACAGTAGTACATGGGAAAGTATCAACCTTCAGTGCCTGGAAAGCAGGAATGTACTCCAACCCGCACTGCAAGTTTGGGCAAAGGTCGACAATCTGGAGAGAAGCAAGAGTAACTGTGGTTAGGGTCTCATACATTAACCTGAATCCTTATATGAAGGACTTATCAGGCAGCACGTGATGCAATAAGACTTTCAGTCCAAATTATTGTGAGGGAAGTTTTTAAGTTCTCAACTAGAGGAGGAAGCAATAGAAAGAATAGAAAAAGGAAGGAGATCTTTCCTGTTGGCACCACAGAAGCCTAAGAAAATAAAAAGGCAAAGATAAAGAGTGAGAATGGAGGAAGACCACACCTTGCCTTTTTCCTACCACAGCAAAGAGTAAAAACAAGCACCTGATAAGAGTTAAGATGTTGCTTGAACAGACAGATTCCATTTTTGTTCAGATGGAGGTAGCAAAGATAAAATTCCCTGGCAGGGAGGGAAACCTGAAATGAGCACAGGTGGCATTCAGACAGAGCTGCATTATTTGCTGCAGGAGAGAACACTAGCTCTCTCCAGATCACTTTGACACTTGGAGTAGCTGCACTAGCTACTGCTTTAAACAACCTTATCTGGTTAAGGAAGGCTCCATTATAAATGACCTGTTATTAAGCATTCTGTCGCTTTCTGGACTCCACTCCTAGCTAGGGAGAAGAATATGCTTATATCTTGGTAAATTCCAATATTGGATTTGCCACACAGAGAGCAAGACTCTGCCACTCGAAAATGTATTGCATTTGAAAGTTATATTTGTTGAATCCTGTTTTGCTCTGGCTCTGTTAATCTGGTTCTGTTCATCTTTTTCTCTTGATAAAAATGTTTTCATAATAGCTCAAGGTGGTAAAAATAATACAACTACCGACCTAGCCTTATCTGGAGCACAGAGAATGGACCTTCTCAGAGTTGATGAGAAGCTAGACTAAGTTAATGAAATTCCCATTACTATGTCAAGTTCTGGTAGACGGGCCAAGCCATTTTTCACAACAAACCTAGCTTCTTGTTACATTCTCCTTAGATGTTTAACTTCTGACTTACAACATGTTTGGTTGAATAGTTACCAAACAATAATCATTTTAACCCACATTTTCCTAGCGGTCTTCTTCAGGACATAAACTAGTTTGATCATCTCCTGAGGATCTTAGTACTTACCACCAGGAGAGACAACGTCCCGTCGCTCCCTGCCAGTGGAGTAACCAGACAGTGCAGAACCAGACGTGGGAGAGAAAAGGGATCCCGACAGCCCAGAGATCTGAGAGTCGTCGGGGCTCAGGAAGCGTTGGACCGGCCCGTAGCCGTTGCAGCAGTCATATGGGTTGTGCTGGGCAAAGCCGGAGGAAGAGCTTGGACTCTGAGGACCAAAGGAAGTGGTTCCGTTGCTTAAATTCTTGCTGGAGCGGTTGGCGTCTAAGCCCCCAGTGTTGCTGGGATGAGTCTTTACATCTGGGGACAGAGAAAATGAAATTGTATCAGTAGACCACACAGCTCTTTTTTACATTTTCTCTGAGCAGTGGCAAAAACAATCATTTACTTCTGTGACGGACTAAAGAAGCACTTCGCATGAAGGGCACAAGTCTGTGGCCAACACTGGTAAATGTTGTAGGTTAGATTTTGCATATTTGAATTTCTCAAATGCTTTATGAAACACTTTTTTTGTTAGCAGCATTTATCTAGCACCTTCCTGCCATCGTAAGGCCTTGTAATGCTCTCAACATACTTGTAAACTTCCTCGCTGAACAGAGTTACATTGATCAGGTATCTTCTTGTCAGGAGTGTGTAAGGATAGCGGTTCTGCGCGCTGCTTGGCGAGGTCTTTAGTAGTTTCATGCAGGGCCCCTCTGTAGAACTATGGTTTCTATGGATGCATAAAGTTTTGCGTTTGCTGTGCCTGAGAAAGTAAATAATGGCACTTTGCGGTTTCTCTTGCTTTACAAGTGTGAATGTTTGTCATTGCCCGTTGGGTTTCGCTGTTGTTAATCGACCCACAATTCTCAGGTGCGCAGGTCTGGTACTGTATTCCTGGGATTAAGGTACATGTGGTTCTGCGGAATCTGTGTGTGACGGTATGTGTGCAGTGATTCTTAGTGTAGGGTGTAGCCGCTTGCCAAATACATGAGTACTAATCTCTGATGTGAGGAAAAGTCTATCCAGGATCTCTTTGTGAACAGAAAGATTTGAGGAGTGAGTTGTGGAATGTGGATTTATGTGGGAATGATCATGAAAGGCCCACCACGCAGATATGGTGGTCATTATTCCTCAGCATCTTACCTCTACAGGCTGGGCTTTTATCAAAAAGCACCAGTTTAGTGATCAAAAGCACTGGGAGGTGAAACACTACCAAGAAAAGTCAGGGAAAATACATGTTTTTTCCTCAGAAAATGTTGTAAAAAATTGAGAAAACTTTCTAAGATGTCAAATGAACCCAAAACCAGGAATCCTTTGGGGTTTGTAGCTAAAAAGAGCTTAAAACAAAGCAGGATTGTGTTCAGGATCTTTCTCACAGAGGTGAAACAAGCAAAGTGTCCAACGGACACCCTCCTGGCTATGACAGGATAGTTCAGTCTTTCAAGAGTCATAAAGAAGCATGGTTTAATTCCTATGGTATGTATGCTTTGCATTGGGGCACCATTTACTGGTTTTCTTTAGCACTGCTTTCTAGTTGGTGTTTTCAGCCAAAAGTACTCTCTTTCCTATATCTTGGCTACCTGGTAGAACAATAAAATGAAAGAAAAACAGTAAATGTTGCAGTTCGTGGCATATTTGCTGTTCAAGTGGAAAAAATATAAAAAGTTATGATCCCGGATGTTGCAGAAGTGTTGAAATAATCTACTTTTATGAATTTCAGAAAGAATACCCTAGTGAAAAACCCTGGTACAGGGGGATATGAGCAAAGCGCTTTGGCTACTGTTTGTATTAAAGACACTATTAAGTGCTTGGATAAAAAGCTTGCATAAAAGGTTTAGCTGGTCTATGTTTACTAAGTGCTTATATTTTTTGTATTAAAGGCTCTGTGTCTTTCACGGGACTGTGACTTTATCTTTGTAAGATGCACTGGGTATTTGTTTTAAACGCATATGTCTTTCTGTGTGATTCTAAAGTGCCCACTATTTCTCTGTTTATTCTGACGATTCTTGGCTGGCTTGCATTTACAAAGTGCTTCATGATACAAATTCTAAATAAGGTGCAATGTGAATGTGATGGTGCATATTCACAGACTCCATCATTTTTCCCCAAACCATCATTGTCTTGATTATAGGCTGGGCCTTACATTCTCCCTTGTGTTCCTCGTTCGAGCCTGGCACTTGCGTCGGCGGCCATGTGTGGGACGCAGAGGGGCATGGATGGGCAGAATGGAGTGGCAGCAAGCCATCTGCCGGCAGCTCTGTGGCCAGTTTCCCATGCTCGTCTTCCCCAAGGCACTCCAGTCTCTGGAGATCCTTCAGCCGTTCCTCTAAGAGCTTGCTTTGGCGTTTCTTTTTCCGCTTTAACTTCTTGTGCTTATTCTTCGACACTTTCCCATTCTGTGAAAATAACAGAGATGCTATAAAACATGGCAGACGCAGAGCAACAACATGTGAAAGGAGAGGCGTAGAGCGGGGAGACAATGGGTAGTTTGGAGCAATGCAAACAGTGCTTAGATTAGTTGATGCTGAAGAGGCTTGTCATGAGAGGTGCGGACACTCACAAAAGTGATGCTCAAGACAGCATAAAAGAAACACAGCTTGTCGTGTTACAAGACATCCAATATTTATCTATTCAATTTATGTAGCATGCAAATACAATGTAGTGACCTGGTGCTATAATAGCAGCTCAGTAGCTTTAAAATGATTATGTAGCCAAAAGACAATTTTTGAATGACTGCCGAAATTTAATGTGGTTGCTCGTGGGAAGTGATTTCCAAGTATTACATGTCTGGTAGGAAAAGAAATAGCCACCATGCTGGATTCCTTTAATCTTTGGCGCTGACGGAGTACAGGAGGTAGCTGATCGAAGCACACAGGATGGTGGAGAGAACTGAAAATGTCAAGATAGCTTTCTGGGACAGGGAGCATGGAAAACGTTACTTACCCTATAAGCATCCATTCTTAGCGTGTAGTGCTGTAGTTTAACATGCTCTGCATACTCCTGCATTCTTATTAAGATCTGACATCGTAAGTTGTTATTCTTCAAAGACTTTAAGTCACAGGATGCAATGTTTCTCCTTCCTGAGTGAGAAACGTGCATGGGCAAACCCCATGTTTTTCACACAGCAGGTGATGACATATATGCAGTGGCGAATGAAGGTGATTTGGCGACGATGCGTACTGTTAGTATAAGAAAGTTGGTGACAAAAAGGAGAGATCTGCAGCTGACACAGGTTCCGAGGAGGCGAATGGGCACATGTAAATCTACAGCACTACATGCTACAGATAGATGCTTACACGGTTGGTAATATTTTCTGTCCATGGTATATGTGGATGTAGATTTACATGCTCTGTGTAGACGGTACTCTATAAGTGGAAGCTAGCCAGTGAAGGGTGCAGATGTCTTGAGCGAGGTTTTTAGCAGTCTAGCCAATCAAAGCCTGTTGACGGGCTAGGATATCCACACCATTATATTTGGTAAACATCTTGGGTTCACCAGATGACCGCTTTGCAAATGTCAGCTAATGATACTGCCCTGAAAAGGCCACGGTTGCTCCTTTTATGAGGGAGGATTGTGCCCTAGGAAAGAGGTAGGGGTCTTCTCGCTTAGTGACAGCACGTCTTGATGCACTTTAATATCCACTTAGCTTTGCACGCCTCTAGGACTGGATGGTCTGTGTGGGGTTTTGCAAAGGCCACAAAGAGCTGGTCAGACTTGCAGCAGGGCTTAGTCCTATTGATATAGTATGAGAGCCCATATAACATCTTGAGTATGAAGGGCTCACTCTGATACAGAGTCTGGCTGCAGAAAGAAGAGTGGGAGCTCTATAGTCTGATTGAGGCGGAAATGGGATACTACCTTTAGGAGAAACTTGGAATTAGTTCCAAAATAACCCTGTCTCCATGAACCTGAATTAAAGGCTCCTGAAGAGTAAGTGGCTGCAGCTCTCTGATGGAAGTAATGGCTTTGAGGAAAGCCACTTTCCAAAGAGGAATCATATAGTGCAAGAGCGCAGGGATTTGAAGTGGGGGCCCATGAGCCTGGTGAGCACAAAATAAACATGCCCTGCAGGAGTATGGGGGCACTTCAAGAGGTATGACCCTCTTCAGCTCTTCAGCACCCCACCCCCCCCTGTATGCACTGGTGACAGGGATCCTAAATAGGGAAAAACGCCCCCTGTTTTGCATGTAGGTGGCAATAGCGGCAAGGTGTGGCCGAATAAAGGTCTAGACGAGTCCTGACTTTTGCAGGTACAGGAGACTGCAGAGGATATACTGGATGGTGATGGTAGGCTTCAGAGGGTCCAGTTAATTGGAGATGCAACAGGGGACAAGCCTTTTCCACTCTGTGGCTTCACATGGTGAGGCAGAGAGTCTGCAGCCTCACAGAGGATGGTTATGCACTCCTGTGGGTGAGGCAGAGAGTCTGCTGGCCTCACGGAGGATGGTTATGCACTCCTGTGGGAGACTAAGATATCCAAACTCCGAGACCTCAGGTGCGAGATTTCAGGGTTAAGCTGTCTGGGGTCTGTTGCGCAATTTAGTCTTGGTTCTGTGTGAGAAGGCCCAATCTTTTAGGGGGCTTTTCCTGTGGGCTGACAGACACCTCAGGAGCGCGGAGTAATGAGGGTGCCTCCCCCAATTGGGAGCCACTAGGATGAGATGCCCCTCTCAGCTCACAGACAGCAGGTCCAGTCCTCCTCTGCTCTTCCTTCGGTCCTGGAGTGTTCTGAAGTGGGTGCATGGAGGTGCCACCTTTATGCTGGTCAGGGCAAGGGCAAGTTTGTAAAAGTTATTTTTCTTTTAATACTTAAAAAAAAATATGACTTGACCACTGAATTAGATTTGTAAAAACGAATGAAAAGCACTTTTCTAGCTAGTCCCATTGTCGAGATACACTATCTGAAATGCCAAAACCCTTTTCTGGTTGGTGTAGACTCGGTCTGCTATCGCAGTCATGAGACCCCTGGAAGAGCTGCACCTGCAGGGGTTGAAGGTGGCACTTGGTGGCATTTATGGCGAATCACAGGTTGTGAAGCAGGGAGAATGCAGCTCGAGTGTGGGCTGGGCATTGCTCCCTGTCAGCACTCTTGATCAACCAATCGTGAAGACATCAGGGACAGCTCCTCCATTTGAGCGGAGGAGCGTCGCGCCACAGGCCAGATCTGTAAAATAAAATGGTAAGAAAGTTTATTCATCACCATTTAATTTTTCTGCAACCGCCCCATCCTGAACTGAGTGACTGGACAGGTGTGGCCAGAGCTGCCGAGTGCCAACAGAAGGGAGATGTGCGCTTTATTATGTGCATGTCCCTTTGGCTGACTGTCTCGGGACGGCCAGACAGACAGACATGCGCATTTTAAAGTTCTTTAACCGAGCTGTCTTAGTGCTGTGAGAGCAGTGCCAGGATTAGTTAGGGCAGTTTCCTGGTCCCGCGTTGGAGCCTGCCTGGAAAAGAGAGGACTGTTGGGACAGGACATCACGTCGGACCTCAAGGCAAGTATTTCTATTTTTTGCGCCCCCCCCCCACCATCTCCCCACACACCACCACCCTTGGTACATGACAGCCACTACTGAAGACAGGGGAACACGAGTGCCGCCCTTCCTTAGATAAGAAGTTCCCACCAGCAGGAACTTTGTGAACACCCTTGGGACTACCCCAAAGAGCAGTACTTTGAATTGGGGGGGCTGTCCACTTAAAGGGCAGGTAGCACCAGTGGGAAGGGTGGCTAAGTATGTGAAAGCAGGCATCAGTGAGGTCTAACTCCATTATGCAGCCGCCTTGCTGGAGCTAACAATGGAATTCTGCAGGCTTGTCATAACAAAGTGATACAAAAGAATGCATTTATTGAGGGGCCTGGGGTCCAAGATTGGCCTGTGAGAAGTGTTCATCTTGGGAATGAGGACAGGGGACGCCCTCCCTATTGCTCCCATGAGAAGGAGCACTTTTTCTTCTTCCTAGATTCTCTGTTGAGGGTCTGAATTTGGGTGGGATGATAGGGGTGTTTGGGAGAGTTCGACAGTAGCCGTGATGGAATACCATGAGAACCCAATGGTTTGAGGCGATTTCTTTCCAGTGGAGGAGGAAATCTTACAGTCTCCCCCAGGCAGGTGATGCATAATATGGGGGGAGATGGGGCAGGTCAGTGTTTGTAGATGGAGGCCTCTTTACTAGGGCATCTTCTACCACTCCTCTTATTGTTATTGCCACTTTGGCTACCTTTGATGTAGCACAAGACGAATGTTGCTTCTGACAGCAGTGGGAGGTAGTCAAGGGACGTGGCCTTACCTCTGCCTCTAGGTTGCCGCCTCTGAAAGGAGCCCTTAGTAGCGGATGCTGAAAGGGCACTCATTGATGTCGGCACCCACTGATGTCGGTGTCCTTGATGTTCTCAGCACCTAGTCAACCTGTGGCCCAAACAGATCTTCCCCATCACATGGGAGATTGCGCTTGGACAGCCGGCTTAAATCTAGAGATGGAGAGTCAGGCATGGCATTTGAGGAGAACCTAATAGTATCCCCCGGGAGGCTGTGTCTGCAGCATCAAGGGCTCAATGGATGCTGGTATTAGAGACGATTTTGCCCCTGGACCCGCTTTCTGACCTTAATTAAGGCAATCTTGTGCTGTGTCCAGGTCTGAACCCAAACTGTTTTGGGTCTAGACGTTGGTTAGCCCAAGGGAACAAACAATACTGGGACTCGTGCGTTTTTAAAGATTTGGAACCGTGACGCGCATACTTAATCAAGGACGATGATTATGAATAAACTGTAGGTCATTTTGAGAATAACCATTAGTTTTTTCTCTCTGCCTGAATGTTAATGTCGTTTATCTATGTATCCTATGAATTTGTTGTGATCTATGGAAACTATACACTTTATTTCACTTTTTCTCACCTTTTGCACTAGATAATTATTATGAAGATACAAGAGCCTTTTTGCTTAAAATAAATTAAGGAATAACATAATTAATTTGCGCTATTTATTTTGAGTATGCCTTAAGACAGATAGGATATCAATCAATGTTATATATAACACTGAAACGATAAGAACACTTTGACGTTATTTAGCTTAGAAAAGTGTGTTGTGGCAGAACCGCTGTTCGTTTCATGTAATTGTCCCAGGTTCTGCACTGTACTGGTTATCCCCATTGATTAATACGGAGATAAATGCTGAACGCTCCAGCTAGGAGAGTCAGAGGAGCATGACAGAGCAAGCACTGGGCTAGAGGCAGCCAGACAAATGTCCACTGGGTGCACCATGAAGTAACAAAGGAGTTTATAAACAGACCTAACACAGGTATGCTTCTAGTTAAAGAGTTTGTACTTTACCATGCTCTTTATGGTAGACACATGATGGTCGCTTCTTGTGGGTCTTGAATATGGCGGGTCTGTGTGTTTTTGTTGGGAGTGGTGTGAGTTGTCACTGCAGGAGCCGAGTTTATGTCAGATGGTCATTTCAGACCCTTCCATGTGTAAACAGGGGAGTCGCCCCAAGTATGGTGTCTTGTTCCTAATCGTCTACTAAAGCATCCATCCAGCTCATTAATCTGCTCACTCATCAGTAGGTTATGACCACGGATCAAATGCAATGATTGCTTTCAGCCCCCAGAAGAGAAAGAACCAGGTCACGTAACCTGATTTTCCTGGTAATGGATCGCTTGTTACACCAGATTAAGCCTTCAGTGCCTGAGTAGAAGGTGCCTTTGGGACTAAACAGCTTTCAGACCCCGAGATTCCACTGCACCGTTAGCTAACCCTGGTTTAGGCAAACAACCCCTCCTGGATGTGGTGACACTAGTTGACTGCACCAAGAGATCTAGTTCTTCTCCATTCCCAGGTGCTTTGCAACAAGCAGGGTTTCTACCCTCTATGACGATTCTGAAAGGTTCCTTCTGGGACGGTCACTCACACAATCACAAGTGGACAAAGTAGATCCTGCTGCAAGCTCCTCCTCCTTCCCAGCAGTAGATTCCCACTCAATGAAAACAAGAGTTGAGGAGGAGAACGCCTTCTAGGCAGTGAAAAGATGTACCACAAGAAGAAGCAAAAAATATTCAGATTCTTGTAAGCTTCCATTGTAAATGAATGTGTATTTGTAAAGCATGTGTTCACCAGTGGGTTTCTTGGTGCTGAATACGAATAGTGCACATTTGTGAACTGATACCCAACTCAGGGGTGCCCACTTTATCCTCCTCAGGCTGATGAAAGGACCTGCTGGGATTGAAACCTGTCCCAATATAGGGTACAACACAGGTTGCTTAGTCCGCCGAGTAACAGACTCGGGTACCGGGTTAGTGCCATCCAATCTGCCAGCATAATGGACACACATGACAAAGCAGAGGCAACATGAAGCTCCAGTCACGTTTGCCCAGAGAGCTCTCAAGCTTGACCAGCCTGTTGATCCGTAACACTCTAAGCGTCCCCTACTACAGGCTGATGAATATGTGATGCTGCGGTCCTAACTTCCCCAGCAAGCGGTGGAGGTACGATGACCTGGCCATGAGGGTTGTGATCTCAGGGCTGGAGCATGCCAGTAATGTTCCCGTGCCAGTCGTTTACTTACACTGGACTCCTCATTACACTCCATAAACTGCTTTTCTGTCAGTCTCAGGCTCCAGCACTGAGGACGTCTCTGACCATTCAGACCTTGACACTCTACAGGAGAGGCACGCTAACTGGAAGGCCACTTTGTCAAGGCTTGGTACCAGTCACTACTGGTCGACAAATACTGTTAGAGTTGCTAACACCACCAAGTGCATTTTTGGGTCACAGATCAGCCATTTTAGGAGTGAGTTTTGTGTTGAACCAGGACCACCTTTCCCCCTGGTTATCAGGTACAGTTGTGGTGTCTGGGTTTTTCCAGGATTAGTTTAAGAGGCACGTTCTTTTCTTGGTCGCGATGAGTGAATTCACCTGGGGCAGATCTGGTGTGGCACCTCAAGAAGCAGAATGTTTGCTCACAAGTAAACAGATGCCTTGATGAAGTTGATGTCTCTGTGGATTTCAGTTTCATATTTATCATCCTCCTCGTCCTATTACTGGCAGGAGAGGGGCGAACTCCCCCTCTTCTTTCCTTAACTTCTCAGAGTTTGGTGGGGCAATAGGGGAAAGCTAAAAATGCTCGATCAGCTCAGAACTTCAAGGCCATTGCTTAAACCTGGAGCCATTCGCGCTCTTAGGTGACTCATTAGCTACAAATCTCCTCACAAAAGGAGCCTCATGCTTCAAAGAGATGTCAGCGAATCTAGCTGTGGCCAGAGCACCGTCGGCTCACAGGTAGCTCTGTGAGACTAGATGCTGGGAAAACGTTCAAAGCAGCCTTCCTCTTTCTCCTCTTCAAAAGTATTTTCACATTTCATACACGGTTAACAACATTTATGAACAGTAGTGCTTGGGAAGCACCCCTTCAGTAATAGATAAATAGTAAGAGCATGTCTTCAGTCTTTCACTCCGGCAAGCTGTGTGCAGAAACTGTGGCCAGATTGTCACAGATAATGACATCTGTGATTTGAGAAGGAGTATGGAGGGCACTGGGGATCAGCAGAATTCCAAGGAGACCAGAGCTCTAACGAAACTGTGGTTGTCAAATAGTTTTGTGGAGACAGAATGATTTGTTGATGGCAAGGTTTTTGCAGTTGTTGATGGGGTTGTTTACAAATAGATTGAGCTCTCATGATCGGGTAGGTCATTAATAAAGAACAGGACCTAATCAGCAGAGGTACAAAGGGTGATGGGGGATCACAGTCTAAACCACTGACAATCGCATCACTTTTATCTAGAATCCAAAACAACTGCTTCAAATCGCTTCGAGTGGCATTCCAACCCTTCGTTTTAGCCCATGGTGCCACTAAAGAAAGAGACCCTCATCGGACAGTCCATCCTGGACAGCCAGGAGAGGTCCCCTCCAGAAAGGTGACACAAGCAACGCTGGAACGGCTTCGGCCTCATTATGTAGAGTGTTGCACTGTATGTGATTGCTGAATGTGGAGGGAGTGGGAGGGACCGGAGTCACATGAAGAACGTGGACCGAATGACTGCTGTTTCATTGTACGTGGATCAGTAGAATACAGTGGTTCTCCGTAAACGGTCTCCATCGAATACTGATGTCAGACCATGCAAGCCTTTCTTCTGCAGTCCTTCGAGGATTTAGAATTGAGAAACAAAGTTGGACTTCGGCTGGCACAGGCTTTCAACCAAGGCCACACAGGTGTCCTAGACAGGAGAAAAGATAGTGACCAAAAGGACCCTGTTGTAGTCTAACGGAGGAACACTCGCCCTGGGCAGCTTCAAAACATTTAAGAGACAGACCGCATAGAGAAGAAATGCCAGCCCCACCTGTCAGGCAATTCTGAACCAGTTAAAAAGAAGGGGCATCAGATTCACAGAGCGCAACAAAGAATGGAACAGCATGGGACGTCCCTTCACTGATTTCCACACCTCATTCTTCAGAATTCCCATTTGAGTTTCAATGGGATGAACAGGTAGGATATTTTAAACAATGTGGTAAAATGTCACGGCACTAGTACAAAACAATCCATAGAGTGATCGACTGCACGAGTTAGATACAGCATACATACCACCCCTAGGGGTGGTCAAAACAAGCAAGGCTTCAAAAGCCAAACTATCCCTGTGGAATTGACACCGTGATCACTCAAGACTGGAGGCAGCAGAGCTGTCTCTTGGGTTACAAAGAGTGTGAAGCTCTGCTTCAGACCATCGATAGCAAAGAAATGTCTACGGTTCCACTGATAACATGATCCACACTTACACGATAGGGCTGTCCACAGAGTTACGAGCACCTCATAGACGTATGTCTAGGTCACAAGAACCATATCTTACATTACATACAGCTTACAGGTTCTCATTTAAGTTAAATGCATAAACAGTGTCTGCATGATGCATGCACTATGTACGCTGCAGGCTTCTTTATGATGATACACGCAGACACGAGTATAAACATATGTGTGCACAAGGCAAGGGTTCTGTGAGCCTGACCCTGCACCTCACCCCGCAGGTGTCTATGAGCTGGGGTTTGACGTCTAAAACCCACCTCCCCAGCAGACACTTACCTGGGTTTCCTGGGGGGCCGGAGCGGAACTTACTGCAGAGGTGTAAAGTCCCCAGAGGGAAAGAAGAGATAGCAAACAAGGAAGGGGAAAAAGAGAGAAAGAAGAAGAAGGAGAAAAATAAGGAAACAGAAGCAAAAGAGCGGCTCTGTACAACAATAATACATGAAACAGCTTTTGCCAATAAGGGTAAAAGGAACAACCTTCTAGAACACCAGTACACTGAATATCTAAGTACAATACAGAGTACAAGACCAACACTCCCACAGCTTAGTGTAAATGCTTACTTCTTAAAATACTGAAAAGCATCTACTGACCTGCAAGCCTGGTCCTCCTGCTGCAGTGTATTCGTCATGTGCTTAGGTGAATTTTCCGTTAGTGTCACTGAGTGAGTACTGGACTATTTTGTCTTGCGATTAACTATAGTTACAACTGAACAAACTAAATGCAACCGATGAAAGCACATTATAGGAAGCCATTACCTAAAGAGATTCTAGGGATATACTTGGCTCACTTGAGAATTAGGTGTAGAGGTAAAAATAAATCAACTAATGCTTAGCATACGGAGTTAAGTGGTGCCTAATATGTAGCTCAGCAAACTGTGACGACAATAACCTAGAAGAACAAGATTTGCTTTCTGGTAACAGCTTCTGGCACATGCAATAATCCTTCTGCTATGCCAGTATTTGAGCAATCCTTTATTGTGGTAACATTATCAAACCATACACAAAGCAGCCTTCTTTTTCTGACATCACAGAAGTAAACTAGTTAACGGCCCCATGAGTACAAACAATACAGAGATGATCGTTTCAGACCCCAGATGTAACACAACGTGAAACTGGGAATCTCCTTTGAAAGGAATCCTGGAGAAACAGTGACATCCTCTTTGTCATTATAACAAAGTGAACAAGGTCACTCGACGGACAGTGGATGAATGTTTATTTCTTTGTTTCAGAGGCTACAATACTATCGTGGACATTTCCACGTAAGAAGAAAATGAGAACACAGAGAGAATTACATGGCTCTCCTAAATATCTGCCAACAGATGAGCACTTTCTAAATAACTTAAAAATGAAGGTTCCTATCTGGGCGCCCACACAGATTCTGTTAAAGACTAAGTTATGATATTCACCGAGGAATATTAGCCCATTGTTTTTAGGACTTCATTGCAATTCAGTGGAAAGTGAAATCCCAAAATTGTAAACCCGCCAGAGCTAGACGACTTGTTTCACACATGCCTGACTGTGAGTGAAAGCTTTGTTCTGCCTATGATAGGGAATGTCTGGTTTGCTTAATAATTTCTTATGATGTGATTAGGAATAATAATAATAATAAGAACATTTCTAAAGCGCCTGGTTACACTAAGCCAATGTGTCCCCGCTAATCTGTTTGGCATGAAGTGGGTCCTCACTGAGATCCAGGACTGAGGCTGGAACGTCGGAATCATAGCCCGAATATCCTGGACTCTCCGTCCCAGGAAATAGGCACAAAACTGCACAGGGTCCAGAATTGGTCAGATAAAATGAGAGTCTGAGAAGGAGTCAAAAGTGATTTTGGCACGTTTATAGTGAACTCCAATGATATTAGATGTCCGTCGTAGTCTAACGTCAGGTGACGATTGTGGGGGGGAGGAGGGATAGCCTGCCTTCAGGAGCCAGTCGTCGAGGTAAGGGAAGACTGGGACACCAGACCTTCAAATATGATCTGCGACCACTGTCAATGGCTTCGCGAACACCCGAGGGGCACTGGTGAGGCCAAAGATAAGCACAGCAAACTGAAAATGCTCTTGGCCCACCGTGAACAACGGATGGCGCCTCAGGGCTTGGCGGGAATTTGTAAATAAGTATCATGCAGGCCAAACCCACCACCCAGTTACCAAGGTCGAGGGAAGACAAGACATGAGACAAGTTGAGCATCTTGATTTTGTCCCTTCGCAGGAAGGCATTGGGAGGGTGAAGATTTAGAAGCGTGCAGAGGTCTCCATCCTTTTTTTGTACCAAAAAGTAAAGGGAATAACAATCATGACCTACTTCGGACGTCTGCAACCTCTCTATGCCTCCTAGGCCAAAAGAGCTTGCACTTATAGTTGTAAAAGGGACAGATGATCCTGGTCAACCGTTCTAGGGACAGTGGCAAGGATGGTGGGCTTTTAAAGAATGAAAGTACGTCAGTCCACTGAAAGATCTGCAACACCCACTGTCCGAGGTGATGGCTTGCCACTCTGGGAGAAAGTGCTGGATACAGTCACCTATAGGGTGGCTGTGTGTCGCTGAGGACGCTCTTAGGAGACTTAGAGGCTGCGGCAGCTGGAGGGGCAGTTGAGAGAGCAGCACACTGCATCTGTTGTCTGTGTGGCCTGTAGGACCATCAGCCGCACCACTAAAGGGCTGAGTGCTATGCAGGAGGTAGTTGCTGAAGGTGCTGGAACCCTCTACTGAAGCCAAGTAAAGGGCAAAAATAAGAAATCGTCTGACGTGTAGCAGTTGACAAGCTCAGGGAACACGCTGTAGCCCTACTCTTTAAACCGCTCAAGCACAAAATCAGTTGCTTCCAAAAAGTCAGGAACTGTCAACGGGCATGTCCAAGAGGCTGGACTGAACATCCGTAGAAAACCCAGAGGACCACAACCATATGTGCCAGAGGGGGGCCACACTGGAGCCAATGGCTCTGCCGAACGATTCGGTTGTATCAAAGCCACAACGAATAGTAAACTTGGCAGCGCCCTGCTCGTGAAAGAATGTGTGGCACTTTCTTAAAAACAATCAGAAGGATCTGGATCACTTAATCCCATAAGGCATGGGGGTAAAGACCCAGAAAATCTCCAATCACAAGACAAAGCTGGTAGGTGAGAACACACTGCGTCCAAAGGTGTCAATCTGTTACGACTCCCAATCAGGAGGAGCTGCAGGGAAGGCATCAGACTTAACGTTAGTACAGAATGCCTATACCACCCGACTCTCAGGACTAGGGTGGTGCGAAAGTCGATGTCTCCCGGTACAATGCAGTGGCGAAGGGCAATCTGTTGGTTGACCGTGGGTCCAGGACCAGGACTGACCCAGGTCCTAAAAGTGAGTTTATAAGAAATTCGATAAATAGGGGGAGAGGATCATAACTAGTTTGGCCCGGCCGAAGGACATCTGTTAGAACTTTGGCCTTGACTTCTTGAGTGGGCATCAGGAAGTCAAGGATTTCTGCAGCCCTCCTCATCACCACTGGATGATGACCACCTAGAAGAGAAATCAAGACAGTGTCTGGAGATGTGGCTAGGTCACTAGCGTCTCAAAGGCCATCATACTAACTGTCACCCTGGTACGGTTTGGCAATTTAGTTTCCTGCATTATAACATCTGTTGTCGAAGTCAGTGCCAAATATATCTTGAAGAAACTGTGCCCTCCCATGTGGAAGAAGCACAGTATCCGTTTTGGAGGGATTGCCTGTATTGGGATGGGCGCTGAACTGTCTCGGATTCAGACAGCTCTATGGGCTGGCCACTATCATTGGAGAAGTCAGTATCAATGTTGATGGATCGCATTCCAGTGTAGCGAGTGGCACCAGAGGCGGACCAGGTATTAAAGCCGGTACGGATCTAGAAGCTTATCCAGAGAGTTCAATTGGTGTAGAGTGACGCCCCACCAGAGGAGGCCCAGCTGGGAGGCCTCTTGCATCCATGGGGTCTGAAGGAGTGCTAGGGGGCAGTCGGCTTCACAAATACGTGACGTATTGCCTTGAGGAACTCCAAGACCTACAGTTGAGCTGCCCTGGGCCTAGGAAATATTTGCTGGCAAGGGGCAGATAAAGGATCAGGAACAGGCTCAGTAGAATGACTTAATGAGCGATTCCTTGAGGCGCGATGACACCTGCGTCCTCTCTCTAGACTCAGAGTGGCATGATCGAGTAGAGGCCCTCTTGGACGTCTTATTGTTTTTCTTGGCCTTCTCCAAGACTGGGACCTCGAAGACATGTTGCAGGAATGGGGGCATGGGACTGGGATCTCCCCCCATGACTTCGACCGACGTGTGGTCATTCCGTAACAGGCAACAAATAACTTCACCTCTCTTCCCAGATGGCCTTGAGGTGCATCTGGGCACTGTCGCTCCAGGCAGCAGAGTCGTGGGACGACCTCAGACACCACACACCTACCAAGTGAGGATCATAAACAGACATCTATCTTTGACATTTCCCACATGGTTTTTGGCTTTGTTTTGTTGGAGGACATTCCTTTGCACAATGCAAGAAAGATTTGGGAAAAGTTCTTGAAAAGTTGGAGTAAACATGGTTAAAATGACCAGGGTTAGCTCTGGATCCGCACTGACAGGCATGGAAAGAAAGGAACGGATGTCAGCACAGATGGCTGGAATCTATAGAGATCTCCACACATCACATCAGGTCTGAATATCGTTGCCACAGAGTGGCATGCACCACCTCTTGGCAGGCAGGGGAACTGATTCAAAGTTTCCTAGATCCAGCCAGACACCTAGGGAATATTCTAAGGTGAGGAATCTGGGTTCAAACTCTCTATCAGAAAGAAATATTTTGTGAATGTGCCAAATTACCTTCAAGTATTCCTGACAACATTCAGTCTAGGAATATGCCATGGGTAAGTACATGGTGACTTGCTTTTAGTTAACCAAGCTTGTTGCTTGTAGCTTTCATATACGAACACATAGGGGACAAAGTGACAGTCATAAAATTCCCTATGTTCCTCCTAATGCTGTGGAGGTAAGGTGGTGTGGAAGGGTTTCGGCTGTGGCTGTGGACAATATGCCTGTTCTTCATTTGTGTCTTAACGTTTCATCCTGGCCAGGACCGAAGGTTGTTCCATAAGGACCGTCAGGATTCAACTCTGCTTCAGCCTCAGTATCCAGCAATTTAGCAGGTGGTTAAAGCATCATTTTGCTGGGAGAAGTGTGCTCTGGCCACAACTCTCCTGATTCCATAGCTTCTTTTTTTATGTTGAAGTAGACAGTGACAATGTATTGTTTGCGGACACTTTTGGTGACAAGAGTGCTGTCACTTTACTGATCGGTACAAAAAGGGGGTGGTGATGGACGGAGCATCTGAACCAATCAAACACTCACACCCAGTCAACAGATCTGGGTTTAACCCATCACCGTTCTTTAGCCCACCTTACTGTTGGCAAAGTCGAAACAGATTCTTTTGTTGCCTACTCTCCTATTAAGGATAATGACCACACTGTCACCAGCAAAGTCTTAGGCAATGGCGAGTTAAGTGGGCTTCATAGGAAGGCTTGCTTCCTCACTTTGGCTAGTGGTGTCGACGACATGTCCTCGGTGGCAGTCGTCATCGGGCTTACTGTCAACAGCATGGTTGTCTTCCACTTTGTTTGCCGAAGAGGAAGATGGAGGCATAGTGGTGGGAGAAGGTATCTTATGCTGCTCCTGGTAATTGACTTTTTCAGAGCCGCTTTGTTTTTTTTTTTCCCTCAGGCTCATCTAAGGCCGATTCTTTAGGTCTAGATTTTTCCTTTGAGGCCTCGCTGGTTCGAGCTTTCTTTTTTGATGCCTTTTTCTCTCCTATGAAGATGGGTATTCAGCATCCATATTTTTCTGGATCCATCTTAAAAGGTTCCCTTCATGATCACCGAGAGTCTTGGCAGATGTTCTGCAGATTTTGTAGCCCTCGGCTTTGTTTTCTGGGTAAAGTCAGTAAATACACCTCTGGTGAGATCATCTGATAAGAGCCTCGTTTTCCCACAGGAATCAAGGGCTTTGAAAAGGCTCCTCTTGGTTTCTCCATGGGTTTTCCTTTTTCCAGAAGCAGTGGCGTTCTAAATCTACACCTGCAGCCTCAGGAAATGTGTCAAGATGTCATTGCTAGTGACAGATAGACTTATCAGATTCAAAATAAAAGCAAAACTCTGGAACTCTATTCTGCACGACGTTAGGTGTGATGACCCAGGTTCTTTAGAAGTGAGGTGGATGTGCTAACAAAGTGGGCACAGTTTGGGGCTTTTCAAGCTGCCAGTGCCTTGTGTTGCTATGGTAAAATTACAGACGAACTCCCACTTGGACAACAAGAGAAGGTGCAAGCATATGAATGTATGAAGGGTCCAATGCTAGACACGGTGTTCTTATTAATGTGGAGCTGTGTGGTTTCTGCCATCAGGGAAAAAAAAATTGGTGGCCATGATGCCAGTTGAAAGTTGGCGGGCAATGACATTATGGACATGATATTCAACATAATTTTCACTGTTGTCTAATTTGTGCAAAACCATCATTTTAACAATGGCGCTCTTGCACCAAAAATTGTAAAATATGTCCGACATGACTTGGGAGAATATTCCTAGGCACCAGAAGTCTTTTAAAAGTGGTTCCGATCCCTACACTGGTGCTAATTTTACAAGATCCATGTCAATTAGAGATTCCAGAGGGAAGGGAGTGGAGTGTGGGTGAGGCCCCAATGGATGGAGATCATTACACAAAAGTGCTCCAAATGGTCCAAGTTTGAGTTCAGCCGCCAGAGAGATATGTGCAGTATTAGTAAATGAGAAGGTGTGAATATTCCATTGTTTTACATTTATTTACAGAAAAGCATTTGCTACAAAAAGTTTAAAAAGGTGCAACAATGAAGGAAAGAGCTGGACACGTTAAATTGCATAAAAAAAACTCCTCTATCTTTAACAAGGGCCCCAGTGTTCAAGAGGCCAGGTTACTGAAATACAAACTACACAGGGCTCTCCGAAAGATGCACTAACTTCAAGCTGTTAAGCAGCCACAGCTCTTCGTCTGCCTTTCCACACCCTGCTCTATGGTGGCCCGGTGGCAATGAACGCCAATTATAAAAAAAGAAAAGCTACATAAACAATTGATAAACATATTTATGGAATAAAGAAACAACAAAACATTGCAAACTTGGAGTTATAATTCACAAGGGGTCAGTAGCTCAGGAAAAAGCATGCGCTGAAAGAACAGAGGCCTTACCAGCAGACCCCGAGGGAGGCGAAGTCCCTGTGATTTGCCACACTGTGGCCTCCGCGGCCAGCCGGCGGATGTAGGCATCATTCACACAGAGGAGGATGTTCTCGGGCTTGATATCTGTGTGGATGATTTTGCACTTGGTGTGAAGGTAATCCAAGCCCTGCAGCACCTGAAGAAGGCGGCAAAACAGATGAGTCGAATGGGCCAGAAGTACGGCCATTTAAAACCACTCCCAGAGAACACAGCAGCAAGATATCAATGGGGAAAACGGACCGCAGGGCTCACCTTCAAAAACACAAATAGCATTTTCAAATGCACATTTATGGTGAAAACCACAGATCAGCCTTTCAAGGGAATGCAAAACCAAAGGCTCCAAAGGCACGCCTGGAGCATTGGCAGGTCTTTCTTATTCTAATCAGAACAAGCTCTGATTCTTTTCCCACCAAACTGGCATGTGCCAAAGCCGCAGACTACAGATACAACTTTGCACACTGGAAGCTGCTACCTCAATATGTATACATTTTCTACTGTGGAACCTTATACTGTGGCAGGGTGTATGCTCAAAAAGTCAGGAACCCACAATAATGGGTCAAGAGACCTAGTTTGTGTGTATGGTTACTGCGTAATTTTGTCAGTGTCTACCATAAAGAGAAAGAAAAATGTATTTCTAGAGTCCCCTCACTCACCGGGGTTTCCCCACGGTGACATGCTTCATCATTGGGGCCATCCCAGTTCTCTACGAAAAGGGGCGTGCAGCGACTAGCGGACTACGCAGGAGCACTGTATTTGTGAAAGGCTATGTGTGGTGTAAAGTGTTGTGGTGGTGGAGTGGTTGTGTGATTAAAAATACTGTGCTAGTGGGCCTCAACAATTTATTCTGTTCCTAGTTTGGTATATTAAAATGGGGTAACACTGCTATCTAACCTTAAATTGGGCTAAATCAGTGTTTTGTGGTCGACATGTTTCAAGCTCCCCAAGCTTTTCATCAAGACCATACAGGGTCCAGCCCTGTCTATATACCACTCCTATATTTAAATAAATAGGATTGATTTGATATTTTTTCTTTGCGCTGTTAATTTAAAACAAGCGTTTTCATACATACGATTTGTATCTTAATGGCGTATATGTATTGGTGCTTAATTGCACTTCATGGTCTCAGGCGAGGGCGGGATCACCTCGTGGAAACATTGTTCCTTATCGGCGAAATATGCGGTCGGGTGAGGATCGAGCAGGTAATACCGAGCGGTTTCGCCGATAAGGAACAAACAAATAAATTGTTGAGGCCCACTAGCACAGTATTTCTAATCACACAACCACTCCACCACCACAACACTTTACACCACACATAGCCTTTCACAAATACAGTGCTCCTGCGTAGTCCGCTAGTCGCAGCACGCCCCTTTTCGTAGAGAACTGGGATGGCCCCAATGATGAAGCATGTCACCGTGGGGAAACCCCGGTGAGTGAGGGGACTCTAGAAAGAAATTTTTCTTTCTCTTTATGGTAGACACTGACAAAATTACGCAGTAACCATACACACAAACTAGGTCTCTGGACCCATTACTGTGGGTTCCTGGCTTTTTGATATATACGACTGGAGGCTGACCTAGTTTTGTTTATCCTCCTTCTCCCCCCATTTCTTTTTGCAGGGTGTATGCTCGGACAGGTGACACATTGGAACATGGCTGGGGTGGCTCTTATGTTGCTCAAGATCAGTGGGCTTGCATGATAAGCTCCAAATGTGAGTTTTCAGTGTTCTGAAACCGGTCCTCGGAAGCTTGTTTCCGGTTCAGGGAAGGCATGGCTTGGCAGTTCGGGCTGGACTGTTCCCATGAGGCACAGGGTCAGACTGATTTGCATATGGCTGTGTCTGAACTGGGGAGGCGGAGTGAGCTAAAGAACGGTGATGGATTCAACCCACATATGTGACTGGGGGTGAGTGTCTGAAAAGTTTCAGCGCTCTGTCCATCATCTCCTGGTGTTTGCCTGGATGCCCGTCTACCAACAGAAAGAAGGGCAGGGTGTCATGGAAGCAAGCACGCAGTACTGAACTGTTTTACTAGTTTTCAGCATTAGGTTAGCAGAACGGACCCTGGGTTGAAGTCCTAGGAGCAGGCACAGATGCTCTTGCCCCGCTTCACTCGTGACACTGATGTTTACTGTCTCTCTTATGGTGACCCTGGCTGATCACACAGATTCTCCGAGCTCTGACCTTTGTTCAGTTTTCTTGGTTTGGAGGTTCCCAGCATTTTCATCACTCAGCGGATGTGAATTCAGTTCTCTTGTGTAAGAAAATGTTTTGTTTTTGATTGATTGCTGAAGGAGGCACTGAAGGTCTGCCATGAGAGAGAGCAGCAGGCCACAGCCACCCGGAGGCTCGCACGGGAGGCCCCGTCTTGTTGGCCGGCAGTCGGGAGGAGCTGCACCGCCGCCCCTTCATCGGTGCACTGCACCTGGGAGCTGCGCAGATCCCAGAGTCTCAGCTGGAGGCTCAAGTGGAAGATGCTCCGGGAAATTAACTTGCACACCGAGGGCATCCCGGAGAGGCCCATACGGACTTCATCCATCTCTGATTGGCTCAAGAGTTGGGTACCAACCTGAGAGGTGTCAGTCTGTTTCATAATAGAGAGGGCACACAGAGCCCTGATCACGAAGCCTCCTGGGGGCACCCTGCCTTGCCTTTCATTGCGCGAGTTGTTTATTACGCCATTCTTCGGGTGGCATTCACGATTGGGCCTCTTGTCCATCAGTTCGCCCCAGTGATGATTTTTCGGACTATATGATAAAGTTTCAACAGCGCCGGAGATCCTTTCAAGAAGTAAGCACAACTGGGGACTATAAACATCCAATACATACATCTTTTTCTGGCCCGCTTCAAAGTCATCTTCCAAGTCAAAACCTTGTTTTTTGATACCCCACATGCGGCCTGGGATTGGGCGTAGGGGCTGACTTCATGCGCGGTAGAAGAAAGGAGGAGGCGGAGCAGGGCACGAGTCGGGGGTACACGCGGTGGACTGCGTCCACCCACGATTTTCACAGGGTGGACGTCGTCTGCCAAGAAGTTGGGCTCTACAAAAAAATATGCTGAATTCACCCTGGTGTAATTTCCAAACACCAGGACATATTCAGCAGCGCCTGCACGACGTTGTCTGCTTTCGATCTGCAACAAACTGAAGGCGGGGAGGGGGGTTTTCTTTTAATTCAGACTCCTGCTGAGCCCATAACAAAGGCCGAATCTGAGGAGTCATCAGGCCTCCTTTTGTTGGAGTTTCTTGGCTGGCAGCAGTCAGGAGCCTCGCACCTGATGCAAATGCAGCAGAGGGGAAACAAAGGCTCACACCTTGTTAGCGCTTCTAACATGCTTAAGATAAACCAGGAGCGTTTCCTTATATAATCGAAATATGCTCCAATGTACTCATGATAGACATGTTAAACATATATGTGAGGGCTAAAGATCTGATTTCCCTTCTTATGATGCCACTTCCTGTGAGGTTACGTGCTGTAAAGTCACACGCCCTGACGTCATGCGCAGTGATGTCACGTGCCGTGATGCCACTTGCTTTCTGTTTAACTAGGTCAGTCCCGCCACTTGTGCCCTGAGGCTGAGGCCCTCAAGGAGAAGGGCACACAGCTCCATGATGCACCAAACTAGTTTTGAATGTAGCTAACATCGCGCTCTACTCAACAAAGGAGACTTGGCAAAAGAGTATCAAAGGAAGGACATTGTAATCACTGCTTGAGGAAATGAAAGAGGGGAAACGCTTCGCTCGTGCCCTAAGATGGTTTGAGGGCTTAAAGGGGAAAGAAACAGAACTCAAAGAGATTAGTTGCAACTCTGAAGCAAACATCTTTGTATAAAAACCATAACTGGCTTGTTTAGAATTCCTCTCTTTCAATCTAGCCAGTCTCCGATGGCAATTCGCAGATGCGCAGTATGGGAAGACTAAAAACTGTTGACTCTACAGCCAGTGTCTTCACTAAACCCGATTCATAAGACATAGGATTCGGCCTTCGAACAAAGGCCTCCTGGGTGCACGCAGATCCTTGCTGCAGGCCGGTGGAGTTGGCCCTCCATTCCAACTCCCCATTGGGGCTTGCACGGACAGGCCACTGATAACCAGCTGGTGCAGGTCAACGGTCCACCTTCTGAATCCGGAGGCACGACTCCCACTCTCTGCGCCTTCTTTGGAGCGGTCTCACTACCTCTCAGGCAGACACAAGGATGTTATGTTGCTGTTGAGGCTTGGATGGACAAACCCTCCACCCAGGAACCACCAACTATGGCACCTGCGTTCCTCCCACCAAACCTGCCAATACCCAGGGGTAAACACCCCAAGCACACGTTCCTCAGGGTTAGCACTTCTGAAAGCCACTAGTAGATGCCTGAATCGCCTCTGGGTTCGCGGAGATCTCAAGTTGAGCCATCATTTCACAAGTTGCCTTGACACACCGCTGGTTTATGAACAATAATGAAGATCCCATAAGGAGAAGAGTTATTTTAGTGTAACAGCGCGCCTCATCTTTACCTGCCGGATGATGCTCTTGACACAGGGCAGCGGCAGCCCTTGGTAGTTGGACCGGATGATCCATTTCAGCAGCTGGTGTCCGAGCACCTCCAGAACCATGCACACATGTGACAATAGTCAAGGAGATTTCTGATCAATGATGGGGACAGACAACAGGCAGCACAATTACAAAAGAGGAAGAACTATTTACTGACCGGTAACTATGGATCCTTAATCCTTGAGTTTCAGAATAATATGAAGTTAACTTCTATACACTTTCTTATTCTGGCCTCTAAATTCACAACTGATTAGGAACCAGATTCCACAGCCCCAGAAACAGCAAGAGAGTGTGGAGGGAAAGCACAGGCCAGACAATGAAACAGGCTACAGAGAACAGTCGGGCCAACAGCTGCATGCATAAGAAAAAACACACCCAATTAGTAAAATCTAAAAGGTTATGCAGGGGAGCCCAAGTAGCTGCATGACTCCTGACAAATTTCTGCAACTGGCTCAATCCTCTGAAAAGCTGCTACGGACTCAGCTCTGAAGGGATGAGCATGAAGCCACAGGGTAGACTGAACTCTTCTTGTGTCACAAGCATTAGATGAGCAAAAGCAGTTCTCGCTGCTTTGATGCCTGGGATAAGACCCCTCGAGTCTCCAAAAAGCAAGAGATTCTGGTTGCAGGACCAGGAGAAGTATTTCCTGGTTAAGATTGAATTCTGACAACATTTCAGGTTTTTTATAGCTCATTATGGTTATTGAAAACTAAATTCAAATCTTTTGAGGCAAGATCTTGCTATCCACTGATTCTTCTTGCTGACGTAATAGTGACTTAGAGGAACTTTTTCTGATGACTTTGGTTGGGGACCCAGATTATGTAGGATGCAGGGGGTCAGCTAAAAGTCTTCCATGACATTCTGATGTGATTTTGCTTTCATGAGCCTGACTGTGAGGTAAGGACAAATAGCTTTTTTTTCCTGAAGTGAACTTTTACTACTGCCTAATGTTTGGGAAAGTAAAGAGGCACAAACTTTAGGGCGGGGGGGACAGCTTTTTCATGGTAGTGAAGAATGGTAACTGTAGGAAAGTTCTCCTTTTTTTACACGGTCACCCCCACTTTTTGTCTGGTATCTGATGCAATTTTGAGAGAAGTGCGCTGGGGTCTGCTATCTAGGTCTAGGTGTAGACCAGCCTGCCACCACAGGCAGGTCTATGACCTCCTGAAGGTGAGAGCCTGAGCTCTCTGAGGGCACAAACAATGCCTGCTCCGGCCAGAGGTACTTTCTCCTCCTGCAAGCAGGATGGCTAAGTGATCAGCATATCAAGGTAGGAGGCTTCAAAGGACTCTGTCGCCCTTGATTTGCGACCTAAGGCGTCCCCAGACAGGGGAAATCTCCCACTCCCTGCCCTGGGCCCATTTGGCACCAGGACAGGCAGGAAAATTAGCTAGTTTATGCATGCCCCTCAGGCAGGCTAGGGCCACCCCTAAGTTGGGCTACCTGATGTGAACATGAAATTTAGAATTCCACCATCTTGGTTGTGGCGGAATTAGGTTCTCTGGGTCAAGATTATGCCCACTCCCCATGGGAAGTGGTCATATAGAGGGTGCAGTCACCCTGAAGGTAAGTAGCCCATTGGCTACTCCCTATCACTCCCCTTAATGCCCTTAAATTCAGTATTTAGGAGGCACCCTAATGCCAGAAACTGAGATTCAACATATCTAGAAAAAGAGAACAAAGAAGAGCTGTAAGAAAAACAAGAACTGAAGACTTACAGTGGACTTTTGGTGTCAAATTCTGCCTGCACCAGTCTCGAAAATCGTGTCCAGCGACTCGTCCTGCAGCTGTCCATCTTCCAATAACCACGGAAGACGGTCAACCCTTCACAAATTGCCAGCAATCCCCCTTGGAGTATTGGAGCTACTCCCTTCCAGTCCGCAGGCACCAAAGAAGCAAAGTCTGGTTCACTGAGTTGCCACTCCCCAGCCAGCCAGATACAGCTGCGCCACAGGAAGAGGTACACCTGCTCCTGAAGGTCAGATCTGTCCCCGCCACCAAGTGGGAGGACAGCAGGACTGACCAGAGACGCACAGGACAAATACTCGAGGTACCGGACCCCTTGCAGCAAACAGAGACCATGAGAGTCCAATCTGGACTCCCACTACATCGAGACTGAGCAGACGTCGTGGGACGTCGGCACTGCAGAGACCCACCTCCAGAGTGGCCCAGCTGTTCTGATTTTGCACCCTCATCCGGTGAGACCGACAACCGCAAGGCCCTAGGATGCACAGAGCCCAGCCAACCTATCCACTCTACACCCAAGCGTCCCTGCCAGGGTACCGATGTATCGGCTGTGTCCCCTTGGTCCCAGGACCCTAGTGATCCAAGCCCCCTGTTGGGAACTCCTAGATGTGTCTCCAAGTACCCCTCTGCAGCCTGTTTTTAGATTCTCGCCCCTTCCTTCCACCGGCGTAGCGCTCAAAGCTATGAAATTGACCAGCACCTCTGGATCTGGATGTCATAGGGCAGGTAACGAGTAACTGCTAGTGCTACTTTAGACCTTGGCCACCTACTATCCTAAGTCCTGAAGAGAACACCAAGAAACCGACTGTAAACAACTGTATGCAACATATGCCTTCTCTCCCATAGAGAAGCATTGCTGCGTAAAGATGCATTTAAGTGAACAGTTTACTTACCTGTGAAATTCAATATTTCACAAAGTACTTACCAGATAAGAAGTTCTTGGTATTAAACTTTATATAAAAATAGGACTTACTTTTCTAAATTGGTCTCGGGTTTATTCAAGTATGTATCTCATTTATTGCCTCTGAGAGTATAACAAATGTTTAGCACTACCCTCTGATAAGCCTAACTGCTCAACCACACCACCACAAAAGAGAGCATTTAGTGCCATCATGTTTGCCTCTCTAAACCAATAAGGGCTGCCTGGAGTATTTACACAGTGTACCTCGTTTTGATCCACTATATACAGAGCCAGCTTCCTACATTAACTTCTGCATCTATTGAACTCACAGTGTTGCAAAGCTGCAAATGAATAAAGGTCTGTTTCAAGAAAGCCAGCACTCATATTCACTCCTTCACTCACTTGCATACAGATCCGCACCCTTTTCCTCACTAGAGATGCCTTTGTTCCATTCATGTTTGGAAACGTTCTCCAACACTTGCCTTTTTGGCAGAGTGTGCACCTTCAGAAGGAGCCGGGACAGTACAGATTTCTGTTCGTTCTTGCACGTCAAACGTTCTGATAAGCAGTTCTGAAGGCCAGTCATATATAATGTCCAGCATGTATGTATGTGCCTTACATTGTGCCCTGCCTACCTGGAAGATGGAGTGAGGTGTTAGAGTCCAGTGTGGGGTTTGGTGGTAAGGACAGAGAACCATTTTTTTTTTTTTAACCAGATGTTTGCCAAGAAATCCTAAAGGCTGGTTCCCTGGTTTCCTTCTCCCCAGCCCCAAGTTCGTACTGAAAACAGGGCTTTGTTGGTCAGTGAAGTGCCCGAGTCCGCGAGGCTAATGTTGGGAGAGAGTTTCCCTGATATTCATAGAGTGTGGTGCGCTAGTTCCACGTCTCAAAGCCAATGATACAGACTCATCGAGTCCCCTTGGCCTTTGGACTCCATTCAATGACTTTCTGTGGATATTCAGATCCTCGCAATCTGTTCATACGAGTAGAACTTCCTCCAGTTTCCCCAGGATCTATTGAGGCAGTATCTTTGCAGCACATAAAACTTTACAAAAGTAAATAAATACACAGACTAAATTCTATTAACCCCTCACCTGCTGATGACGGAACTGCTCCGTCATCAGCTACGGTTGGGCTGTGCTGATGACGGAGCGGTTCCGTCATGGCCCGGCCGCCGCGCCTGCGCGGCGCTGATTTCGCGCCTGCGCGGCCGTTGTATTGAGCGGGGCGGGTCATGACTGAACCGCTCCGTCACCAGCACAGCTCAACCGCGGCTGGTGACGGAGCGGTTCTGTCACCAGCATGCGGCCGCCCCGCCCACTTAGCGCTGCGGCGGAATAGCCGCCGCAGCGAAAGGGTTAATGCAGAAAGTGTCTAGAGCTCCACAGCCCTGACAAGGTATTTGTTTTTGACTGTTTTTTGGGCTAATTGCCAGCTGAGCTGCAGGACTTCTCACGACTGCTGGGTAGTTCTAGGTTCCCAAAGGCAAAAGCCCTTCAGCCAGCCGCACTAGTGCAGATCTTCCAGCCGTCGTGGCAGCGCCTCCACCAGCAGCATAGTTGAGCTCCTCTTCTCATGAAGGTTTTGGCACGTCAAAGGGAGCAGAGCATATGAGGACTATACGTATTCTTCACGATCAAAAGCGATTCAAAACTGACGCCATCTTCTAATGGTAAAATTACCCCTCACACGAACGACCATTAACGTTGCCTAATCAATATCCCGGAAACGTGAAATGATAATAAATGTTCATGTTGTCACTCCGTGTGTGTTTGTGCAACTACGGCGTCTGTACGGGTGCCTAGTAGAGTGGTGTGGCTCACTGGTTAGAGGCGGCAGACCTGGAAGCAGAGAATGGCCCGGGACCAGGGTTCAATTCCCGACGTGGCAGGGTCGTGGACCAGGGTCAGCGGACTCGATAATTCTCGCCTCGGTGCCTCCTCTAACCAGGGATCACACTCGGCAACTCTGGGCATTAGCTTGCCTCATCTCTACAACGGCCCCCCACATTCGCCGGGGATGCCTGGTTTCACCTTGGAGATACCCAGTAGGGACCATCTCACAGGGATAGCCAGGACGGGTTCCCCAGCGGTCTACAGCGCCACGATGCCTCAGGGCAGCAGTGCGCTTTACAAGAACACATACATTACATTTCATTACCTACTCCACTCCGACTATGAGTGATGTTTAGCGAATGTGTTCGGCCATGTTAGAGTGTTTTTTTGCGCCAGCATCAAATTAGTTTGGTGATTTCTTACCTCTTTTTTTAGATCAGAATACAAAAAAGATCCTGGTTAATACATTTTTTACAGATGATTATGTACATTGTAATTTAGCAGTTCTATTCAAAAGTTCTTATACATTTATGTCCATATTGTGCGTGTATCTGGATTCAGTATATTAATTAGACTTGTTAACTAAAGGTAGCAAGCTAAATCATATTTGTCATTAAGGCCTATGGGGACCATGGTGTTAAAGTATTTAATCCAAAACAACTCTCGTTGAAGCAATTTCTGATGGTTGTTAATCCCTGGCTTTATATGCACTTGTTCTAGGACTAGGAATCTGAGCTGCGAGATACTATGTGTCTCTTGCCTCCAGTGTTGTACTAACGGTGAGGTTAAATTTTCATTGCGAATCCGGCTTTTATGTTCTGTGATTCTGACTTTTACTTTCCTCTCCGTTTTGCCGATGTACATTTTACCACACAGGCATTTGATGCCGTACACAACTTTCTGTGCATTACAGTCACTGGTATGTTTTAATTGTATCGGTTTTCCTGAGGTTGGATGCGTACAAACATTGCCAGTTATCACGTTGTTACAATTTGTACAGTTGAGGCACCGAATTGTTCCTTTGTATGTTGCTATTGGTGGTGGTTGGTGCTTGCGTTTTAATTTCTCTTTCAAGTTTAATCCTCTGGTGTATGCATGTAGTGGAGGTTCTTTGAATAATCCATTGAAATCCAGCTCCATGGCCAATAGTTCCCATCTTCTGTTAATGATATTTTTGATCTTGTTTGATTGGGTTGTGTATTTGGTTACAAATACCATCCTGTCTTTTTGAGTCCTTTTACGGGGTTTTAGTAGTTCTGCCCTATTCATTAGTGCAACCTTCTGTACTTGCTCCTGTAATGTTTCTACTGGATAACCTCTATCCTCATATTTTTGTACTTGTTTTGCCAAGGTGTTTTCACATGTCAGTGTGTTTGAACAAATGCGTTTGATCCGGATGAACTGTGATAGTGGTAGGTTTCTGATTAGACTCCTCGGGTGAAAGCTCGTATAGCTAAGTGCATTGTTCCGATCTGTCGGTTTGGTGAAGAGTTCAGTTTGGAATCCGCTATCTGTTTTAGTGATCCTTACATCCAAGAAATCAATGACATCCTTGTTTATCTTGTGTGCAAATTGAATTCTTTCATCCACTCGATTGATTCTCATGATCACCTGCTCCAATAATTCCTCAGTGTCATCCCATATTAAAAAAAATATCGTCGATAAATCGACAATATCATTTCACATGTGGCCATTCATTTAAGTTCATTAAGTTCTGTGCCTCGAATTGGGCCATGAATGTATTCGCGTAGGCTGGGGCCCCAGCAAAGCCCATAGAAGTTCCATTAAGTTGTGCATGATAGTTGTTTTTCCATATGAAGTAGCTATTGTGTAGGCAGAATTTCAACAGCTGTAGCACAAAGATTTTTCTGTCAGTGGATACATCTTCCAGTTTGAGCAATGCCCATTCTGCGGATTCAAGTCCTGCTGCATGTGGTATAGAGGTATAAAGTGCCACCACGTCTATGGTGCACATAATCCAATGTTTTTGGAACCCTTCCTGTATCCATGTGAGTTTGTTTAAGAAATCCGTGGTGTCCTTTATGTAAGATCCCCACTGTTGTACAAATTTCTGTAGGTGATAGTCAATGTATTGTCCGAGGGGGTCAAAAATTGACCCACAACCCGAGACAATAGGTCTGAATGGTGGGTTCGTTGGATGTTTATGGATCTTAGGGATCATATACAATTGTGGTCGTCTAGGATTTTTTTCTGTAAGAAATTGCAAGGTTTGGTCATCAACACATTCATTCATTTTGGCTGTTTGTAATAATCCATTTAACATGATTTGAAGCATGGCGGTAGGGTCTGATGGTAATAGTAAATAGGTTTCTTTGTTTGACACATGTTCATTTACTTTATGTTCATAATAACGCGTGTCCATTATTACAAGTGCTCCGCCCTTGTCTGCCGGTTGGATTGTTAATGTCTCATCATTTGCCAAATTGTTTATGATGTTTTGTTCAGCCTTGGTCAGATTATGGTGTCGTGTTTTCTTGTAATCAAGAGACTTGAGATCCTTTTTCACCATTATTTCAGATGGGTCTAGCATCTTATGTGACACTGGGGCCTGATATGTGCTTTTTGGTTTGAATTGTCTCTCCGTATTCTCAATGATGTTGTTTGATGGTTCCATCACGTTCTCAAAATAATGTCTCAGTCTTAGCGTTCTCATGAACTTGAAGAAGGCACCTTCGGTTTCCAATTCGTTGGTTATCGTGGTTGGTACAAAGGAGAGACCTTTATTTAAAGTCTTAGTTTGTTGTTGTGACAGTGTTATAGAGGAAATGTTAATTATTAGACTACTGTCCGACTGCTCCTTAGTGCTTTGCCTGCCACTTCCTCGCCTTGTTTTCCGCTTGCTGCTGGTGTTTGTATTTGCGGTGTTGGAGGTTGGCCTTGATCCTGTTCCTGTGACAAAAAAGCCGTGTCTCTGCTTGTTGTCGCTTGCTGACTACTGTCAGTGGACAGTACTTCTCCTGACTCTGTTGCTCTTATTGGTCCTCTTCTTATCGATGTTTCCTTGTCCGTAACTAGACTTTCTTCTGATGAATGTGTAGTCGGTGTTGCTTTTTTTGGAACGAACTGTCGTCGGGCATAGATATCAGCCCATGTATAAACTTCATTGAGCTTATAGTCTATTGTATCGCGTTTGTATTTGCGCAACTTTCCTTCTTGCAATTTTTTTTTTTTTTTTTTTTTTTTATCATTTGTAAAGCGCGAAACGAAGGCCCATGGGCATCTCGGCAATTCCTTCTCATATTTTTCCAATTTCATATTGATGCCCTCCAAACTCATCTTCCAGGTATCAACTTCCATTCTTGCTTCCAATTCCGTTTTCAGGGTATAAATCTCATCCTCTAGATCTCGTATCGTTTTAGTTAGCTCTTCAATAATCAGCAGTATTAAGTCTAATGAGCATTTATTCAATATGCTATACCACTTGTCCATGAATTTAGAATTGAGATTAAAACGGAATAGCATCGGTTTTATGGATAATCGTAATCTTCTGGGAATACGTTTGGCTCTGTGGTATTGAATTAACGTTGAAGCGTGCATCCTCTGATTAACTTGGCGTCGAGTTAAATATTCCAACTGTTTGAGTTGTTGACTTATGGAACCCCCATGTGCATCCATGTTTCTCACTTCTTTTATTAGCGAATAGATTTGGTCTGCCTGTTCATTGGTGTAGGCCATTGTATTGGCCCTGTTGTCCGTTATGGCTGTTATTGTTTCAAACTGCATCTTGCTTTGATTGTTGGGTGCCTCCTCAACAGATCGACGGTTATGTAAGTATTGTAAGTTGGGTTTGTGAGGAGCACTCCTTTTTAAACCTTATTTAAATTATAATCAACTGGTGCCGCGATTATTAAGGATAGTCACTCCTCGTGGTAAATATAAAGTTATGATGGGTTGTGGTGCCCACCTAATCGCGCACTGCTCACTTGGTGCTCCGCACCTTATATTTTTAGGTTTTTATGTATACACTGTAAACCAACTCTTTTTCATGTATCAACAATTTAACATTTATCATATTTTTTCATTGTCAACATTTCATATGGTTATTCATTATATTCATAACGACATGTGTTTGAACTCAGTCTTTGATTTATATTACATAAATTCCAATTCCTTTCAACATAGTTAAAAAAATCATATCAACAATTTTCACGATGGAGCCCAATGCATTTCGGCACCATTGTGGCGCCTTCATCAGGGGCAGTTCTGAAAAAGTAAAAATACATGGTGTAAGTGTCGAATCTTGCAATTTGATTGGGGGTTCACTGCTGTTTTTAGCATATGGGTTTGCATACCTGAGTATATCTGTTATGTGACATGTATGTTCGAGGATCCGCCTCTATCGACACAAGTCTGTCAAAAAGAAACACAAACTCTGCTTTAGCCCGCTTATGCCTTTATAGCTACAACCTCAATGGTCTCTCATAGAGTAGCTACATACCTCGTGATCTTTGCCGTTGCACTCTGTAACAACAAATGTAAACAACCTTGAATCCTGCTATACTCTCCAAGAGTCACTGAGTCAATCAAAAAAGTCAAAAAAATCACCACTCCGTACCTTATCTTCTCTTTAACTGGCGTCTAAAGAACCGAAATAAAAAAATAAGTTGCTAACGGCTAGTTTGGTTATATACGCTATGGCTCAGAATTATGCCAATGATGCTCATACCTTTGAATCCAACTTTCTCTCCTTGAACAATCACCATCCCGCAAATACTTTCGTGTCTCCTCCGCTGTGGGTTCACTAGTTATATGAACTCCGCGAACTCCGTGAAAGCTGCGTAGTTGGAAAGTAAAGCTAAAAAACGGACTATACGTATTCTTCACGATCAAAAGCGATTCAAAACTGACGCCATCTTCTAATGGTAAAATTACCCCTCACACGAACTACCATTAACGTTGCCTAATCAATATCCCGGAAACGTGAAATGATAATAAATGTTCATGTTGTCACTCCGTGTGTGTTTGTGCAACTACGGCGTCTGCACGGGTGCCTACCTACTCCACTCCGACTATGAGTGATGTTTAGCGAATGTGTTCGGCCATGTTAGAGTGTTTTTTTGCGCCAGCATCAAATTAGTTTGGTGATTTCTTACCGCTTTTTTTAGACCAGAATACAAAAAAGACCTTGGTTAATACATTTTTTACAGATGATTATGTACATTGTAATTTAGCAGTTCTATTCAAAAGTGCTTATACATTTATGTCCATATTGTGCGTGTATCTGGATTCAGTATATTAATTAGACTTGTTAACTAAAGGTAGCAAGCTAAATCATATTTGTCATTAAGGCCTATAGGGACCATGGTGTTAAGGTATTTAATCCAAAACAACTCTCGTTGTAGCAATTTCTGATGGTTGTTAATCCCTGGCTTTATATGCACTTGTTCTAGGACTAGGAATCTGAGCTGCGAGATACTATGTGTCTCTTGCCTCCAGTGTTGTACTAACGGTGAGGTTAAATTTTCATTGCGAATCCGGCTTTTATGTTCTGTGATTCTGACTTTTACTTTCCTCTCCGTTTTGCCGATGTACATTTTACCACACGGGCATTTGATGCCGTACACAACGTTCTGTGCATTACAGTCACTGGTATGTTTTAATTGTATCTGTTTTCCTGAGGTTGGATGCGTACAAACATTGCCAGTTATCACGTTGTTACAATTTGTACAGTTGAGGCACCAAATTGTTCCTTTGTATGTTGCTATTGGTGGTGGTTGGTGCTTGCGTTTTAATTTCTCTTTCAAGTTTAATCCTCTGGTGTATGCATGTAGTGGAGGTTCTTTGAATAATCCATTGAAATCCAGCTCCATGGCCAATAGTTCCCATCTTCTGTTAATGATATTTTTGATCTTGTTTGATATGGGCTTTGCTGGGGCCCCAGCCTACGCGAATACATTCATGGCCCAATTCGAGGCACAGAACTTAATGAACTTAAATGAATGGCCACATGTGAAATTATATTGTCGATTTATCGACAATATTTTTTTAATATGGGATGACACTGAGGAATTATTGGAGCAGGTGATCATGAGAATCAATCGAGTGGATGAAAGAATTCAATTTACACACAAGATAAACAAGGATGTCATTGATTTCTTGGATGTAAGGATCACTAAAACAGATAGCGGATTCGAAACTGAACTCTACACCAAACCGACAGATCGGAACAATGCACTTAGCTATACGAGCTTTCACCCGAGGAGTCTAATCAGAAACCTACCACTATCACAGTTCATCCGGATCAAACGCATTTGTTCAAACACACTGACATGTGAAAACACCTTGGCAAAACAAGTACAAAAATATGAGGATAGAGGTTATCCAGTAGAAACATTACAGGAGCAAGTACAGAAGGTTGCACTAATGAATAGGGCAGAACTACTAAAACCCCGTAAAAGGACTCAAAAAGACAGGATTGTATTTGTAACCAAATACACAACCCAATCAAACAAGATCAAAAATATCATTAACAGAAGATGGGAACTATTGGCCATGGAGCTGGATTTCAATGGATTATTCAAAGAACCTCCACTACATGCATACACCAGAGGATTAAACTTGAAAGAGAAATTAAAACGCAAGCACCAACCACCACCAATAGCAACATACAAAGGAACAATTCGGTGCCTCAACTGTACAAATTGTAACAACGTGATAACTGGCAATGTTTGTACGCATCCAACCTCAGGAAAACAGATACAATTAAAACATACCAGTGACTGTAATGCACAGAACGTTGTGTACGGCATCAAATGCCCGCGTGGTAAAATGTACATCGGCAAAACGGAGAGGAAAGTAAAAGTCAGAATCACAGAACATAAAAGCCGGATTCGCAATGAAAATTTAACCTCACCGTTAGTACAACACTGGAGGCAAGAGACACATAGTATCTCGCAGCTCAGATTCCTAGTCCTAGAACAAGTGCATATAAAGCCAGGGATTAACAACCATCAGAAATTGCTACAACGAGAGTTGTTTTGGATTAAATACCTTAACACTATGGTCCCCATAGGCCTTAATGAAAAATATGATTTAGCTTGCTACCTTTAGTTAACAAGTCTAATTAATATACTGAATCCAGATACACGCACAATATGGACATAAATGTATAAGAACTTTTGAATAGAACTGCTAAATTACAATGTACATAATCATCTGTAAAAAATGTATTAACCAAGGTCTTTTTTGTATTCTGGTCTAAAAAAAGCGGTAAGAAATCACCAAACTAATTTGATGCTGGCGCAAAAAAACACTAACATGGCCGAACACATTCGCTAAACATCACTCATAGTCGGAGTGGAGTAGGTAGGCACCCGTACAGACGCCGTAGTTGCACAAACACACACGGAGTGACAACATGAACATTTATTATCATTTCACGTTTCCGGGATATTGATTAGGCAACGTTAATGGTCGTTCGTGTGAGGGGTCATTTTACCATTAGAAGATGGCGTCAGTTTTGAATCGCTTTTGATCGTGAAGAATACGTATAGTCCGTTTTTAGGTCTCGCCTGTCGATGCGCATGCGCATCGAGCAAGCGAGACTATGGTGGCTTATCCACTCTTTATCCAACTTGCAAGGAATCGTGGCGATTCCTTGCAGTGCACGAGAAATTTAAGCTCAATGCGCATGCGCATTGAGCTTAAACGCGCGTGCACATGCCCCCAGCCGCCTGCCTTGCCTACTCTCCCAGCTGGTGCCGCTCCACCCCCTGCGGCATCAAAAGGCTTTCACGGCCGGCCGGCCATGCTTTCAGTTTCACGACCGGCCGGCCGTGTGAAGTACATTTCTAAGCCCGCTCTCCCTGCTCCGCCCCCTGCTCCGGCCGAGACGCATTTCTCCTCCCTCCTCCCCCCTCCTGGGTCAGGTTACCCTGCTTTCTCTTTCACTTTTTTTTCACCCGGTGACATTGTTGCCTTTAGCCCTTCCCTCACCTCCTCAAGCCGTTACTCGTTGTGTGTACAGGGCTGTGTGTATTAGCGCTTGTGCTTGTCCTGGTTTGTTTGCAGGTGCACACATTACACAAGGCTCTGCTCACTGACCCTAGAGGTAGGCCTCTGACCCGGCACACTCGAGTGAAAGATGCCTCACATAACCCACCGCTCCAGCTGTCTCTTCCTTCAGGCTGCCAGCCTTGAGCGTGGGGGGAGGAGGGGCTGCATACACTTCTGTCCCCGCCGACACGTCAGGGCATGCTGGAATTCAGAGGCCGCCCTCCACTCTGCCTTTCAGTGTACCGTCTGTCATGGCCACAAGCCAGCACCCCCACTTTCGCTGCAGACGAGCTAGGGCTTGTCTTTCTCCAGAGGCAAACAGGGCAGCCTGACTTACGAGAGCCCCCGCAGGCTCACCAACCCAGGAAAAGCTGCATCTCCCCGGGTACGAGACAGACGTGTGCCACTCACCTCACCTCTTCCTGGAAGCCGGACTGTGGATAAATGCAGCCGTGGGAAGGCCCCATCCTACCTCAGGTTTAACATTTAATTCTACACCTCTTGAGGGTTCCTGTGATTAACCAACCAAAACCTTGCTGCTGAGCTCATAAACAGGCTGCAACTGAAACGGAGGCGGGCAAATTGCCGTGTGAATTCTCTCCGGCGCCTGCAAGTCAGCTTAACACCTCTTACAAAACAAAACATCACAACTCATCAGTGGCTTGACCTTTGAATATCTGCGGTGTAAAGGTTTATTAATTAATTCATTCAAAAGCGGCCCTTCTATAATTAGCTGTTTCTTGCCCACTATTCATGCCCAGCCCACAAAACCGGGGAACTAGCTGTAGAAACCTGATGAGAGCTGTTAGAACTCCTGGTAGCTGCCCTGAGACCCGAGCCATGCATGGGTGCAAGGATCGGGAACAGAGAATGCAAGGCTCTCGTTTAAGCTTATGACGCACTTGTCTTCACAAGAAAGTCAGATACTTCACAACAACCAGGCCTTATCAGCTGTACCTCAAAACAACCAGGACTCATCACCCCTCTCTCACAACAACCAGGCCTCATCACCCCTCTCTCACAACACTCACTCTCACTCACCCTCAACCCCTCAGCCTCACCCTCAACCCCTCACCCTCACTCACCCTCAACCCCTCACCCTCAACCCCTCACTCACCCTCACTCACCCTCACTCACCCTCAACCCCTCAGCCTCACTCACCCTCACTCACCCTCAACCCCTCACCCTCACTCACTCACCCTCAACCCCTCACTCACCCTCACTCTCACTCATCCTCACTCAACCACCCTCAACCTCACTCACCCTCAACCCCTCACCCTCACTCACCCTCAACCCCTCACCCTCACTCACTCACCCTCAACCCCTCACCCTCAAACCCTTACCCTCACTCACCCACCCTCAACCCCTCACCCTCACTCACCCTCAACCCCTCACCCTCACTCACTCACCCTCACTCACCCTCAACCCCTCCCCCTCGACCCCTCCCCCTCACTCACCCTCAACCCCTCACCCTCAAACCCTCACTCACCCTCAACCCCTCACCCTCAACCCCTCACTCACCCTCACTCTCACTCATCCTCACTCACCCTCAACCCCTCACCCTCACTCAACCCCTCACCCTCACTCACTCACCCTCAACCCCTCACCCTCAACCCCTCACTCACCCTCACTCTCACTCACCCTCACTCAGCCTCAACTACTCCCCCTCACCCTCACTCACCCAAAACCCCTCACCCTCACTCACCCTCACCCTCACTCACCCTCAACACCTCACTCACCCTCAACACCTCACTCACCCTCAACACCTCACTCACCCTCACCCTCACTCACCCTCAACACCTCACCCTCAACCTCTCACCCTCACTCACCCTCACTCTCACTCACCCTCAACCCCTCACCCTCACTCACCCTCACCCTCACCCTCACACAGTGCAATAGTTCTCAGACCATTTCATTTAGAGCTTTTAGAAATGTTTATGGCTTTTTTTATTTGTAATACTTTAGCATTGGCTACAGGAAACAAAAATGCTAAACATTTACAAAAAAACCCCATAAACAATTCTAAAAGCACTAACTCTAATGGTGCGAGACCTATTGCATTTCCAATGCTTGTTTAGCTTTACTTTCCAACTACGCAACTTTCACGGAGTTCGCGGAGTTCATATAACTAGTGAACCCACAGCGGAGGAGACACGAAAGTATTTGCGGGATGGTGATTGTTAAAGGAGAGAAAGTTGGATTCAAAGGTATGAGCATCATTGGCATCATTCTGAGCCATAGCGTATATAACCAAACTAGCCGTTAGCTCGATGGCAACTTATCATTTTTTTATTTCGGTTCTTTAGACGCCAGTTAAAGAGAAGATAAGGTACGGAGTGGTGATTTTTTTGACTTTTTTGATTGACTCAGTGACTCTTGGAGAGTATAGCAGGATTCAAGGTTGTTTACATTTGTTGTTACAGAGTGCAACGGCAAAGATCACGAGGTATGTAGCTACTCTATGAGAGACCATTGAGGTTGTAGCTATAAAGGTATAAGCGGGCTAAAGCAGAGTTTGTGTTTCTTTTTGACAGACTTGTGTCGATAGAGGTGGATCCTCGAACATACACGTCACATAACAGATATACTCAGGTATGCGAACCCATATGCTAAAAACAGCAATGAACCCCCAATCAAATTGCAAGATTCGACACTTAAACCATGTATTTTTACTTTTTCAGAACTGCCCCTGATGAAGGCGCCACAATGGTGCCAAAATACATTGGGCTCCATCGTGAAAATTGTTGATATGATTTTTTGAACTATGTTGAAAGGAATTGGAATTTATGTGATATAAATCAAAGACTGAGTTCAAACACATGTCGTTATGAATATAATGAATAACCATATGAAATGTTGACAATGAAAAAATATGATAAATGTTAAATTGTTGATACATGAAAAAGAGTTGGTTTACAGTGTATACATGAAAACCTAAAAATATAAGGTGCGGAGCACCAAGTGAACAGTGCGCGATTAGGTGGGCACCACAACCCATCATAACTTTATATTTACCACGAGGAGTGACTATCCTTAATAATCGCGGCACCATTTGATTATAATTTAAATAAGGTTTAAAAAGGAGTGCTCCTCACAAACCCAACTTACAATACTTAGATTGGAGAGGAACACATTGCTTTGGATTGGAGAGGGGCAGATTGTTTTGTATTGGAGAGTTGCAGATAGTTTTGAACTGAAGTGGGGCAGATTGTTTTTGATTGGAGTGCAGCTGATTGGAGTGCAGACAATTGGAGTGAGACAGATTGTTTTGGATTGGAGATGGGTAGGTTGGGTTGGGAGGAGTGGAGTGTGGTGTGGTGGATTGGATTGGGGTGAGGTGGACTGGATTGGCCTGGGGTGCATTGGATTGAATGGGGTGTCTGGTGAGGTGTGCGGAATTGGCATGGTGTTGATTGGGGAACACTGCAAGTGTTAAAGCATCTTTTTAGGAATTACACTTAAGAAAGAAAAAATGTTGCTTTGCAATAAGATAATCCTTATCTTTTGACCATGAGCCGAAACAAAAGAAAACAAGAGTGCAAAGTGAGAAAAGAAGAATTGGCAAAATAAAAGAAAGTGAACTATAGAAAATAAATCTTTGCAATTCTGTTTGTCCTGCTGGGCATGCTTTTTTGCAAGTCATACCCCTTCTGTTAACAGGGCACTAAAAGTTTAACAGAACAAAACAGTACCTCAGTGATGTAAGGAGCTGCAGATTGGCACAGATTAGGTTGAATCTATCAGTGCTTGGTCTCTGCTCCAAAGAGAGGAACAGTAATGATATTAGGCCAGCCTCGACAAATTTCGAAGTTGTAAAGAGGAGTGCCACACAAGCCAACAAACGGTAAGCACAGGTTGGGCTCAAAGTCCTTTTGTGAACAACAGTTTCTTGCGAGCGAGACTCACGCATTAGCGCATGTTCTCGCAGGCTCGACCCTAAAAAGGAGCTAAGAGTCTCCTGAAGTGGAGGCCGTACCTCCTTAAAGTCCTTGCAATCTAACTTTTCTTCTTGCCTCTACCTGTTCAATACTTTACTTGGGTGTAAGCAGCCGAAGAGGGACACATACAGAAACAAGCATTGGCAAAGCAAATAGGTCTCGTCTTTGGGACATATTGCCTTTGGCAATTGCTTTTGCAGGACTTTACAGCATCGGGAGAGACACTGGGAAGCATCCTTGAAATCAGAAAAGGCACTGACAAAGAAACTAGTTCACGCATAAGTAAGACATAATGGCTTTGCCAATGCTTGCTGTAAATAGTGAGCCTAACCCTTATAGCATTGACCTACAAGGGTGAAAATACTGCTGGATCTGCCATATTTAAAGCAATGTCTTGTAGGTTGCTTGCTGATTTAAGCAACAGATGCATTTACCCATTGAGTTATCTTACAGCTGTACTCCTTTAAGAAAATAAATACATTTGTGCTTCTTATATGTGTTCTACAGTGACCCAAGTGTGATTCCTAAAAAGCATGTGACCCGTCGCTGCCACCAGCAGTTGTTTCTTGCCGACAAGTAAACACAACCCTCTCTAGGAACATGAACAACGTCAATCAAATGAGCAGCATTGCATGCTTACGGTGTCTGCCGAGAAGCGTATACAAATGCCGATTCCACACTCCAGGAAAGGTTGCTGGTGAGCAGATGTCTGAGGAACCAGCTACCAGCATAAGTCATACGGGAATAAAAGCATTGAATAAATATTACCACATTCTTAATTTTGGTAAAACAATGAATGGTTTGAAATTGAAAAATCTACAAAAGCAAGAACTTAGTAGGTGTGTCATTTTTCAGACAAGGATACAATAAATGATGACAAGTTGAAGGCGACATTTAGAGCCTCCTACGTGAGAGCTCCGAGCTTGGAAACGCGATGCAGATGTACCAAGCCTCTGCCCCTACCCAACTTGGAATGTAACCAATCAGAGACCAAATGGGGGTATGCCTGGTTTTCACCTTGGGGATGCCCAGTAGGGGTAATCTCGCAGGGAAAGGCCAGGACAGGTTCCCAAAGCAAGCGCCTTGATACCTTACGGTGAAAGGCGCTATATAAGAACGTATGATTTACGATTTTTATTTATTCACCCTATCCAGAGGGACTTCTGGGCCACATTCCTGTGAATGAACAACCTGAATAATAAAAGCAGCCGTACTTACGCAACACAGTGTCGGGTAAGCAGCATACGCCAGAACTGGAGGTCCGCGCCTTGGCACCAAGTGCCAGGGTACAACCTGGCACCTCAGGAATAGCACTGGAGAGGCATTCTGGGTCTGCCCGCACCCTGGCATCGCTCACCCAGTAAAATTAATGTGCACAGGGATGCCCCGGGAATATGATGCAGTTACAAGTTGTATGTGGTCCATGCCCCTGGGATTCACCGCTCCACGAGAGGGCACCATCTGCTGAAGGACGTGCACGTTGTTATAAAGCAGTTGTGCCAGCGCTGTGAACACGCATCTGGGACGCCTGTGCAGTGCTGTCCACTCTCTTGGAAATATGCACTGTTAGGATCTTCCGGTGCTCACAGCTGGGTCTGGAGATGCAGGCCGAGTGAGGCTGAAAAACTTCACACCGCCCCGACTCTGAACGTGTCTGTGCAGAGACTCGGAACAGATCCCGGGGCTAGTTAGTTCGAAACACTGATGACAACAAATCACAAGACATCAAAGACAAAAGGGGGTTTAAAGCAGTGATGGGGAGGGAATGATTTATGGATGGAGCAAGCATTGACGGGAAGGAGAAGGTGGGGTAAAAGCTTTGAAACATGCACACTCGCTAGCTTGCTCAATTGCCGAAGTAAATAAATATTCAAATATAAAGGAGAAACATGTTTTTTAGCTGCCACAAAAACATAAGGGGAAGCACGGTGCCGTTCAATTGCTACAAAAGCACGAGGAACAAAATAATAAATAAGCTTGCATCAACACAAGCAGGAAATAAAGGAAAATAAATTGCCCCCAAAAACAAACACATAAGCCTCAAAGTGCAAAGATACCAGTAATTAGGCAGTTCTCCTTGGGAGGAAACAAAGCACAACAAGCATTTGTAATGCAATAGGTCTCGCATTAGGAAAGTTTGAGGTATTGGTATTGCAAATGACAAATATTTTATTTATGTGTCTGTATTGAAAGTAGCGAAATTATTAGCTTTGTTATTTACAATGCCAATATTTTTAACTTTTGCAAACGTGACACCTATGGCATTCTAATGCAATATGTTTTGTATTTACATGACTTTGAAGTATCAATATTATAAATAACAATGGCTTTTATTTTTAGTAATAATTAATACTTAAATAAAAGTTATTGTAATGTTTAGTGGCAATAGCTTAAAGTTTTGTAAATAACTTATGGGAAGATTATGTTCAGTGTATTTAACTGTGAGGAAAATCCAAGAACATAAGTGAAATATTACCATTATTTTGTAACATTTCTAATAAAGCTTAAAACATTGAGAGAACATCTTAGAACCAGTTGTTGTTGATTGGTTGCAAAGAGTGATGCTGTGGCGTTCAGTGATGCTGTGGCCTTCTGTGTTGCTGAGTGATGCTGTGGTTTTCAGTGGTGTTGGGTGATGCTGTGGCCTTTAGTGGTGCTGAGTGATGCTGTGGCCTTCAGTGGTGCTCAGTGATGATGTGGCCTTCAGTGTTGCGGAGTGATGCTGTGGCATTAAGTGTTGCTGTTTTGTTGAGTGATGCGGTGGCGTTGAGTGATGCGGTGGTGTTGAGTGGTGCTGTGGCGTTGAGTGGAGCTATGGCGTTGAGTGGAGCTATGGCGTTGAGTGTCTGGGAGGGGGGGGAGAACGTGCAGATGAATGAGAGAGAAGCTATGGTGTGCGTGTTGCCATGCGTGAATGGAAGAGAGACTGGGAGTGTGGGGGGTGGGAGAGAGAGTCTGTGGGCTGTTTGAGTTTGGTGTGCGTGTTTCCGCGAGTGAAAGGCAGGAAGAGCTCGACCCGAATATATCAGAGGACTTTCATAAGCACCAGGCAGTTGTATTACAGAGGGACACATTCATTTCTAGGCACAGGGAGATTGCGTGATTTGCCAAGAATCACGGGATGGTGAGTGTCCCTGCCGAGACGTGTTTGCGTGTTTGAGCAGATGAATGAGAGAGAAGCTATGGTGGGCGTGTTGCCGTGCGTGAATGGGAGAGAGTCTGGGGGGGGGGGGGGGGGGGTGGGAGAACGTGCAGATGAATGAGAGAGAAGCTATGGTGTGCGTGTTGCCGTGCGTGAATGGAAGAGAGACTGGGAGTGTGGGGGGTGGGAGAGAGAGTCTGTGGGCTGTTTGAGTTTGGTGTGCGTGTTTCCACGAGTGAAAGGCAGAGATTGCGTGATTTGCCAAGAATCACAGGATGGTGAGTGTCCCTGCCGAGACGTGTTTGCGTGTTTGACTGCGGAGGAAAAGTGGGAGGGAACACGGCCTGGGGGAAGCTGGCTGGGGAGGGGGAGGAGAAATCCGAGTAAGGCTGTGGAACAGATGGCTGGGCAGAAATGCGAGTCACGGTAAGGGGAGCCTTTGAAGAGCAAGGCAGGGGGATAGAAGCGCGGTCACGAGCACGTGCACTTCTACAAATCCGGATCGTAAAAGTCAGCTTTGTAGATGGGCGGCAATAGGTCTCTCTGCGAGACCTAACAAAAATGTAGAGGCCAGTAGGCCCGATGAAGCTTCCTGTAGCTAGAACAGGCCCTATGTTTTTAGAGGGGACGGGGGCCATGTGGCCCTCCCCCCGAGACTTCTTAGGCCGTGGGGCCCCGTTCCCCAGGGCCACTACTAAAAATAAAGGGGGGGCATGTGGATGGTGGTCCAGTCTTCCTGGCTGTGAGTGGGTCTGTGGATGGCATTGTAGGGGCTGGTGGTCTAGAGTACTGTGGATGGCGGTGCAGCAGACCTGGCTGGGAGGGTCTGTGGATGGTGATTGCTGGGAGGTATGTGGATGGTGATGGCTGGGGCCGTCTGTGGATGGTGATGGCTGGGGCGGTCTGTGGATGGTGATTGCTGGGAGGTCTGTGGATGGTGATGGCTGGGGCGGTCTGTGGATGGTGATGGCTGGGGCGGTCTGTGGATGGTGATGGCTGGGAGGGTCTGTGGATGGTGATGGCTGGGAGGGTCTGTGGATGGTGATGGCTGGGGCGGTCTGTGGATGGTGATGGCTGGGAGGTCTGTGAATGGTGATGGCTGGGAGGTCTGTGGATGGTGATAGCTGGGAGGAAAATTAACAATCAGAGGGGGGAGAGAGAGAAATCAGAATGGATTCATTCTCCCTGGGCATATTTAAATAAACAGTTAGAATCCACTCCTTGAGATTAAGGGTGTCTCATCCACAGTGGGGAACACCTTTATGTTTTTAGGTCCCCTCACACACCAACAGGCCCCTTGGTGTCATGCTTCATCATCTGGGTCATCGTACCCCTCTACGGGGTACGGCGTGTTGCGACCTACGGAGACGTGGGAGCACTTGTTAGACTATGTGTGGTGTAATATTTTACAAAAAACACACTAGACTCACTGACACACAACATAGAGCACACACACTTAATGAGGAAATTTTTGATCAGATGTTTTCAAATCATTTCCTGGTCGTAACACTATTGTTGGTAAAGAGGGAAAGGACAAAGTTTGTGTTATATCCCTGTAAAGTGAGGAGGAAAAATGTAAATTTCATGCCATTACATATTTACAACATACTGTTTTGGAGTTGTAGATAAACCTCATGAGCCAAAACGTCAGGATCTGGTGTGCTAAATAGCACCTGTCTGAGAAAGAAACCGGGGTTTTATACCTTTTCCCGGTTTCAAAATTCCTTCTGGCATTATCACCGAAGCCACGTAGGGATCGATCGGGAGGTATTTCCTCGTAGAAATCGTGAGTAGAAAGGTCTGATGATTGTGAGCACTGCCACCACTACATGAATGTAAGTTAAACCAAGACCTGAATATGCCTTTCTTTCTCAAACAGGTGCTAGTTAGCACACCAGATCCTGTGTGTGCTCTATGTTGTGTGTCAGTGAGTTTTTTGTAAAATATTTTTATCCCACTATAAGCACTGGAATACAGCTATAGTATGTCACCTGTAACCACTGGACATTTTACCTATGGATATGGAGAGAGAGACCACCAGAAAAAATTTTTTTGTCTTCTTTCCTTTACAGGTTGATCTATAGACAACGTCTTTTTTTGCTAGGTACATTACTTTTACCTGCACTGTAATTTTTCCTCACTTTTATTAGAAAATTCTGGTATTAGTTAGAGAAACGTGAGTAAGGTGGGGATTTGTGCACCCCGTCCTGAAGAAGGTGCTTCTGGCACCGAAACATGTCGACGCACACAAAAAGGAGGTAACGCACATTGTCAGCGTAGTGACCTCCCACCTTCATTTTTAACAGCACCAGCCCGGGGGCTTATTAAATAATTTTTAGTCACCCCACGAGCCAGGTTCTTTTTAACTATCACTATTTCCCAAACCCCACAATACACTCACATTTATTCAAAATACCCCCTCACCAACACCACACATAGTCTAACAAGTGCTCCCACGTCTCCGTAGGTCGCAGCACGCTGTACCCCGTAGAGGGGTACGATAGCTGGGAGGGTCTGTGGATGGTGAATGCTGGGAGGTCTGTGGATGGTGAATGCTGGGAGGTCTGTGGATGGTGATGGCTGGGAGGGTCTGTGGATGGTGATGGCTGGGAGGGTCTGTGGATGGTGATGGCTGGGAGGGTCTGTGGATGGTGATGGCTGGGAGGGTCTGTGGATGGTGATGGCTGGGGCGGGCTGGGAGGGTCTGTGGATGGTGATGGCTGGGGCGGTCTGTGGATGGTGATGGCTGGGAGGTCTGTGGATGGTGATGGCTGGGAGGTCTGTGGATGGTGATGGCTGGGAGGGTCTGTGGATGGTGATGGCTGGGAGGGTCTGTGGATGGTGATGGCTGGGAGGGTCTGTGGATGGTGATGGCTGGGAGGGTCTGTGGATGGTGATGGCTAGGGCGGTCTGTGGATGGTGATTGCTGGGAGGACTGTGGATGGTGATTGCTGGGAGGTCTGTGGATGGTGATTGCTGGGAGGCCTGTGGATGGTGATTGCTGGGAGGTCTGTGGATGGTGATGGCTGGGAGGGTCTGTGGATGGTGATGGCTGGGAGGGTCTGTGGATGGTGATGGCTGGGAGGGTCTGTGGATGGTGATGGCTAGGGCGGTCTGTGGATGGCGATTGCTGGGAGGTCTGTGGATGGTGATTGCTGGGAGGTATGTGGATGGTGATTGCTGGGAGGTCTGTGGATGGTGATGGCTGGGAGGTCTGTGGATGGTGATGGCTGGGGCGGTCTGTGGATGGTGATTGCTGGGAGGTCTGTGGATGGTGATGGCTGGGAGGTCTGTGGATGGTGATGGCTGGGAGGTCTGTGGATGGTGATGGCTGGGCGGTCTGCGGATGGTGATTGCTGGGAGGGTCTGTGGATGGTGATAGCTGGGAGGGTCTGTGGATGGTGACGGCTGGGCGGTCTGTGGATGGTGATGGCTGGGCGGTCTGTGGATGCTGAAATAGGAGCCCCCCGCTGTGGGGTGGTGCAGCTCGTCTGACTCCAGCTGAGTGCACTCTCCCCTGTCCCTGCCCTTGAGTCTGTGCTGCATCCTCGGCTCCTGTCTATCTCACCGAGGGGTGTTAACGAGAGCCGGAGGCGGCTCTCGCTGTGTGTTCTGGAGGGGCACGGAGCTCATCAGAGCAGTAATTACAGCAGAGCGGGAGGTGGGGGGGTGGGGTTCCGGGGAGTTGAGGAGGGGTGAGGGAGCCAGGGAAAGAGGGTAAGAGTGAGTGTACTGTATACACTGAAATAGAGCACACTGCTTCCCCTCGCGGCGCTATACTTCGGAGCAGACGGAGCATGAAACGGGGAGGAACTTTAAAGCAACGAAAGATGGGTTGAGATAAGGAAAGACTGCAGAAGGAACAACCGAGACAATAAGAGAATAATGAATTCTGTATATGGAGAGAGCGGACAAGAAAAAGAACAGAAGTAGAGAACGGGTAATAGGAGCAAATATGGGCGGACAATGCAGGAAACAGTGAAAAGAGAAGAAGGTGGATGAGAAGAAAGAATAAAAGATGGAGGAGAGGAAAAAAGGTCGTCAAAGACAGAGATAAAACAGAACATAGAAAGAACGCACGAAAAACAAGCAGCAATATCGAGAGGTGGTGGGGGCAGGGTTAAGGGTAGGCACAGGCTGGACAGGATGTGATCTGGACGCTTTGATGTGGTGTGCGAGGCGGGCAGAAAGGACGGCCGTGGGAAGAGAAGTATGGAGAGTGGTGCAGGCGGGGGGCGTGGAGCAAACCCTTTGAAGAGCGTTTGGCTGCCAGGGGGGCGGAGAAGCAGATTGCCTTCAAGGCAGGAGGCAGGCAGAAGGCTCGGGCAAGCTTGTGCACGAGAGCACATGCACTCGTCAAAATCCGGATCGTAAAAAGTCAGCTTTGTGGATGGACGGCAAAAGGTCTCTCTATGAGACCTAAAAATGAGGGGGGAGGAGCAAGGATTAACCAATAGCAAGCAAGCCTTTTTAAAAGACAATTGAAGTAACAAATAAAAAAGGCAATGGGCAGGGTGTAAGACCACAAAGTGTATGCAATATGTCTCGAAGAGACAGCAAAAGCACTGCCTAGGCTCAATCTAAAAAGAACTGGGGCTAATAGGTGTACTCCCATCATCTTCTTAAATGACTGTGGTTCTAAGACAGAGTGATCAAGGTTCAAGGCAGAGTCCTCCGAAGAGGTGTGGAGCTTGTGCCCGACACTTCTCTAGTCTAGAGGTAGAGAGATGGGCTTCTAGAGCTCAACATCAGACGACAGCTTGCTTACTGCCCATCACAATGAGGTATCTCTGCTTCTGGACCCACGAGGGTTTGAGTCACATACAGGGCACTAGAATTTATTGGCCAGGAGACAGATCTGCCAGAACTAAGCCTTATGAAAAGGGGGTGGATGGCTCAGAGGTGGTGAAGCTTGACTTTGAAAAGGGTCATCCATGCCCAGGACATTTCCTCCATAACCAAATCTGTGTACTAGACAAAACAAGTATGTACACTAGTAAGCAACACAAATATATGCAGTAGTAAGCAACACAAATATATACCCTAGTAAGCAACACATGTATGTACACTAGTAAGCAACACATGTATGTACACTAGTAAGCAACACATGTATGTACACTAGTAAGCAACACAAGTATGTACACAAGTATGTGCACTAGTAAGCAACACAAGTATGTACACTAGTAAGCAACACAAGTATGTGCACTAGTAAGCAACACAAGTATGTACACTAGTAAGCAACACATGAATGTACACTAGTAAGGAACACATGTATGTACACAAGTATGTGCACTAGTAAGCAACACAAGTATGTACACTAGTAAGCAACACAAATATATACACTAGTAAGCAACACATGTATGTACACTAGTAAGCAACACATGTATGTACACTAGTAAGCAACACATGTATGTACACTAGTAAGCAACACAAGTATGTACACTAGTAAGCAACACAAATATATACACTAGTAAGCAACACATGTATGTACACTAGTAAGCAACACATGTATGTACACTAGTAAGCAACACATGTATGTACACTAGTAAGCAACACAAGTATGTGCACTAGTAAGCAACACAAATATATACACTAGTAAGCAACACATGAATGTACACTAGTAAGCAACACATGTATGTGCACTAGTAAGCAACACAAGTATGTACACTAGTAAGCAACACAAATATATACACTAGTAAGCAACACATGTATGTACACTAGTAAGCAACACATGTATGTACACTAGTAAGCAACACATGTATGTACACTAGTAAGCAACACAAGTATGTACACTAGTAAGCAACACAAATATATACACTAGTAAGCAACACATGTATGTACACTAGTAAGCAACACATGTATGTACACTAGTAAGCAACACATGTATGTACACTAGTAAGCAACACAAGTATGTGCACTAGTAAGCAACACAAGTATGTACACTAGTAAGCAACACAAATATATACACTAGTAAGCAACACATGAATGTACACTAGTAAGCAACACATGTATGTACACTAGTAAGCAACACAAGTATGTGCACTAGTAAGCAACACAAGTACGTACACTAGTAAGCAACACAAATATATACACTAGTAAGCAACACATGAATGTACACTAGTAAGCAACACATGTATGTACACTAGTAAGCAACACATGTATGTACACTAGTAAGCAACACAAGTATGTGCACTAGTAAGCAACACAAGTATGTACACTAGTAAGCAACACATGAATGTACACTAGTAAGCAACACAAATATATACACTAGTAAGCAACACATGAATGTACACTAGTAAGCAACACATGTATGTACACTAGTAAGCAACACAAGTATGTGCACTAGTAAGCAACACAAGTATGTACACTAGTAAGCAACACAAGTATGTACACTAGTAAGCAACACATGAATGTACAATAGTAAGCAACACAAGTATGTACACTATAAAGGAACACAAGTACGTACACTAGTAAGCACCACAAGTATGTACACTAGTAAGCAACACATGAATATACACTAGTAAGCAACACATGTATGTACACTAGTAAGCACCACAAGTATGTACACTAGTAAGCAACACAAGTATGTACACTAGTAAGCAACACAAGTATGTACACTAGTAAGCAACACAAATATGTACACCAGGCAATACAAATATGTACATTAAGCAACACAAACATGTACACTAGGCAAGACAAATATCTACAATAGGCAAGACATTTCTAGACTAGGCAATACAAATATGTACACTAGGAAACACTAGTAGGCAACACAAGTAAGTACACTAGAAACATAGCACCTATACTAGGCAACACAAATATCTTCACAAGCAACACATATCTACACCAAGCAAGGCAACATCTCTGCCTGGTTGCGGGAATATATCTCCGTGTAGTGTTAAAGGCGCTGAGGATGAGGGCATCATTTGCAACAGAGAAATTAAGGACATTACAAAGGTAGTCCACTCTCAAGGATGACGATTCCATTGTATCATTCAAGACAACAAACTGGCGGCCCCACAAACTACAAGCAGGGATAATATTTAATGGAAATGAACAAAAAATGAAAACTTTGCTGCACAAATGTGCCAGAACAGCTAGCATCGGAGGAAACTGAAAATACAATCTCGAGTGATGTCTGAAACTGAGAATACCAGCTGGAATCGCACTGCTATCTGAAGCCAGGTACAGGGGAGATTTGCCATTTTATTAGGGAAGAGCTTAAAGAATCTCTTTTCACTATGGGCCACTTCACATTTCGGAAGGATTCGATTGACAAGGTTTTGCAGTAAGGTTTTGCGAATGAACACATTCTACAAGCCAGGGTTCCCCTTCTCCTACCTTTTGAAAGACCTTAGTTTATAAAGGAAGTGAAAGATACATGCATATACTTCTGAATGAGCACAAATAGGACTTTTAAATAAGAGTTTAGAAATAGAAAGGATATGAACTCCGTTCACTCCAGAGATTTTGAAGTCGTCGATCAGCTGCACGATTGTCTCTCTCTTTGGGTCGCTGGGATCGCTGTCCCGCACCTGCGAAGAGGAAGAAAACATTGAAAACCGTGATGAGGTTACGGCAGAAAATCATTCGCTCAAGTCACAATGCCTGGTAAAGGCTGCGACAGACAGTGAATACAGAAGTTAATTATTTTCTTAATTCAGGAACTGTTAAAGAAAAGAGAAAAAATGCTTCTGAGAGATCAGCTCATTTTAAGGTAACTTAATCTGATGCCCACAAAGGTGGATGGAAACTTTCTAAGGTTAACTATCTGTGCAGAATCTCTTGTAAACAAATCGAATTTACAACTAAACAACAGAGACTTCCTTCATAACCCCAGAGCTCTTGTAAGTAGCACATGAGAAGAGAGTCTGAATGGGAGGTCTGTAACCACAAGCATCTACACCTCGCAAATGATGAACTGGTGCAAAGGGCCCAATGCACGCCCAGGCACACGCGGGACTCACACATTTCAGAAGCTTGATCTCATCGATGGCCGTCTCGGTATAGTGAACGGCACTCTTCACCACCTTCAGGGCCACAAACCGCTTCCTCCTGGAAAACAAACAACAGATACGAGAGGTCGGGGTTAGGCCAGCCTTCAGTGACCCCTGGAGAACATCTTGTAGAAAGAACCCGGGACACCTAAACATTGACCGAAAGAGTAACTCCAGCTTAATGGTACATGTGAAGACAAAAACATACAAAGGACTGAAGATCCACACACCAGCTCAGAGAAATCTGAAGACCAATGAACACACGCTCAAGCATAAATGCATAAATACGGAGACACAGGACAATATTAAAGTGCCCCGACAGCATTCAAAGACATGCAACTAGACACAACCTTCCCAAAGGCTAGCCAAGGTCCAACATGGGACGTGCCCAGCTACAGCCATCCTTAAACATACAAACTCATTGAATAAATAGGGACAGGGGAGAAGGAATAAGCACAAACCAGGAAGGGAAGCGCAGTAGTAAGAAAACAGATAAACAAAAGGGAATCTACAGAGCAGGAATCAGGCGGTACTTACTGGATATCCCAACACAGCCACACAGTGGAGAAGTGGCCCCACCCAAGTTTCCGCACCACGTGGTATCTTCCATTGAAGAGGTCACCAATCTTCACAGGGTAGTACCCACCTGGATGAGAAAAGAACGTACGATATGTACAACGGCAAAAGCACTTACAGGACTTAAGTAATTTAACATAGAAACCTGGGTGATGCAGCACAATCGCCCAAAACATCTACTGTGAGACAAAACCCCTCAACAAACAAGTATCCCTTCTAGCAACTCCATGAACTTGCACAGGAAAGTCATTCTATGAGCAACAAATCTAAAGTATTTGGAAGGGAGCATTTCTCACTTACCATTACAATGTTTTACCAGCAAGAGCATCTTCTACATACACAGAATATTATGCACCGGTTTCAGGTTTTTTTTTAAAACTGTAAATGTCCTGAAAGGGACACACTCCTCTTTTGTTTTCGCGGCTTTGCGTCATTCTTATTAGTTTGTGTTTTTGTATCTTAAGTGGAAAAAGTGGAGCTAGTAAGAAACTGGCTAATTAGTTGAGGGGTGCATACCCACCTCAAGAAATAAACACAGCCCTTGTCATGGTGACACACTAAAGTCACTTAATGAACCGGAGCTTCACTCTCTGGTATCCTGGCAAAGACCAGATGGGCTAAACCTAAAAGCAACGTGTAAAGTATTTATGCGGCACTAAAAACAAAAAAACAAAAAGAATCCCCAAACAAACTAGAAAAACTATGTAAAATCTAACAAAAAAACTAACATCCAATAAAAGGAAATTTTCTAAATTTTAAGTATAAATAGTGGCAAGAGCACAATGTGCCAACGATCGTCAAATTTTTTGTTTTTGAGTTTTATATAGAACAAACTCGAGCCGAAGATATCAGAGCGCTTTACATGAGCACCAGTTGCGTTACAGAGACATTCATTTTTTTGTTGGGCACGGGGAGATTAAATGATTTGCCCAGAATCACAGGATGCTGAGTGTCCCTGCCGAGACTCAAAGCCAGTTCCACATCTTGGAGGTTGACCACCCTACAAGTTAGGCCACATCATCTCAATGGTTGTGGTAGCACAGAACTTAGGCACAATTTGACATTGAACACGATAGACCGTGGGTCGAATACACTAACCAGTTCTGTCCTGGTCAAAGGTTTTACCTTCTGACTTTAGTGCTTGAAGATTTAATCCACCTCAGGAGTACACCTCTAAAGCCCCTCAGGGATCAGGGGAGGCCTTTAGAGATTCACAGGGTGGCAGGCTAGGCAAACAGGAGGGTCCAGCCCAGGTCCATTGCCACTCGTCAGCTCGCCAGTTGCAGGAAAAAGCCTCTTGTAGGTTGATGTAGATTGAACAGGAGGTTGATCCCATAACCTTTGTAGTCCACTTATTTGTCCTGTGTACAAGAAGGAAAGCAGATCCAGTCTTCTAGGCTCTTCTCAGGTTTCAGACAGCAGGTTCAGTTCTCTACTGATGTTCCACAAGTCCAGGAGTGGTTTGAAGTGGGTACCTGGAGATGCCACATGTATATCCGCCACGAGCCAGTGGACGGGAATTACCCCCGAGGATGTCCTAATCAATGGGGTAAAGGTTCCTGGGAGTAACCCTACCCAATTAAGGCCTTTTCAAGTTGGCCGAAGTCATTTGCAGCACTAAATTTGGTTCCTGATGGTGTGTGTGTGGTGTGTACTATGGTAATCCTACTGTCCTCCCACACCTAGCACTAAAATCAAGTTTAGGCGGTCCCTGTACCCCCAAAAACTCAGAGACAGAAGTCTTGTAGGACAAAGCTGAGCTTTTAGCAACCGAACAGTGGATACACAAATTGTTTTGCCATTCTGTTTCTCTCCTTTGAAGTGCGTCCCAAATGTCATTGGAAAATACTCTGCAGGTCTGTAAAGCAGGTCTTGATCCTTCAACAGGATCGGACACTGTGATGTCAACAAGAGGCCCCCTGTGATGGAGCCTGGTCTGACTAAGGAGTCAATAGAAGGGTGTAGGCCTGTGTGTTAGCTACTTCTTTTTGTGACAGGGTAGGCCTCTTCGGAGCTACTCAATGCTATCCTTTCAAGGGCAGAACACCACTTTCCCACACACAAGACCTTTCGTCCCTGTCCGGGAAGCATCTTATTCACACCCACTGATATGCTAATTATTGGCTGGCAGAAGGGAGAGAGCAAAATGCAAATTTTGCTTCTTAGGACTACAGCCAGACAAAGGCGACTTTTAAAAAGTCATCTTTCCAAAATATGTATTACAAATCAGTCTTCATCTGTGAATTGGGCTTATAGTAAATATTTCAAAAACTCCAAAAATGAAATTTGTAGCTGTGGACTGAGTGGAGATAACAATTATTAAACTTAATGATATATCCCAATGTTTCCTATGGAACAGCCAGCCCTGCTGCAGTGAAAATAGCTTTAAAGTGCTAGTCACTGTAAGGACATGTTTAACATAAGCCTTTACATGTCCTACTTTTAAATACCACGCACAATGCCTTAATGGGAATTAAGGCTTACTTAGGGTAGACTTATAAATACTTAAAAGGTTTTTGGTCTGTCAAAAAGGGGCACTTTAATTTACAGTTAAATCCTGCACAGCCAGGCTACTGGTAGCAGTCCTGTTTACATTGTCACTGAGTTGGATGGCAGAATAGATGCTGCAGTCCCATAGTGACATTCAACTTAAAGTCACTGGGTACCTCCTTGTACCATATACTAGGGATGTATAAGTAAGTTAAATATGCCAATCAGGAGTATACCAATTTTACAAGGTGGAGCACAAGCACAGGCTGGTTACCACTGGTAAGCATGGGTAAAAGACACAGAGTACCAGAGCAAGCATAAAGGCAAACAAATTCAGGGGTCACGTTGCATAGAGTGCAACATTTTCAATAGTGCTATTGAACCAGTATCTGGTACCAATGGGGATGCCGTTATGATCTTAAAGGCTTACTTTATAATCTTTCAAGATGCACTTTAATCTAGGGTAGAAATGGGTGTTTTATGTCAGCCCCGTAGGAAAGCACCAACCAAATGTCACTGGTATACAGATACTGACGCCATGACACTGGAGGGAGGCCAAGTCGACCTCCAAATCAAGGGATTTAGGCAAAAAGCCTATCACATCTTTGAAAGATGTGGTTACCAAGGCCAAACCAACTTCAGGGAGATCTAAGCCTGTTCTGTGAATTCAGAGACAGTACTATACTCCTTCCAGCACTGCTTGAACTAGGACAGGCACACACATGGAGAGGTCTTCTCTCGGACTCTCCTTTGGCAGTCGCCTTGAAGATCATCTCTGCCAGTTGCTCTCCTCGATCATACTTTAGCAAGCCTTCAATCCAGTGGTGACCTTTCCTTAATCGTTTCTGAGCCGGTCCCTTATGATGATGCTCAGAGGTCTTTTTTATTCTTGATCTTTTCTGGAAATGGAGCTTTGGTATTGACTTCTCCTTTGCTGGCGCGGTGTGAGACTAAGGGCCTGATTACGATGCTGGCGGATGGGATGTGATCGATATCCCATCTGCTGTATTACAAGTTCCATTACATCCCAATCAGGTCCTAAGACTGTAGATGAGATAACTCTGCAAAAGGAGGGAAGAGCACCAGATGTTAGACGTACCGCGGTGCAGGCTGGATGTTGAGACAAAAAGAGACAGCTTGATTAATGGGGAGGTTGCCAATGTCAAGAGACTGCAAAATCGAAGAATACGCCAGCATCGAGCCAGAGTAACAACAACTTTGGATACCTATAGCAGAGAAGAGCAGAGAAGACACAAAGGAACAAAAGATAAGCCCTCAGATGTGCGAGATCTTGTTTTCTTTGGAGCAAAGGAGAGAACAGGCCTTGTCGTTTACATTCCATGAAATTCGAAGGAGCAGGAAAGAGTTCAATTAAAATACACTTGAGAATGGCTTTACTCAAGGAGACAAAAATGTCCAATTAGACATGCGTTCCCCTACAAACACTGTTGCATGGAATTACAGACCCAATGATTGTCAATTCCCTAAACTTCTTTGCTACCTTGAACACAGTGTCCTTGAGGGGAAAAAGAGCACATACATCATGCCTCCCCTTATCCACAAACAGCATTCCACAAAGGGTAATTAAAGAAAAAAAAGAAGCTCGTACTTTAGAGGTTTTTTTTTATTCCAATGGGCCGGCTTGTTGCCTTTAGAAGATCTCCTTTACGGATTCCCCATTACCAAAGACTTGTGCGTCACCTACTGTCTACTCTGCTCATTTTTCTTACAAATCTGAGGTGTATTCCTCCCTAAATGTAAATGTAAATGTGAGTATACTTGAAAAGCGCACTATCACCTAGAAGGTATCTTGGCGCTGTATACCGCTGTGGAACCCTTCCTGGCTTTCCTTGTGTGATGCCCCTTACTGGGCCCCTCCAAGGTGAGGCAAGGCATCCTAGCGCTTTCGGGGCCGTTGTGGAGATTAAGCAAGCTATTGCCCAGAGTTGCAGAGTGGGACCCATGATTAGAGTAGGCACCGAGGCGAGAATTATCGAGTCTGCGGACATTGAGCCCAAGACCCTGCCGCGTCGGGAATTTAACCCTGGTCCCGGGCCAGACCTCTGCCTCAGGGTCTGCTGCTCTAGTCAGTGAGCCACACTTCTCACTCAGTGAGAACAAATGCTCCCACACGGAGTACCCATGCACTCGTTATCTGCCTTCTGCACAATCTTCTCTGAGCACTGAGGGAAACACCCCACACTGATGAGCCCATGCGTATTCACTGGCTTCTTTCTAGATGAGGGAGAAAAGAAACCAGAATGTTAGCTGCTTTCTACACACTGACTCCAGGGAGCAGTGCAAAGTGCCAGGTCAAGGGTAAGAACGCAAAGTCTGAACTATGGGCAAAATTCAAACGAAAGAGGGATCTCAAGCCTCAGTCATCGCAAGTCCCTCCTGCTCTCACTGTGTGAGGAGGCCTTGGACTGGACCACCAGCTCGGAGTCGCGGAGATTGGTTCTGTGTGTGGAGGGGCTCTGCTAGGGAAGAGATGTAAAGAGTCCAGTCAGCTGCTGGGAAGCCTTCCTAGAGCACATCTGGACGAGAGGAGAAACCATATTCTCACACTGCACATCACTGCTTCACAACTTAAAATATATTCCAATTATTTTACAATTTTCCGGCAAGTTTTTAAATATTTTTATGCTTTACTATGTCAAAGCTTGTTCAACATCATCTACCATGATTTCATTACCCATACAAATGTTTACTCCTCCAATAAACATTTCGAAAACTTCAGAGCTTGGTGTAGTGTTTTTGGAAGTGGGAGAATCAGAATGTACACATGACTACCACAGAAATACCACCAAAGCATGAGGTCATTCTCCTCTTGAAGGCTAGAAAGACACCACATCAACTTCTAAAAAGAGCAGTCCAGCTCCATCCCATTCCTAAGCCGTGGACAAATCAATGCCTGATCCCAGAGCGGCGGATACGGTAAGCAGGTCTCAGGAGAGCGAGGTCGCAATGTTTCTAGCAGAGCGCTCTGAGATCAGAGCTTATAATTACTTATTGGGAAGGGAGGCAGCCGAGTCATCAGCGTGGCGGCCTTCCACAGCTGTTGTTGAGCATGAAGTAAATCTGTCAAGTTTGCAATCATATCCTGGCCATGCCCCCCCCCCCCCCCCCCCTTCTCCCCCTCGAGGATCCCTCCTTCGTTCATACCTACGCAGTAGTCACTTGGGTCTTCCTGCTCCTCATCATCAGAACCCAACAATCCCGTTTCAGGCACCACAGGAGTGGGGGGCGTAGAGGGGGGGCCTGGAATATAAGGCACTTCCTGGAGGAGGGGCAGTGCATCTTCGATTCGAGAGGGTTGGGGCCTGCAGGTGGAGAACAGAAGCAATGTTAGAGAGAAGTTTAAAAGCACAGGGAGGTTGAGCTGCACACGTACCATTGATAATCCTACCTTACCCGTGGGTACCCACACCAGCCAATGAACTGCCCACCCTTCACCAAGCTGATGCCTCCAATGACCCTTCAGTGTGAGCTGGGCTGGTCCTACAGCAGAAGGACCACAACAGATTTGCATATGGTCGGTCCCTGGTTTAAGTGGAATAAAGAGCAAACAAATGGTACACTGGAATGCAACTCGGGCGACCCATGGATGAGACTTCTGCATGCAGTCCAGCCATCACCTTTGCATTTCCATTGATGGTAGTATTTAATTATGGGCACTTGCCAGCGTGGCCCTAAGACTCTGCAGTGCTTTATGGTCACTGGAGACACCGCCTTGGCACAGGTTTCTTTATAATGACACTTTCCTCTGCGCCACTGACCATTAAACACCCCTTTAGCACCGTGTGAGGCACAAAGGCCCAGGTAAGCTTGGCGGAGTCCCCGGCCTCACTCAAGGCCCACCACGAGGGCCAGCTTTCTTCAGTGCTCTACAAGGTGTATCCCTTATCGGTCCCAAGCCTTGCCCAAGTGCTCTACACAAACACAGATTTAGAAAGGAGAGCTCAGGATTTTGAATCAAAAAACTGTTACATTAGCATTCTCCGATCTTAATATGTACTTTAATACACGCGCATGGCGAAAATGAGACACCAGATTATCGTTTCTAAATCTCCCTCTTGGTTCTTTGTGGTTGTTAGTGTGCCTGACGGGGAAGCACACAAAGAGATGCAGTGTTGGTGAGTTATCGGTGTCTGTTCTCCATCCCTCCTTCCGTGTGGTGCCACCGGACACACACACACATGTTGCAGTGCTCATGCATGCAGTATTTTATTTGTATTTATTTTTATTTATAGATTTTTATATAGCGCAAACGTGACCCTTGGGTATCCGAGCGCTTCACAGTTACATGGGTTACATTTGGAATATAGCGGGAATAGCTATATACAGTTATATCAAATATACAATGTATAATGGGTACATTTAGAATATAGCGGGTATATCAGTCTTGCTATATATAATAATCTGGTACATAATTCTCCTAGCAGTTTCGGCAAAACACTTATACAATAAAATACAATATACAATAAACACCGAGTTATATTTGGACCATAACAGGTATAGCAGCATTTTTTCTTCTTTCTAGGAACTTCTTAAGGAACAAGGTGTAACAGTGTAGTAGGGCACATGCGAGTTCTCCAGGGCCATCCACTAGGAACTGCCTGCATTAGTTAGCGTCTGTGGGGGCAGCTATAAACATATGACCTTCATCTCAAGCTCTGAGAACTTATCTTCTAGAAAGCAACAAAGACTTCAGTCAAAGCTTGAACCCCCAAAGATAGACAGACAAGCTCCTCAAAGATGCCTGACTGGGGCATGATAAGCCCTTCAAAGCTGCAGCTCGAAGCACATGGAGTGAAAACAGAAGGAAGGGCAGACGTGCATGTAAAGAACAGACTGATTGTGCATGTGGTCTCGCCTCTCTTTTGCTTGGTGAAAACAACTGGACTTGAGAGAAGCGGTGTGCCACCCTCTCACAGGGACCTACAGGGTCGAATTGCAGTCCTGGGGTCAAAACGAAATACACCTGATCTCATGGAAAGGGAATCCAGATAAGTACCTCAATATACAGTTTAGTAATATTGTACACATGGCATACACACACCCTGCCAGCCAAGAGGAGGGGTAGTCAAAGCGGGTGTACAGAGACCCGCAGACACCCGACAAGATGGGCAGTCGAGGTGGGTGCACGGAAACCCTCAAGCACCCGACAGGATGGGCGGTCAAGGCAGGGTGTACAGAGACCCTCAGACACCCAACAAGATAGGCGGGTGTACAGAGACCCGCAGACACCCGACAGGATGGGCGGATGTACAGAGACCCGAAGACGCCCAACAGGATGGGCGGCCGAGGCAGGGTGTACAGAGACCCGCGGACACCAGACAGGATGGGCAGTCGAGGAGAGTGTATAGAGACCCGCAGACACCAGACAGGATGGGCAGTCGAGGAGAGTGTATAGAGACCCGCAGACACCAGACAGGATGGGCAGTCGAGGAGAGTGTATAGAGACCCGCAGACACCAGACAGGATGTTTGGTCTAGACAGGGTGTACAGAGACCCGCAGACGCCAGACAGGATGTGCGGTTTAGATAGGGTGTTCAGAGACCTGCAGACGTCGACAGGATGTGCGGTCTAGACAGGGTGTACAGAGACCCGCAGACACCCGACAGGATGGGCGGTTGAAGCAGGTGTACAGCGACCCACAGACACCAGACAGGATGGGCGGTCAAGGCGGGTGTACATAGACCCGCTGACACAGGACAGGATGGGCTGTTGAGACGGGTGTACAGAGTCCTGCAGACGCCTGACAGTATGTGCGGTCTAGACAGGGTGTACAGAGACCCGCAGACACCCGATGGGATGGGTGGTTGAGGCAGAGTGTACAGAGACCTGCAGACACCCGACAGGCTGGGCGGATGTACAGAGACCCACAGACACCCAACACGATGTGCGGTCAAGACGGGTGAACAGAGACCCACAGACACAAGACAGGATGGACGGTTGAAGCAGGCGTACAGCGACCCACAGACACCGACAGGCTGGACAGATGTACAGAGACCCACAGACCCCCGACAGGCTGGGAGGATGTACAGAGACCAGCAGACACCAGACAGGATGAGCAGTCGAGGAGAGTGTATAGAGACCCGCAGACGCTCGACAGGATGTTTGGTCTAGACAGGGTGTACAGAGACCCGCAGACACCCGACAGGATGTGCTGTCTAGACAGGGTGTACAGAGACCCGCAGACACCCGACAGGATGGGCGGTTGAAGCAGGCGTACAGCGACCCACAGACACCAGACATGAAGGGGCGGTCAAGGCGGGTGTACATAGACTCACTGACACACGACAGGATGGGCTGTTGAGACAGGTGTACAGAGTCCCGCAGACGTCCGACAGGATGTGCGGTCTAGACAGGGTGTACAGAGACCCGTAGACACCACACAGGATGGGCAGTCGAGGACAGTGTAAAGAGACCCACAGACCTGACGAAATCCCACAGACATGACCAGACTACTGAAGGCATGAAACATGTCAACGAGGAAGACAAAAAGGGTTTGCAAATCAACCTGTTCATTCTACATGCGGCAGCAAGGTGACAAGATTAACGTGTGGTTGTAAATTGCTTTCTGCTATTTTAATGGCATGGGGTGGGTAGGCGGGGGACAGGCACGTACAGCACCAAATATTTTTTGCGGTACACAAAGTTATGAGTTGACAGGTGTGATGCTGGGAGGTTGAAACAGGATGCTGTTAAACTGAAATCTCTACACACTATGAGAGGCCACTTCCCATCTATCGCGACAGCTGTAGGGTGAGGAGCAGGCCCTGTGAGGAAGCGTTCATTCCACATTGTGTGAGTGCGCGTCTACAAAGAGAGGCGTCTCAGTGTAAGATTAAAATAGCTGGAAGGTGTCTACTCTGCGCCACTGTAGTCTGACACACCTCGTCAGGCTGGTTTTAGCAGTATTAGGTGTGGAGTAGGAGGGTGAAAACAGACCGCATAATGACGCCTCACTCCTTTGTTTATAATAACTCCTCCAACACCCAAAGACCCAGGCAGAGCCCCCCACATTCAGACATATTACCCCCATCGGGACACAACAGTACCAGTGAACTGGCCAGAATAATCGGTAATCACAGCACGTTCCCTCCAGCCTCTTTCCTCTTCTCTCTGGGAGCCTGAGGCGCTGCAGCTCACACATGTGGACAGTTTCCAGGCCTGCGCCGTGATTGTCGAATAGTCCCACGCTGTCAGAGCTGGAGGTGACTCTCACAGCAGAGAGATGACTCACAGGCCGGGGGTGCTCACACCGGGCGCTGCAGCCAGTGCCACCACCCCCTGCACTGGTGCCAGCCCAGCCACTGCCCCTGCCCCATGACTCCCCGCACCGAGCCCCGGGAGGACGGGGGTAAATGTGGGGGTGACCTCACCAGCTGCGACAGGCACAAGACCAGAGGCAGGAGCAGTGGACATTACAGGGAGGAAGTAAACAGAGATAACGAGAGAGAGAGACTGCAAAACAGAGAGAGCGCAAGAGGAACACAGCAAGGAGGAAGAGAGGAGCACAGACGACAAGAAGAGAACGAGATCAGAGAAAAAGAAGAACTAAACCAGAGTGTACGGAGAGAGGCAAAACTGGGGCAGACAGATAGGGCAGGAACTGAAGGGAGGCCGAGGCAAGGGACTGCAGCAGAGACACCGACAGGAGAGCAGAGGATGGAAGAGAGTGAAGCACCCGAGGAGGGTGGAGGGCGGGCCACAGGAGCAGCCACAGGCGGCGGCACCGACACGAGTATAAATAAGGCCCACAGCTGCCAGGTGACGGCAGAGAGGCGGGCAGATCTGTGCCAGACCCGGGCCGTCTCAGCACGCCGGGGACACGACCACGGCTAGTGTCATGGGCCGGCATCGGGGCAAGCAGGAACTGCTGGAGCCGGCACTAGCTTTGTGGAGACAAACCAGTGGTCGAAGTGGGGGTAAAAAAGTAGGGGAACTGTGGGCCGAGAATCAGAGGGCGGGAATAACCTGAGGATTGGGTCAGTGGGTGGGATTAGAGGAGTGGCAGAAAGAGCAAATCATTCTCATTTTTAGGATTTGTTTGGGAGTTCAATTCCTTATTACGTTATTTTATTCAAACAATGGATACACGTTTATTTAAGGTTTAATATGAGTTATCGACATGAGAATCCATTGACAAAGTAGGATTCGTTTCCAATCACAAAATGTCCCAAATACGCTTAAAAGTGGAAGCACAAGCCATTTGTCTTCGAGCAATGGAGTTTCTGTCATCAGCACTTCTCCTCCCTTTTTTCCAAAAGAGCAGTTTAAACATGAAATGCAAAATATAATAGTATACAAATGTTTTCTTTACAATTGTGGCTCCACAATATTTGCCACATAATGCATCATCTGCTGCATAATTTGACAATTTTAACTAATAAATAGTTTTTAGCTCAAACGGATCAAAAGTTACTAAAAATGTGACTTTTCTTTCTGTGAAGTGGACAGCCCTTTGCAAAGGTTGACTGATCACTTTTCTCACTGCAGCATTTGTATGTTTCACTGGTAATAATAGGCCGAAATCTTTGCAGAAACTGTTGGCATGTGTAAAAATGTCAAGATAATAAAGTATCAGAAAATATACTGCATTACGCTAGAGCCTTTTTTATACTGCATAATTTAGTCAACACTGCGGCATAATTTTGTCCTCCATTGGCCCCAAAGCAGGCAGCACATGTTAAACATGCATGTACCTGAAGCAGAGAGACCGTGAAGTTCGTAAACTTAGTTTGCTGTGCATGTAAATCCTGCATTGCCAATCCCTGATGAGTTGCAGCTACTACTGCTGAAACAAGGCCAATGGAGGTGCCAATGGGTGAGGTGGACTTGCCTCAATGGCAGGGCCGGCTTTAGAGCTGTTGGAGCTCTGTGCAACAATGTTTGTTGGTGTCACCTCCAATTACTCCTTCTGCCACGGATTCCCTCACTACCACCTTATAGCAGTACCCCTCAAGTCTCCATCACCACACTCGCCCTCACATGCATTTAATTTGATTTACAGAACCACTGATAAAAGTGAAGGGTGTGAGGGCACCTTTAACACACACATTACACAGAGACAATCAATCATGCATGTATAAATCACTCATAGGAAATGTCACATAAGGAAAAGGACTACTGGGTGTAGGAGTGACATGACAACCATGCTGGTAGGCTGTATAGTGTAATACTGATTGGTCTGGAGAAATACAAACTCTGATTTTAGAATTTAATACCATGGTTGGTGGTTCTCTTTAATAACCAGAATTGATTTCTATCTAAATGAACCCCGTTTTGCAACACTAAGATAAATCAAATCTAGGGAAAAAAACATAACACACTAATTTATACCTTACGGTTTGCCTGCAGCTCTTAATAGCTTAACCCCTTCGACGCTAATGACAAAGCCAGCTCGTCATGGGCGTTACCTGCGCTGCGCGGATGACGAGCTGGCTTTGTCACGTTACGCGGGATTTTTGAAAATGCCGCGCACAGCGGGAAAAGCCGCCGCAGCGATGCGGTTAATAGCAGTTAATAGCTCACTGTTCTATGTTAGGATTTTGATTTATAAACTGCAAGTAACAAAAATATCTCTCTGACAAAAGCAGTAACCGATAGACCTATTTATATTATGTGCACTTTGAGATCTCTTTGGTACATGTTCTTTGGAGCAGGCACATTAACCCTTTGCACTACCTTTCCACGAGCCAAAACTTCCACTTAACACAACTCCATCTCTCTCTAGGAAGAACATTAATCACTGCAGATATCATGACATTTTTGTTGTTGCCGAAAATTGCTGGAGGCCGGGATGGAGACATCAAGTGCTTTTAAATCCATAATACACTTGAACTCTTCCCCCACCACCCACCCAAACTCAGAGCCCGGCGCAATCATGCTGGTCGCATTGCCCTAGAGCCGCCCTGCGCAAGGGTCCTGTGACCTCAGTGACAGAGGCAGGGCAGTGATACTCAAAGTACGGCCCTCTTGACCTTTACATGCGGCCCCCTGGGCAGCAGCAGCACTGGGCTGCTGTTTACCTCACTCAGCACTAACATGGAAAAATATATGAAAGGTTAATTGCAGTTAGGTAAAGGAAGTAACTAGGCCCTTAACTTTAGGAACAACTTCATTTTTAAAGATAGCTACTAGATGTACATGCTTTGCTTCCCCTACTCCAACTTTACACCCTCCGCTGGCATTAGTGCGGCCCTCAGTAACACCACAGACCAAACTTTACGGCCCCCGGGAAATTGTTTGTGAGTACCCATGCTCTAGGGTGTGCTGCTTCATAGGCTTGCCCGCAAGACTGGAGGGTAACTTCAGCATGGATTGTGGTGGTTAGGCCTTCAAGGTTACCCCACACTTGCCACCACTAGGGTCCACCTGCTGGTGCTAAGAAACCAGGGCTTCTAAGGTCTTGCGGGGGCTTCTAAGGTCTAGCACGGAATGTACTTCCTCAGGAGAGTGGTCTGGTCATGAAGGCGGAACCTGGTTCCACAGTTCCAAATTCAGCAGCTCTGACCATAGTTCCACATCCTCTCCCCCACTGAACACCATACTGTCCCACTCAATCAATCAATCAATGAGGGATTTGTGAAGCGCAATACTCACCCGTGAGGGTCCAAAGGTACGGGGGTTTTGTGCAGCTCTGTCTCCCCACTGAGACAAAACTTGCACTACCTTCAGCTTCAACCCAATTATTCCCTGATATAAACACTTGGATGTGAATGCACTAGACAATAGTAATATGTTGCCTAAAAAAAACCTAATAACATCCTGGAAAAAGCAAACCCTCAAGGGAACGCAAGATTAAAGTAAATCATGTGAAATGTAAGCAGGAACAACATGGTTACCTTAATGCTTTTGCACTTAATATTCAGAAAGCAGTGAGTATTTTGCCTGAAAAGTTAAGGACATCACTAAAGGGCACGGAAGGCGCTAATATGATCGCCGCTTTAGCGGCAGGAAATGGGCTTGATAATATGCCTTTCTGAATTCCCACAGAAGCCCATGTACTGGTGTGAACATTGGCTTCTATTGGAATTCTCAAGGGCATATTATCAAGCCCATTATCGCCTCTTTAGCAGCAGTTTCCTGCCGCTAAAGCGGTGATCATTTTAATGCTGGTCTTGATAATATGTCCCAATGTTGTTTAAAGAAAGACGATAAAACAAAAGTAGTGCTTCACTGGCACTAATGTGGTTGTGTGTGGATAAAATAAATCAGGCCACTTTGCAATCAGTGGTCTTGATTGATTTTATTATTTTTCACATTTTTAACCTTTAATCTTTCTCTGTCCCTATGCTGCACTTTGGAATAGAAAAATGTCCGAAAAAGACTTCCAGCAAAAGTGTTTTTCTTTTTTGGATCCATTTCATGGAAGAACAAATAAACTAAAAGAGTCACGGTTTTCAGTAAGTGTATAAGAGCTAGACAGACAGCGAGGGAATAAGAGGAAGGAAGTGGGTGCAGCTGCGAGCGCAGAGCAGGAGAATTCGACACTGTCCTTGCCTTGACAAAAAGGAAAAGACAGTCCTTTTCCTTCTCTGCCCTCACCACCCATCCCCGGGCCTCCACAAATGCCAGGCCTTATCTATGCACCTTCGCAAGTTCTGCCATCCTGGGACGTGCTAAAAATAAAATAAAGTAGGGGAACGGAATCTAATAAATTGAAGAAGTAGGGGCACGGCGTGCCCTGCCGATCCCGCCCACTTCGACCACTGAGACAAACATAGCGCCAACCGCTCTATCGATGGCTTCCAAGCACTTAATTACTAGTGACACTATAAAAGTACGATGCCGCCCACGTGACTCCGTGCCACCCATCCGTCCAAGTTTCATATCTGTGCTGCTGGCTATAAAAGCAGACATTCTGAATAAGGGCAACTGTTGGCCATAGTTTGGTAGCGGAATTAGCTATTAGCAAAAACACAGCAGGTTATGGACCCACAAGAATTCTCTTTAGGTCAGCATTTCTCGATAGACTGCATCTACGGTGACATGGCCAGCTCGCATGATGTCTACGAGTTACCAATATTGAGGGCCCAAACGTGCAAGCAGAAGGAAACTAAACAAGACACATATTCACAATAACTTGTGACTAACTACAGGTATCCTGCCGGGGAAAACAGAGGTCCCCAGGCACAGCTCAGATGGGGGGGGGGGGAATCCACTTTTTTTCACATCAATGTTAGCAGACTTCAGAAAGCCGTCTATAAAGAAGCAATAGGTCACTTCTACAAATAGATGGTAGCGCAAAAAAACCAAAGTGGCAACAAAAGAAAATAATAGTGACCATGAGCGCTAGAACACATTGCTACCTATTATCAGATTGCCTCAATGCATAATAGTAGAACAAGCATGGGTTTCCACTGCTAGTTGTTTCCGACTGGCTCACCTGAGGCCTGCAGCTTTGGTGGCTGGTGGGGCGGGCTGCAGAAGACCATGGGCTGCAATTATAAAATGATGGTCTCGGTCTCACTGCCTGGGACCCACCGGCTGCCTCACGTGCTGGTTACGCTGCGCATGACAATACTGCCCCAGTCTTGCCCCACCCTATGCCTCACCCGGGGGCTGAAAAACGCGCAGCTGCGTAAAATGTAATCACGTACGCAGCAATTTATTTATGAGGCGCGGCGGGAGTTACTTCAAAAGTACGCTCCAAACGGGCCCTGGTGTCTGCAAATGTACTGTGTGCAGAGGGGGTCCCTAGAGCTCGCTCTCCCCCTGCAACGCGGAGGCCTGTGTTAAGCCCTTGAATCCAACCTTGGCAAGTTGTTGGATTTGTTTTAAGTATTATTTTGACACATTGAAATATCATCTTTGTTCACTTCTTTCAATAGTTAGACTTCATTGATGTTAAATAAAGCCTTCCCATGTTGGCACGTGGAGCTAATGCACTACAATGGGAAAATGCTAAATTGCCAGTTTATCCTTCACCAGGGATTATAAAGCATATTTTATAATGCCCCTGCTTATTTTAACATGACATCCTACCCTTGGGGAACCTAGTGTAGACTTTAGGGGTGACATAGTTAAAAACAAGCATTTACAATGCAACTGTTTCGCCTTTGTAAAAGTTAGAGCTATTGGCAATGTAAATGACAATTTTTTTCATTTATTTGTTGGTTTCCTGGTAACCTGCCAGCACAACCTGTAATTGTGAAAATTCAAAGCTAGCTCCATGAGGTGACTGCAGCGCTATACTATGTACAGCTCATGTATTCATTCATTTCCCGATGCTAGAGACGGCCTTTCCAAGCTGCTTTAGTGAATCCTCTACTGAATGTATTTGTTTTTCAATCACCCCCTTGGCCCCCGATAGGCATGTCATTAGTGATTGTTGTGTCCCCCCATCACCACCCCCTTTTCTGAACCCTCATCTAACTTTAACACATTCCCGGCCATCCTCTTTCCCATCCCTCTCACTCAAATTCGAAAATACACAAGTCACAGTAATTCAGGAACAATACAGTCTTGAAACGATTATGGGTCTGCTAGGGTCTGAATGCTATATGAACCCAGAACTAACAAAGTTGAGTGATAAGGCGACGGTCCCCTCAAGACAGAGCTACTCAAGAATACACTGGGAACAGGCTTGTGTCCAATCAAATACATATGAACGCTAGGAGTTTTGTAGCTTAGTTTTACAAGTCGGTCCCTTGATATCCCGGTCTGGAATCTTTCTTATCTTTTCCGTGCAAATCCGGAACTGTTGGACCAATACAGTCCTCAAATCCTGGCAGCCACGTTCCCATGGCTCAATTGAGCTTGTACCCAAATTAAACAGCAAAATCTCTGCAGTGAGTATGTCCCAAACTACCAGCAACCAAAAAGGCGAACTCACCAGGTCCTGGAGTCGCCCGGCCTCATCCGGTCTATCACGGGCTAAAACAGGACCGTCTTGATGAGGGATGCCGTCTAGATAATCTTGTTTCATTGTTAGTGCTCTGAAAAGGCACAGGTGACGGCAGAACTCCTATTAAATAAATACATTAGACTAAAGCTGGGACAAACATTTCTCCGGGGATAGCGTTGGCAAACCAAAGAATAAAACGTTGCATTCCAGGTTAATAGAGACATCTGCTACTTTAGACGTGAGGGGACATATTTAAATCGACTTCTTCCATAGTCATGCGCATGAGAGGTATTTTTTTATTGGGAACACAATGTTTCAAAAACTTTTTGGTCAAAGAAAAATGGAAAATAAAAGCTTCACTTTTGGAATGTGAGGTTTTCTGTTGTGCAGAATACCTGTATCTATTCTGGGTGGTGGGAAAACGTGTCGATCAGAATCTAGAGGCGGTTGGGCACTGAATACTGAACTTTCCATATTTAATTTCTTCTTTCCTTGTAAAAAGGGCTCTGCGTGAGCTGGCAGTGGCACTGCAGCTGTATAAGCAGTGCCAGTGATCGTTCGCCCGGGTAGACAGAGGCCAGCCCCTTTGGAGGCGGGCAGGGCAGTCGGCCCCGCTCCTGGTCTGGCACGCCTCCTGGACCAAGGTTGTGTAACAAGCTCCTGTAGCGTCTCGCGCACACGGTTAGCTGTTCAACGACCCAAACAATATATAAATAGCTCATTTGCAAAATTAACAACTGGCACAAGGGTGGGCTTGGTGAGGCGCAACACTTAAGGGAAGGGCAGGGGCTTGGTGAAAGACATATTCAAGTTTTTAATTTAAGCGTGTGCAGCGAATATTTCACACTTATTATAAACAATATCAATGCACTTCCATGGGTTGTGGCAAGTGCCGTGGATCTATTATGCCAACTGCAAACTACCTCGAGCACAGGGCATGCACTGTGCAACTTGTTGGCATCCTTGTAAATTTCCATTATCAGATGAACTCCAAGCATGCCCAGACCCTAATACCCGGGACCACTTCATTATCAATGAAAGTCACGAAGCGCCGTCCATGAAAGAAGCTGTTAACTGAGTCCAATCCACTCACTCGTAGGGGCACTGCGACATTGGATAACACAGTAGAACTTTCCTTCCCCGCAACACGGACCATATACGTTTCTAAAACACCCCGAGGCTCGCTTAAATAAATCTCTATCGTTTAATACTAGAATAAAAAAAAACACTCACCTGGACTTCTTCCGGCAGCCGTGGTCGGCATGGAATGACGAAAACAAACAAATTAAAAAAAAAAAAACGAAACTCCGCCCACAGCCGCGATGACGACATCGCAGAGGCGGAGAGGGAAAAAATCTCGGGAACGCCCACGAATCTGGTCCGGCCATGACGGACAGATCTCTGTACCAATGGCTAGCCTCCATTTATGGAGCTAGCCAATGGAACAGAGGGCGTAATCCCAAGCCCACTCTGTTGTAACATAAGATTTCGCCTGCGCTGAAAAGCTGCGCAGAGCGCAGCCTTCGGCCAGGCGAAACCTAATAAGTAGGTTAAACTCAATTGCAAATTCAAATTTGGACATAGTTTTATTTTAAATGTATATTACCAACAACAAGAGAGTGTAAATACAAACATACAACACAGTAGGCAAATAATGAATTAAACAGGCACTACAGAACTTTAAGAGAGAGGAGTATTAACAGTAGGAAAAAATAGGGTGCACGTGCTCAAGATTTTAGCTAAAAAGAACCCTCAGGCCCCAGTGGAACACTGGTAGCCAGTTGTCTTCATTGGGCTCTCTTTGTTAGCTAAGAGAAGTGACAGTGAGTTAAAAAGAGTGTGGGCTACTCCTCGACATTATTTTAATAAGAGGGTAGCTCTAACTCTATTAAAAACAGTGTTATGGAAAATGTTATGATTTTCCTGGACTAATGAAAGGTTGTGCAAATTGGAACCAATCAATCCCTCAACAAAGTGCAAAAAATGAGGAATTAAAAAGAGGTCAACATGTTTCTGCTTTACGAGCGTTACTCTGCTCAGCATTCGTCAGGACCATAGGATTGATACCACTCACTGATCAGAGCACCTAAAGCGCTCGGAACCTGTGGTGGTTGTATGAAACAATACGACCTGTGAGTGTCGATGCTTTAAGAGGACAGTCTTCCTCAATATGAAATTCACTCCTTGTTGTAGGAGCAACTGTAGTAATCTGTAGGGGTGGATAGAGAGAAGTTTCAGTTGTAAGCCCTTAAGGAATACAGTTTATTGATACAAACCAAGCATGTGCACATACTGAGATATGAATTGATAATTCCACATAACTCAGTTTCTGTTTAACTACGAGTGAAATACATACCTTTAATATATGGACTATAATGGGCATACTATTACATCGGCCGACGTTTTACTAAATCTTCTTTTTGTCACTGCCCTTGTTTGTACCATAGTTATATTGCCCCTTGAGGTATTCCGGTAATCAAGCTCCTTTTCCGTGTTATTTAAGATTTGCTCCCTTTAAATGCGCCCTAGTACGTCTGTAAACAGACGGGCGCCTTTAAAAATTCTGACGCATTCTGGACACGTGATCTAGATGAGCCGCGTCACACGCCATCCTCCCCCGGCTGTTTCATTTTATTAACGAAGGCTCCAGCCTCGCGCTTGTCATTGCGGGCGGCGGACGTGGCCGTCTGTAGGTAAACAGGCGGAGAGGCGTTCGATGTCAAGTAAGTGACGTGCCTTTGACAACGCGTTTGGGCAATAATAGCGGGACTGTGGTACTATCACTGAAACGCTCGTTTCTGTTGTTTTTATGGCAGAATTCCGAACGTGAAGATTTTCCTCCTGCCGCTATGCCCATGGGGCATTTTTCCTAAGAATCCCAAGTAAGTTCATAACGGACTCCTCCTCTCTGATAGTGTACTGCGCCCTGTGTACTTCATGTAGAGGTGTGCTAAGGAGCTACTACTCCCAATTCAGTTTTCACCTACTTGCACTCGAGCACTGTTTATTTGCTAATTTTTACTCCTGCTAATTACCTCATTTTATTTAAAAACACCACAGATAATGATACAGAGTGGTTTATATCTAGAAGCAATTAATATATTCGGGTCTAGAATTGCAATACTGAGAAGAAAGGCTTACGTTGCATGTATATGGTTTGAGGTAGTTGTGTGCACATGCTTGGTTTGTATCAATAAACTGTATTCCTTAAGGGCTTACAACTGAGACTTCTCTCTATCCACCCCTACAGATTACTACAGTTGCTCCTACAACAAGGAGTGAATTTCATATTGAGGAAGACTGTCCTCTTAAAGCATCGACACTCACAGGTCGTATTGTTTCATACAACCACCACAGGTTCCGAGCGCTTTAGGTGCTCTGATCAGTGAGTGGTATCAATCCTATGGTCCTGACGAATGCTGAGCAGAGTAACGCTCGTAAAGCAGAAACATGTTGACCTCTTTTTAATTTCTCATTTTTTGCACTTTGTTGAGGGATTGATTGGTTCCAATTTGCACAACCTTTCATTAGTCCAGGAAAATCATAACATTTTCCATAACACTGTTTTTAATAGAGTTAGAGCTACCCTCTTATTAAAATAATGTCGAGGAGTAGCCCACACTCTTTTTAACTCACTGTCACTTCTCTTAGCTAACAAAGATAGCCCAATGAAGACAACTGGCTACCAGTGTTCCACTGGGGCCTGAGGGTTCTTTTTAGCTAAAATCTTGAGCACGTGCACCCTATTTTTTCCTACTGTTAATACTCCTCTCTCTTAAAGTTCAGTAGTGCCTGTTTAATTCATTATTTGCCTACTGTGTTGGATGTTTGTATTTACACTCTCTTGTTGTTGGTAATATTGATTTGATGAGGGGAACGGGAGTGTTTATTCTGACCCTTACTCTCTTGTTGATCAAATTTTTTAAATGTAGCCTGCAAGGCAGGGCTGGCGTTTTTAATGACAGCAGAGACCACAGCAGTGCAAACGTAAGTGCATTAAATCCACTGGGCCTCTAAACCTACATGCCCTACCATATACTAGGGGCTTACAGGTAGGTTGTCAGTACCAACTGTAATTATACCTAATTATCATGTACTTTTTCAGAGTCAGAAAACGAGCATTTAGTAGCCAAAAAAGGGGCAAAAAGTGAGAGTACACTGCAAAAAAGGCCTGTTTTCTCACATCGAGAAAAGAAAGGTAGATGGAAAAATAGCATACAGCTCCAGAAGTTCAAGAACCTTTTTGTGAATTGGGCCTTGCCATTTATTTTTGTAAATGTGGACAGCAGTAAGCAGAACCATACGCTACAGAAAGTATGCACACTTAAAGGTAAAGAATGATGCAAGATTGTTCATAATTTAAGGTGCACCTTGATTGGTTTCAAAATGGTATTTCAGATAAGAGAAGATGGCAATTTCTAGACTAGTGATAGTAACTTGTCTTAAGGTGATTGCTGTTTTTGTTAATGCGCTGCATGTCCAAGCGAGTTGGGAATCTGTACAGTAAACCTGTAGTAGAAAAGAACAGGCTTGTTTTATCTCTGTAAATCTGTTATAGACAGATACTGCAGTTAAAGCACGGTTTATTTTGTAGTAAATTGTTGTAAGTGACTCGTTCACAAATTTCGGCAGCCATATAGGCTGCCAGTTGGCGTTAGTGCTTGCATGCAGAGGTGTTTTTAATTAGGTTAATGCAAATTATGTTCCTTTTCAGAATATGATAACACAAGAAGTAAACAGCAATTGCAAACTAAATAAGGGTAGAGAAAACAAACCTAGATGAAAATGTAAAACCAACAAAAATCAAAATCATAGTGATTCTGCCCTTTAAATAATTTCACCTGAAACCTATTTTAGAGTTACATAGAGTTGAGCTGATGCTGTGGTTGAAAGACTGTTTAAGCCTTGCCTAAAATATTGATGCGTTTTCAAAGTTTGCTTAACCCTTTGCATGCTCATGACGGCTCCAAGCAGTCATGAGCCACGGGCGGCGTGTGCTCATGACGGCGTGGAGCTGCCATGCAACTGCCGCTCGGCCACGCTCCTCCTACGCGGCACTAATTCCCCGCCTGTGCGGGCGAATTAGTGAGTGGGCGGGGTCATGACGGCTCCATGCCGTCATGAGCACATGACTCATGACGGCATGGAGCCGTCATGAGTAAGGGAGCGCAACGCCCACCCTCTAGCCCCGCCCGCACCCAAATTTGCGCTGCGGCAAAAAGGTTAAACTTTGATTGTTTGACAATACAAGGCATAAAAAAACGGGTGAATGAAATATACATAATCATTTGCAGAAATCACAAGAGTCAAAATCACTAATATTGATGTTTAAAACTCGTGAAGGGTTCATGACTTATGCTCATATTGATACGTACAGTCAAGTCCTACCAGCCACAGTGCAAATTCTTTAATTCTTGCAAACATTCCGTAACGGAACGGCCCTTTCTGAGGCGGACAAGAAATGAGACTGTAAGGCATGAGCGACTGCATAAACCGCGGTGTAAACATTGTACGGAAGTCTGAAATTGTTGATGTCAAGAATGGATTGGTTGACATCTTCCAGCTTCTCGGAGCCAGTACAAGGTCGAGTGCGTTCCTCGAGGTCTTGGGGCAAAGCTCTGATTTCATTACTCTCCCAACAGCAGATAAATACTTCTTCCCAAAATCCTTTAGTAAATGGATCACTTGGAAACGTCACTGGTGTGAGGCTGTATAGAAAGTTTGCCAGTCCTGAAATTACTGGGACCCACCGGCCACCTCACGTGCAGGTTATGCTGCGGCTGCGCATGACAATACTAGCCCAGCCTTGCCCCACCCTATGGCTGAAAACCACGCATCTGCGCTCCGCGCAAGATTTAAATACGTAGGAGCCAGTTTATTTATGAGGCGCAGGAGTTACTTTAACCCCTTTCCTGCTGGGCACATTCCCCCGCTGTCCTGGGGGGAGGAGGGGAGCGCACAGCACCCCCATGCTCATGACGAGCTCAGCTCGTAATGCAGCACAGTGCTCGTGTGCTCATGACGAGCTGAGCTCGTCATGACCACACCCATTTCTTTAGAACGTTCGCACAGCAGGGGAATTAGCCCAGCGTGCGAGCGTTCTAAAGGTCATGACGAGCTCAGCTCGTCATGAGCACACGAGAACCGTGGCTCATGACGAGCTGAGCTCGTCATGAGCATGGGAGGGGTTCAAAGTACGTTCCAGGCAGGGTTGGACCCTGCTGTCAGCAAATGTACTGTGTGCCGAGGGGGTCCCTTGAGCTCAGGCCCCCCCGCAACGTGGGGGCCTGTGTTACGCCCAAGGGCCATGGAGTAGGGCATTACTACCATCCAGATGCAAGAGTAGAAGGGCATGAACAGCAGTTCCGAAGTCGCTTTCTGGAAGAAATGGTCTGATTTTCTTTAGAAGAGAGCGCTCATGCCAGGCTATTTTTTTTGGCAGCGTGTTCTTTGCGGGTGAGGTTTGTGTCCCGGGTGAATTTAATGGACTTGACTTTCGGTGAGAGTTGGGGTTTGAACCAGTCACAGTTCATGTCATGAGTCAGGTTTGTACTGCATCTTGTTTGTTGATCTTGACAAATCAATCAATCAATCATTTGTAAAGCGCACTACATACCCGCGAGGGTCTCAAGGTGCTGGGTGTGTGTGTGGGGGGGGGGGGGGGGGCGCTACTGATCGAACAACCAGGTCTTGAGTATCCTCCTGAAGGTCAGCAGGTCTTGGGTCTGTTGTACGCTCAGTGGGAGGGTATTCCAGGTCTTGGCGGCGAGGTGGGAAAAGGATCTCCCACCGGTGGTTGTTCTTCGGATGCGCGGGCGGTGGCGTGTGAGAGGTCGGCGGAGCGTAGCTGGCGGTTAGGGATGTAGAAGGAGAGCCGTCTGTTGAGATAGCCTGGGCCAGTCTTGTGGAGTGCCTTGTGTGCGTGGGTGAGGAGCTTGAAGGATATCCTCTTGTTGACGGGGAGTCAGTGCAGGTTTCTCAGGTGGGGGGGTGATGTGGTCGTGGTACATCTAGGATCAGTCGTGCCGAGGCGTTTTGGATGCGTTGTAGTCGTTTGATGCGCTTGGTCGGGGCTCCCGCGTAGAGTGCGTGTCCGTAGTAGAGTCTGCTGCTGACGAGGGCCTGGGTGACTGTCTTTCTTTTATCTGTCAGGATCCATCTGTAGATCCTGCAGAGCATACGGAGGGTGTTGAAGCAGGCAGAGGAGACGGCGTTGACTTGCTTGGTCATTGAGAGCGTTGAGTCGAGAATGATTCTCAGGTTGCGTGCATGGTCGGTGGGTTTTGAGGCTGCCCCCAGTGCGGTTGGCACTGGGGGCAGGAGTCGTCCCAGGCTGAAGGGTTGGAGCCGAGGATGAGGACCTACGTCTTGTCAGAATTCAGCTTTAGAATTCTGTCGTGGATGGGCTGAGCTTCAAACAGCCGCTGGACATCCAGGCCTGAATGTTGTGCAAGCTGTGCTCAATGCATTGGATGGCTGAAGCGGAGGAGACTTTAAAATAAAGTGTATCATCAGCATATAGGCAAATCTTGACGTGGTTATCTGCAAGTAGAGCACCAAGCGTCTCCATGCAAAAGTTGAAGATGACATGATTCAGTATGGAACCTCCTGGGACTAAACCGATGACAGGGATCTTTTGAGACCTGGAGGTGTCCATTTGAACAGACCGGTGTTAGTTGGAAAAGCAGAACAACAAGAGACGGACATTCCTGGTGAATCCTATTCACAATTCAATGGAGCATATAAGGGTGGGACAGTGTTGAAGGCAGCTGAGAGGTCCAGCAATATCGGAGGCAGGGGTCCATCTTCATTTGCAGTGAAGAGGACATTGTCTACAATGTGTATGGTGGAGGTCTCCATGTGTAGCGTGAGCTGAAGCCAGGCTTGTAGTCATGTAGACAACGGTTAGCACTAGGAGCTAAACAGACTGCTTTATTTTAATGATCTTGCTAAGGAATGGTTGGTGAGTGAGGGGCTGGTCGTTGGAGAGGTCATCAGGGTCGAACACAGGTTTCTTTAGAATGAGGATCTGGCCACTCTTGAGAGCTTGTTGGAAGACGCCTAGGGAAAGAGACACATGGACAGTGGAACACTCCTACCCCTACTTTAACTTCTGTTGCCCCCTCATATCCCCCACAAGCCTACTCACACCACATTCTAAAAGCCTATGTTGCCTCTCCCTCCCACAACAAATTTATCTTCCTCCCTCCACTATCCCAAATGACCATCATGTTGCCTAGTCAGGGGGTAAATGTCCCCCGTAAATCTAATGTTTGTTCACCCCCATTGTAGGAGTAGGGTCTGCTTTCCTATGGTCACCCCACTTTTTGCTTTACTGGTTTTCGACTTAATGTGGCTGTGGGCCTGCTAATCAGACCCACAGCCCAGCTGCTCTCTCTCTAAATTCACTACAATGTACTTTAGGTACATTACCAATTGGATACTGGGTCACCTTATGAGTCCCTGTACAGTGTACTATAGGTACCCAGGGCATAGGTGCATCCAAGGCCTACCAGGGGCTGCAGCATGTATTATGCCACCCCTGGCTGGCCACTCACATTGACACAACTGGCTGATCACTCAGCTGGGGCAAGGTTGTGTAATCACCCCTTGCTTAGATATAGTATTCCTATATCTAACCTTATATCTAGACACATATACACTTACAAGTCACTCCTATGGCAGGCCTTAACAATCCTGGAGCCAGAGTGCTTGGTTTTATGTGAGATGGTGCTCTAGCATGAGCTGAGCCGGTCTGCAGCTTTCGGAACCATGTCCATATAGCTGTTCTAGGATATTGCCATATCACATACTCTTAAGTGCATTATGAACCTCGCAGTTAAATGCTAACTCTGGTTTGGCTTTATCAAAACATGTCGAGCAAGGTGTCATACGTTTTGGAATACTACCCCCTCGTCAGTTCTGGCGACGGGGGTAGCATTTCACCCTTCTAGAGGGAGAAGACATGTTGTTCCTATTAATCCAGGTTAAAGTTAACCAGAGCCTCAGCATCACAAAATGGATGCTGCTGCCACAGACACAAGTCTGACCTCCTGCTGCTGGGAGTCCTTCCAGCGAAGGAGGCTTGGACAATAGGTTTCCTGTCTTGGGAGGTGCTAGCACCACCCCAGACAGGCTCTTGTGTATTTGGGCAGGGAGGGCTGAAAGAAATGAGACACTGCCTGGGGCACAAAGGTGTCCCATGCATAGTCCAGTTCTGGCGCGAAACTGGACAAAGGGAAAGGGGTGTAACCACCCCCTTCCCATGTCCCACCCATAGGAGGGACCCAGCAGGTAACCCAGCCCCTAGATTTGGTATATAGGTAGGAGCCGAGTCCCAAGACTTTAGATTTATCCTGACTGAAACTTGAAACAAAACTCTGGACCTTCGACATTCTACCTGAAGATAGAAGACTGAAGAATCTCCCTTGTGGTCAAGGAGTGACCACCCTGCACAAGCAGGCACCATCCAGCGATCAACGGCTTGCTTTGTCGACGCTCCAGCCGGAGCCCGAGCCTGACAAGAACCGGACTTCCAGACTTCCAACAGCCTGATCCACAGTCCCAGCAGAGCGGAGACCGGTGGAGGCGATGAGAGACGTGGGACCGGCCATCTTGAAAAGTCAGTGACTTGCTTTTTGTGCAACACCCGAGGCACCCTCGAAGCTGTGCATTTGGGGATTGAGAAGCCTCAGCCCAGAGCATCATCTGCAGCGAAGATCAGCCCTGCACACTCCACGAGTTCTGCATGGGGCCCTTCTGCATTTTCCTGCTCAACGCGTCTGTCTGGTCACTTGCCCGTTGGCTAGTGGCCATCTTGACGACGAATCTTTGAATTTCCACCGCTGGTGTGGTTGCTCCAGACTGGCCCTTGCTTCCCTGAAAAGAAGCAGCCCATCAGACCTTGCTGGTCTGATTAAGAAGCCAACTTAGTTTTCTGCGTGGGTTGCCTTTGCCAAGGCTTGTTGACTCCAATCCGGAAGCCGACACCGCCGACAGCGAGAGCCTTCGTGGGACAGTCCGTGCCTGACTCCTGGTCGTCGTCGTCGACGCCTCCTGGTCCACGTGGCTGCAGAGACAAGCTTCACAACATCACCTGATTGCTTCATGACATCGCCTGGTTCCTTCCTGGTCACTGGCTAGTGACCCAGACTCTGTCCCCTCTGCTTTCAGGTCCTCTTCCTCCTCGATCCACCCTTGGATCCAACCGGACACTTCTCTCCTGGTCGCCTGCAGCATCTTTCTTCAAGGCTCCATAGGATTCAGCGACGAAACTAGACACACTTTGACACCTATGCACCAGCTTCCTGTGGGTGAGGTAGCGCAAGTACTCCGGTTCTCCTGTTGGTATTGACTATCCAACTGTCTAGGTTTCAAGTAACTTTCATCGAGTCCAGTCAGAAGTGCCCTAAAAGAACTAGTTTCCATCTTTTACGTTCCCATTCATTCTCTATGGTAACTAGCTTGTGTGTTTAGACACTGCACACGCATCCCGTGGGCCTCCTGCTTCCTAAATCTTGGTAGTTCAATGCAGACCCAGCGATGCCCTAGGCCCTAGGCCTATTCACTTTCTGTGTAGTGGTCCTTATACCACTATTTTAGTATATGGTTTAGGATGCCCCTAGGGCCCTACTGTATTTTGTGCAACTTATTGTATTTGAATTAAGTATCTTGTATTGTGCTTGTGCCTCTGACCTCATAAAGAGTTCAGAGGGATTGTCTAGAAATAAATAACATATTTTTATAAATATCCTGTGTGGTGTCCTTTCATTTGGTATTCAAGGGGTTACATATGGTAAAACAGTTGGCTTCACATGCCCTCTTGAGTTTAGCCTAAGACTGCTTTGTCCATGCTACCCCTAGGATAGCTGGTCTATAAGGTTGACTTTACAACCATCACTATAAGGGTTGTTTGGACTGGTGCAAGGTGCTCACTAGAATAGTGATCATCATATACCAGGCCAACTTCTCACATCCATCACATCACAAAACACTCACTACCAACCACAGAAACCATCCCTCTGCCAGATGGAAGCGGATCAATCACTTCTCACCAACCACTCAACTCCGCACTTGCTCAACCTTTTCGACCCCGGATATAATCCCATTCCACATCCAGGCCCCCCATCAATATCAAACCTGATTCGCTACTCATAGTCGTCAACTCTATGGCTGTAGACATGTTAACCTCCAAAGCCACCACCACCTCAACAGAACAGCTCTTCTTGCCACTCCCCCCTAAACCCAATTGATATCTCCCATTGTTGGCCATCTGTACCTAACCACAAGAAATCAATCCCACAAAGACAGCTTTCAACAAATCCTCAAACATCTATATCGACATTTTACTTGATTCCTATAAACTTGAGAGCTCCTCTTTCCCTAATTCAAACTCATCCAGCGTCCATATTATTGAAAGCAATGCGAATTGAATCCTTTCCCAGACATTGTCCAGACTCAACCCCAGCAAACAAATTCAAGGTCATAGCCTCTTCTATTTCCACTTAGCAGACACTCACAAACCTGAAGTGCATTCTTCACGACTGCTTTTCTACTGCCAAAAGCTGTACTGAGATTGCTAAATCTATCCTTAGCTACGACTGAGACATAATTTTCTTATCATAAACATTTCTCACTGAACACTCATCCCCGTGCAGGGACATATTGGTTCCCCCTGACTACGACACCGTATGCCAGGACAGTAATGGCCAGTAGGGTGCCGGGGTCACTGCCATCTACAGGAAATGTAACCAACTCCGAAGTCTTAACTAGGAACTAATCCTCATTTGATTTCTCTGTATTGAGGTCCAGGGCATAGATTCTAACCCCCACAGGCCCTTTATCACCTACCACCCTCGAGGTGACAACCACATTTTCATTGAAGAGTTAATGGATTGCAACTCAAGCCAAACTCTTGTTTCACAGACCATCCTCTTTGTAGGCGACTTCAGCTTACACTGGAACAATGAAACTGATTCTCAGGTAACTCATCTGATAACTGCAAAGAACCAACACATAACAAGGGATCCACACTCAACCTTTGTAATTCCTAAGAGGGAGAACAACTCTTTCAACTCCATACAACTTTTGGCCAGTCCGAAAATCACTTCACCCACGTCTACCTGTTGTTAACATTACCACAATCAAAAGGTCAATGGTTATACCTAAACAATAGTTCAGAGACACAAGGCAAATAAACCCACCGGACCTTGCAGCGAAAATTTATGCTTATCTACAGATTCCAATCCTAGGCGATCCAGCAACACTGAACTCACACCAAAGGCTTTCCCTGGAACTAAACAAAAAGAAAAGACACCAACCTGAACGTAGATGGAGACAAAACCCCTCTGCCATGTACCTCCTTTCCCTTCACCAATAAAAATTCTGAAGCAACCCCTTTCAACCTCTGCAATGAACCCCCAACCATGATTCTCAAGCAATCCAACCTCTCCTACCATCTTTACTTGGAAGACATACAACTTTACATTAAAGCTTCCTCACTGGATGATACACTTCACTTAAACCAATTTAAAGTACATATAATCCAAGATATCCCTCAACCACCTAAAACTAAACACGCTGAAGACAGAATTACTCTTCATCTCTCCACCTAACACCCTGTACCTGATACAAGTCTGGCTGGATTCTCTCATTATCATAAACCTCAACCAAAAAAGCATTCACCGCACCAAATCATTTAAAATTATGCTCGACAAAAACCTCAACTTGCAAGCCCAAATAAACACCTCCACTAGAACTGCCCAGGACCAGCTCAAACTCTGAAAAACCATCAAACTTTTCAATCCAAAACCAGTACACAGTACAATATCTAGTTATCGCCAGGTTGAACTACGGAAACGCGCTACTCACAGGTTTCCCCAAAAATCACCTGGCTCCTCTGAAAGCCACACTCAATTTCACAGTAGCACTAGTCTTGGTAACTAAGTGTTTTAACCACATAACTACAGTACTTATCGCACCAAACTTCAGTGCAGTAGTTAGAGATGTATTTCCTTTGTGGCAAAAGCATTAACGTCAACGTGTTTCTGTGCTGACTCGCACCTTGGTCACGACGTTGCCCATGTCAAAACAGACTTTTTTTTAATGAATCAATGGCCTAAAACACATGGGTTTCTTTGAAATTACACAAGACAAATTTGGTGCATAATGAATGAGCATTAAACATGTAATGAATGAGACATAAGCCACTCCAATATGGGTGCCACCAACTGGCGAACTGTTCTCTATCGATGTTAATTACTTTTATTGTACTGATTGCGGAACAAGATGTATATAAAAAAAAAGTCTGCTTTGACATGGTCAACGTAGTGACCAAGGTGCGAGTCAGCACCGAAACGAGTTGGCGTTAGTGCTTTTGCCACAAAGGAAATAAATATCTAACAACTGCACCAGAGTGCCGAGGGTTTTTTCCGCCAAGAGTTGAGACCGTTTGTTTGTATTTTAACAGCGCGCTGCGATTTGGCAGCCAGGATGAAACTCACTGAGAAACAAAGAGAGCGAGAGAGATAGAGGGGGTGTGTGTGTGTGTGTGTGTGTGTGTGTGTGTGTGTGTATATTCATTATTTTTGTCACTTAAAGGTTAAAATTACTTTATATTTAGGTGTTTAAATAATACAAAAACTAATGTTTGAAACCCCAAAAAACATTAAAGTTCACCAGTTATGGTTTATTGAGATAAGCAGCCATGCACTCACTGCTTATGACCTTAAATAAATCATTCATTACATGTTAAATTAAATCATTGATGACATCATCCAACTTAATGCTCCTCAAATTTGCGCAATAAACAGTAGATAATTGTAGATAGTATTGGGCCCACAGTAATAAAGGGTGTAAATTGACTGTATGCACATATATGTGTGTTCAAAATAGAAATACTGTAGTCCTAGAACCAAGTGTGATTCAGTATGTTAAAAATATATGGTGCAGTCTTTAGCTATCAATGACGTAATTGCAAGCAGTACTTCATTTAAACAAGGTAACCAATGAGCGCAACTTGTGCAAGTTGCTGACATATGATGCAAATAGGTTGTGGGTTATTAAAGGCCTGTTGCTAAAACATGAAAAGAGTGCATGTCACTTCACACATCAACCATCTCCACTCGTTGATGAGTTATCCGCGACCTCCAAGCCTGGGACATGTAATGTGCCCTAATCTGCTGAGTTAAAGGGACTAGCGATTTCTGACTGAAGGGTGGGCAGCCAATCAAGGATAGGACCCAGAGGTCTTTAGGCATGGGGGTCGCAGGCATCAATTCCCGGAATGTAGAAAGTTGGTTTTGACAAAAAGTGACACCCTGAATCCAATCCTTCACCGGGTGTTTTTTCTTCCTTAATCCCTACTACCTTAAGATCTTTTTTTTAGGGTGAAAGCCCTCACCTACCAAAGGGTGGCATGCATCATCACAGGGCTCCTCCTCACATTGCATGTGCTGGATGTCAATGCGAGCTTCAGCTCAGGTCATCAGGCAGGGATGTGGAATTCCTATAGCCCGACACCCAGGAAATAATTGTTTAGGGTCTAGGGCCACTAGTTTTCATGTGTATTTTGTCCTTGGGACAAGTAAGCCCAACTCCCTGCAGCACAAACCATTTGGCTTCCAGTTTAAGTACCATATTATTGATCAGGGAAGGGCACTGTCCTCAGTTAAGGTAATATTCTTGTCCATATGTTAATGCTGTTTAAACTTGTATTTTTGATCATTAATTGAAAGCCTTTATTTTTAGGGTGAGCGCTCTAAGTAAATGTTGTAAGCTCTGACTGTACTACTGACCGTGGTTTCAGAACAATAATGTGCACACATGTTTTCAAAGGTTAGCAATATGAGGCTATGTATAATGCTCCCAGAAGGCTCTCTGGTTTGATGCATATATTTGCAGAAGCTTAAAAGCAAGATTGATGATTCTTTGCCTTCAAAATAAAACGTTCATGAAAAATATGAAAGCAGAAAAAAAACATTTTGCTAAACTACGGTAAAATTTCAGGTACCATTTCTCTGCAGCATATCACTTAGTAACGTGATGAAGCATGCTAGTATTTCCCAACAATATTCATAATGAAAATCAGTGCAACCAGGTTCAATAAGGAAAAAAAGAAGCATTGGCAAAGCCAGTAGGTCTGAAATTGGTGATCAGCTTTTTAGTTTTGTCAATGTGTGACTTGTTTGGGCATGGTTTTTGTAAAACCATATTGGAGTGGGAGCTGCCGGGCCCTCAACATTATAACAAACATTGGCAAAAGTACAAATAGTTTTTCGTCTCAAAAAGCACACAATGCCACAGTAGTTACTTGCACTGAACAAAACTACTGTGCTGATATGCTCCTTGTGAAAGAGCAGAATACTGTCACCGTGAAGCCAGGAAGAAGGGAGAGAGAGGGGGAGAGGGAGATTTAATAAACGTGATGGGTATTGGCCCAGATACACCATCATCTTCCCTCCAGAGCAACCTCTACAAATCAGTGATACCTAATGCACACATCATTATCACATCACAGAACACACAACCCCCACTTACACTCCATTCCTACTCCCTATAGTAGTACTATGTCACGACCAGTACCACCCCCACTATTTTCATAAATTTCTTCTCCACATGGCTTGCGCACCCCCAACTCCGCCTCCCTTCTAGGAGCATATAGGGGCGGATTGCTTTCGTGTCATCACATAGTGATGCACAATTACTACAACTAGTAGACCGTGATTTTATATGTCTGAATGAAGAGTGAAATGCTATGTAATCATTATTAGCAAACGTTTTTTTAACTACTGCTTGGATTATGCATTATTACACTTTACATATTACAAAATACAATTAAGAAATGTTTCAAAAAAACAATGATGGCAGTTGAGCAGCTTAGCCAACCACTGCTGCCTGTGCTGATGGAGTCCCAGAGACTAGACAGCCTTGCGACTGCGGACTGACTCTTACGCAGAAAATCAGTACCAATCACTCATAGGCCGCCTACTATAAAACTAGGTTGGTTCAAAACTCGCTAATAGATACCTTTAATTATATTTGCAATTAGATGTATGTAAGCTATTTACAAATAAGAACAACATTCTCCACTTGTCAGTGTCTAAGGAAAGCTCTAGGCGTGCAAATTCAATTAGGCATGCTGCATGCACTGGAAAAAGCCTGGAAATCTCTTCTGGCCTTAAGATGCTACAGGGAGAGCTGCCAAAGAGACTGAAGGCAGCGCACAATGTGTGACAAGGCCTGTTTGAGTCATTTTTGCAATGACACTTTGAAGAAGAAGTATGCTGAGGGGAACAAGCATGAGATGTAACAGGAGGTTGTATTGTAGCAGCCAGCCTTCTTCATCTATTAGACTGTTATTGTGCCATTCACATTTCATTTTGCGCCCACCACAGCACACAGCATGGAGCAATGGTCAGCCCACTTCAGCCACGGTTAACTTCACTCTGAGTGACAGCATTCTGCCCTTTCACAAAGAGCACATCCACACACAAAGCACGTGTCTTCAAACCAAGGGCCCACTTTGGCATTGTAAGAGTTTTAAAAACCCCCAAAATGTTTTCCTTTAGCCAATGTTATTTGTTGGCTTGATGAGGGCGTGGCAGCTTCCATAACAATAATGGTTTACAAAAACTAATCCAAGACAAAAATAAGCATTGACAAAGCCAAAAGACTGGTAGGCAATGTCAAACCTTCTGTGTTTGCCCTTACAATTGAACGTTTGGTTAGTGCTATTTGAAAGAATTCAGACTTAACTGGGATTTAATAGGCAAAACGAGAGCACAGGTGGTCTGATAGGCAAATGACTTTAATACATGTTTTCTACCCTTGATGACTATCTGTGCATTAGATTTGATACAACTCAGCATGCAACCAAAGGTTTTAGGTTTGCCCACACAAAAACTGAAAGGAAGAACTTGACTTCAAATAATGAAATGTAATAAAGCCTATGTGACTTACAGTTATACTGGGAATCAACTGAGCAAAATGTTTGTTGATGAAATGGAGAAGCATCAGCTTAGGCGACACGGGTAACCATTTATCATTACTTATGTAGGTGCATGCTATGCATTCATCTCAAATTAAGAAATCATTTTTTAAATGGCATTGTGAGACTCCTGGCGTCAAACAACAGCTGTGAAGCTACAAGTGCCAGCGTTATAGCTGCTGTTGGCAGAACAACCATGACTTGATGGTGGACACGCTTTTAACATTACCAGTTGACGTGTTAATTAGTCACTATGGTTTGGACTCCTAACCTTATACCTACAGGCCCGCTCATCCCTCTATGGCCAACAGATATGGCTTAAGTAGTCAATGAGCAGAGTCTTCATAAAACAATGTACTTTTATTAAACTACATCTTGTCTCCTGTAATGGGCCATGTAGCTCAAGCCCTGTGTGAGCAGCTGGCGGCTCAATAAAACAGCACAAGATCTTGCAACTCAAGGAACCAAGTAGCTTCACCCTTGTATGGAGAATTCAGCCCCTTAAGTAACAAGTTATTCCAAGCCACATGCAACACACTGTGAGGCAAAGTCTATGTGTAAAAATGAATGGAGATGCTGTTGGGTATATACTATAAATAGCATGTGTGACAATAATTCTACACAGCTAAGAAGTTTGGATAAAAATAATCGGGAACGTTTCATTCGCAATGGAGCACAGCTGGGCAGGCCTTGGGTCGGGACGGCAATATTCAGAGGTTATGCAAACAGCAGAGCGTCCATCCCACTTGGTCTAAATTTGGTCCCATTAAAGACACTGTAATCAGCCCTCAATGTACCTCACCGCCACTGTTGGCACCCCATCAATCCTCTACTCTCCTCCCATCTTTTTCACACCTCCTGCTGCCCTCACACTGCAACAACCCCACCCACCACAACAAACACCAATTTTCTTTCTGCCAAGGGTGCTGTCCCTGTCAATCGATTTAGGGCCAGTCCTAGAGTGCAAAAAGTTAAACCAACATCATTAGCTTTCAGACCCAATTTCAAAAATGTAAGGTCTACAATTGCAGAAAAGCTGCTCAGTTTCCAGGATAAGGACCAACCTCTACACGTCTTCACTGTCTTTTTTAGGTCGAGCCTAGGCAGCACATGCATTGCTCTGCGAGGCATGCTGTATTGAGGTTAAGCATAGAAGCTCCTTCTATTTCATAATCATCTTTTCAATTGGCTCCTGTTACTGTCCTTGCGAAATTGTTGCTTTTCCTTTGTAAATAGGCTTATTAGTCCCTCCTTGGTACCGCTTGTCTGCATTTGTAACCTCCTATAATGACTGGACGTTTTACTTGTGTTGTTACATGGTCTGCTTTATAAGTCTGTGAACACTATTTTCTTCGAACATCTTCCCCTATTCCACCCACAACATCACTGCAAGCTTTAGTGATGTATTTATTTAAAGTACAGCGCTGTCCGCTTTAACAATAGCCACCACGCTTTTAATTTACGGCGCAGTCCGCTTTCACTTTAGCAGCTGCGCTTATTTAATTGTTTATTTTACAGAGTGGGGTGTTTTCGCATTAGCAGCCGCGCTTATTTATTTCATTAACAGGCTTGACAACAGCACTGTCTGCAGGACATATTGCTGCTTTTAACTGCCACTTCAGGACTCTGGTTTCTCCTGCCTTCCTCTGATTTTTGGTATATTTAAGTAGACTGGGAAAACAACAGAGCATCAGTACAAGGGGATGATAGCAGCCTGGCCCCTCAGTGATAATAATGGGCCTTAGGTGACCCGGCCCCACCTCTTCACGCCCCAGGGTCGAGCCGGCACCGGTGAGAGAGCTCTGGCCCCTCCTTCACACCTGCTCCACGTGCTTGCCGCTCGCGCCTCCTGCGCATGCGCCCGCCCACCACTACCTGCCCTCGCGCCGGTGCGCTCCCCAGCAGCCTCCCGCCGGTCACGTGACACTCACCCGGGCTCGCGCTGCGAGTGGCCGTTGCTGGGGGCAGTGACGTCGCCTCCCCCCTTGGCACGCTCGCGGCGGTGCTTCTTCTTGCTCTTTTTGCCTTGACCGGCGCTGGTCCCGGTGCCTGCGGGAGAGAAGAACAGAAGGTGGCTGACCGGCATCGGAGCACCCCCCGCAGCGGCCCTCCCGTCAAGAACCCGCGGTCAGTCAGTTCCCTGGTCCCAACCCCTCACCTTTCTTGGTGCTCATGCCTGCCCGGAGCCTGCCCAGAATAGCACGGCGCGCATGCGCAGCCCCATAGCAGCTGCCTGTGACGTCACGAGGCTGCTCCTCGTTGCCACACCGATAGGCGCTGAGGTACGAGGCGCAGCGGGGCGGACGCCATCTTGGTGAAGGAACGCAACCTCCATGTTGCTTAAGGTAGGCGACGGCCATCTTGTTTTGGGTAGGGATGGTGGTCAGGGAGGGTGGCAGCCATTTTGGAACGGGATTCGTGAGAGAGTCCGTGCTCTAAAATAATTTATTGAGTTGACTGACGCCTAAGTGACTGACATGTAATTAAAACAGCGTGAAACAAGCATTGCTTTGAAGTTCCTCTTGGGCTAGTGATGTTATGTGGAAAAGGGGCAGCATAATTACACACATTACTGTGAGCAAAGATTACACAACTTTCCTATCAGGGCTAAATATTTTCCTCAAATCAGTGTTACTGTATAGTCATGTCGCTATTCTATCAAATATAAACAATGCAATACGTCTAGCATTTGTGAGCGTTTAGGCTATTGGCATTGTAAATGAAATCCCTTTTATTTATGTGTTTTTAAAAGCAACACATATATAAAAGGCATTATTTTTAATGCCAATAGCTCTAACTCTGGCAAATGCAAGACCACTTTAATCGTGGCCCGCCCCTTTTTTTAGACGCACTCCCGTATTCAAGTAATAGTGAGCAGCGTCTAAATAAAGGGACGCGGCCAACATTGAAGTGAAAGCGCCTATGGGGCCTTTCACCCAAAGTGAAACTTTTTTTTTTTTTTTAGAAAGGTTCTGTAGCGCGTACGCTAAAGGGAAAGTGGCACGCGCTGTTAATTAAATACATAAATAAGCGCCCGTACTGTAAATTAAAGAATTGAATAAGCACAGCTTCTAAAGTGAAAGCAGACCGCGCCATGAAGTAAATAATTAAATATGAGTGGCAGCTATTGTTAAAGTGGACCGTGCTGTAATTTAAATAAATAAATTACTAAAAGCGTGCTGCAATGTCGTGGGTGGAATATGGGAAGATCATTGAAGAAAATAGTGTTCACTGACTTATAAAGCAGAACATGTAACGACGCAAGTAAAAAGTCCAGTCGTTTTAGGAGGTTACAAATGCAGACAAGTGGTACCAAGGAGGGACTATTAAGCCTATTTACAAATGAAAAGCAACGATTTTACAAGGACAGAAACAGGAGCCAATTGAAAAGATGGTTATAGGCGGAGCTTCTATGCTTAACCTCAATACAGCATGCCTCGCAGAGCAACGCATGCACTACCCAGGCTCGACCTAACAAAGACAGTAAAGACGTGAAGAGGTTGGTCCTTATCCTGGAAAACTAAGCAGCTTTTCTGCAGTTGTAGACCGTACATTTTTAGGTCGAGCCTGTAACAGCGCTTGCGCTGTTCTGGCTAAGACTTTATGTAAGGGCTTTCAGAAATCACGCCAGAGGCTCCCACACGCTTCTGCGTGTGCTTTTTGTTTTGTTCCTGGCTTTTGGCCTATGCGTGCATCTTTTTAACAAAGACAGCACGCAATTGGCCAAAAGCTGGTGCATTGCTCCGCCCATGGCCTATTGGTTGCGGTTACCCGCAAGGGCGGCATGTGTTTTGAATTATTGTGCACAGATGCAAGCGCGATAATTCAAAACACATGTTTCGGTGTGGCGTGTGTGCGCTCTCGCACCTAGCATTGCAGTGCGCAGATTCCGAAAACATCATCGCTGAGCCACGCTGGTATTGGTCCAGCCTCCAGGGATTCCCCAGACGTCACTTCCGAGCTGCGCTGGGATAGGTTCCAGCCACAAGGGCTCGTCACCAGGAACAGAGCTGCTCCCAGCACTAGTTTTATGCACCTCCTTGCGGTAGAACTTTCCTCTTGGCAGGACGTGGCTTTGTGGTGTCCCGTCCACTCCAACCACATTCCATGCCCCCCCCACCCATTCGCCCAAAAGGAAGAGGAGTGACCTGCAAGCACACCAATGCCAGTGGGCTCCGACTGGTTTGGGAGCCCCGACACGCTCCCGCGTACACCCCTACCTCGTAGGCCAGCTAAATAGTCATTCTTTCTTCCTCCCTGGCAGCATAATAACAGTGCAGAGCGCATCAGACCCCCCAGGATATAGCGGCATGGATTAGCAAATTTAGCGGCACAAAAATGGAAATTTAGCGGCACAAATATGGAAATTTAGCGGCAATTTTGCGGCACTTTATGTGGCCATTTTTCCTACAACAAACACAGATATCTTCGTTTTTTTAGTTATTTAACAACATGAAGCTATGTATATTTGGTTTCTTTACAATGTAGACACTTTGGGGCAGATTTACAAGCCCCTTGCGCTGCTTTTACTCCGCCGTTGCGTCCGTTTTGTGACGCAGCGGCGGCGCAAAAGATGCACCATGGTGCGGGGTATTTACTACGTGACGAATCTCCCAGATGCGTCACGTTGCAAAGCCCTGCGCCAGAAGAGGCGTACCATTGCAGGTCAGTTTGTGTCTTGCAATAGCCTTAGAGCTTGGTGCCACTGTACCTGCTGCACTAATGATGGCTATACCTATCGCCCCTTTTATTAGTAAGCACGTTAAATAGTACAGTGTATTTTGAACACGACCTGATATCCCACCGGATGCCCGTTCGACAGACCTAACCACTAGAGAAAGAGCAGTCAAAACCGCCAAGTGGTCACTTGTTAAACAGTAGCGAACTGCATGTTGGTACTTGTAGTTTTGTTGCAAAATGTCAGCCTGCAAATCGTCTCCGATTTAAAAGCGGGGACTGGTTGAAGTTGACACCCATGACATGGGGCCACTTGACGCCCGTGTTAAATTTCTCGCCTCTAGGATTTTTCCCATGGCTCACTCCCAGGGGGAAATGGTCTGCAATAGGTGAGCTCAACCCTCTGACTTCATCCCTTGTCCAGCGCGCCTCTGCAGATACCCCGTCCCGTGTGCGCCTCAGCTCTCTCGGCTGAGTGGTTCTGTCTGTTTATCTTGAGGGACTGACATCTCTGCACAGCGCTCCGTCTCCAAGCCAGCGAATAGGGTGACCAACTGGCATTGGTGCAAATTCAGGACGGTGAGTGTAAAAATTCAGGACAAAGGGTCAAAATTCAGGACACAAATTCAGGACAGGAGCTCAAAATTCAGGACAAAACTTCAGGACAATAGGTACGTTTTACAGACACATCAGAGGTCGCGCAATAGTATATAAGTAAGCCCAGCCATTTCCAAACATATTCAACCGTTTGCAAACCTATCCATCATGTATCCTTCCATCTATCATTTCACTCATCCATCCCTTCATCCATCCCCTCATCCATCCTTTCACTCATCTCCATTATCCATCCACCCTTTCACCCTATACATCTGTACACTTATCCATCCACTCTTCATCCCATCCATTCATTCACTCATCCATTCAGCCATTTACCCTTTCACCAATCCAGCCATCCTTTCACTCACTAATCCTTCCACCCATCCACTATTTTAGTCATCCATCCATCCATCCTCCCTTTCTCTCTCCATCGACCCTTTCACTTAGCCATCCTTCCTTCCATCCATCCATCCATCCATCTGTCCTTCCCCTCATCATCCATCCTTCCCCTCATCACCCATCCATCCTTTTCCCTCATCATCCATCCATACATCCTTTTCCCTCATCATCCATCCATCTACCCACCCACTCTTCATCCATCCATCCTTCCCCTCATCATCCATCCATCCTTCCCCTCATCATCCATCCTTTCACCCGCCCCCTCATCATCCATCCATCCACCCTTCCCCTCATCATCAATCCATCCACCCTTCCCCTCATCAACCATCCTTTCGCCCACCCCCTCACCAACCATCCATCCATCCATCCTTCCCCTCATCACCCATCCATCCTTTTCCCTCATCATCCATCCATACATCCTTTTCCCTCATCATCCATCCATCCATCTACCCACCCACTCTTCATCCTTCCCCTCATCATCCATCCATCCTTCCCCTCATCATCCATCCATCCTTTCACCCGCCCCCTTATCATCCATCCATTCCCTCATCATCCATCCATCCACCCTTCCCCTCATCATCCATCCTTTTACCCACCCCCTCATCAACCATCCATCCCCTCATCATCCATCCATCCTTTCACCCACCCACCCATCCATCCATCCCCTCATCCATCCATCCCCTCCATCCATCTCCTCATCCATCATCCTTCCCCTCATCCATCTTTCCCCTCATCCATCATCCAGCTACCCTTCCACACATACATCCAGCTATTTACATTTTCTCTCCATCCTTCCCCTCTCATCAATCCATCCATCCTCTCATTATCCATTTATTCAATCTTTCATTCATCCATTCACTCTTTCACTAATTCATCCAGCCATTCACCCATCCCTTCACTTACTTACTCATCGACCTTTCCATATTAATTTTGAGCTGATCCCTTTTGAGAAGAGGCCCATCAAGAACTTCACCCTCGCTGCAGGGGCCATTCCAGGACTGGGACAGAAGCCACCCAGGGCGGAGACAGGATCCACCACAGGGGGGGACAAGAGCCATCACAGGTGTAGGTGGACTGGAGCCACAACATGGGGGGACAGGAGCCATCACAGGCGGGGGGGGGGGGGTGGACTGGAGCCACCACATGGGGGGACAGGAGCCATCACTGAGGGGAGGGCAGGAGCCATCACAGGAGAGGGAACAGGATCCACCAGGGTGGGCACGGGGTGGGCATGCAGTGTTCTAGTATCATCTTGGGCTCCTCGCCCCCTCCTGCACAAGACAACGAGAAGACAGGCTCTCTGTCCAAAATGCCATCCCCCACTGTGATGTACAGTACTTACAGGAGATACTCTAAGAGAACTGATTGTCCTCCATACTCTGTTAATCAGTGTGGGTGCAATTGTGCCATTTCTGTATTTTCTTAAATTATAGACTGCATGTTTGAAGAACCGAGGTTTGCTTACAATTTAGTGACAGTAATTACGCTCTGTGAAGAGAACCACGTGCTGCCTCGGTGTAATCAGGGGTGTAATCTGGCCGAGTCTCGGATGTTTGGGGCCCTGGGTAGAAATGGAATGTGTGAGCCCCCCTCTAAATAGCAGAGACATGACACATTCAGGGCTGTTTGCATGTGAATAGATGTCGCAGCTCCTGAACCTGCAGCCCCTCCCTCTCAGTCACCTTCGAAGCACCTCTTAACAGGTCATCAAGGGCTGGAGGTGTGAGGTTTGCCATCCCGCTGTGACGCTTCAATGCTGCTGAGTATCTGAGGAGCTTTGGTGCAGCATCGGAGGCAGAGGCACAGGCGATAGCCACATAAAGCAGACCCCCCCAGGATATAGCGAAAAATGCCGCGATTTCTACAAAAATGCCGATTTTGCGGGCATTTTTGTAAAAATCGTGGCATTTTTTTAAAAAGTGCAGATTTCGCGGCAAATCGCGATATCCTGGAGGGCCTGTTCATAGGACACGATGACTGCTGCTGCCATGTGCTGCATCAGCAGGTAAGTTACCGGAAGACACAGATGAAACTGTAACAGGTATTAACTCACTACCAGGCGTTGTGCCTCCTTAAGCAGGCTGCTCATCCAGGCAGGAGCGGTACGTCCCCTCTCTGCCTCTGAAACGCCTCTAAAGAGCCCAGACTGCGCAATGAAAGGGAAACAGGCTTTATCTTCATCATAATGGGCATTTTAGTTCCACATCCCAGATCTGAACCTTCAGACGGATCTGGGGAGCGGCGAAAACTTCTGAATGTATGACAATGTGCTCTTCATGGAAGAGGGGTGAGTGCCGTGAAAGTGCAGGCTGCTGCTGCGCCACCGCCGCTTTCAGGGATTAACGCGAATGCCCCACTGGAAGGTCCCTTCTCAAACTCTTCCAAGCCTGGCACTTGACCCAGCATTGTGCCGCCATATGGCAGGTCTGCGGATAATGTTCTCACACAAAACCCACCAATAACATGGATGCCGCACTTCCGAGGCCGGCTGCCCCAAACGTGCGGCAGCTGTGGCGCACCAGGAGCTGGAGGCCGCGTTGCCGGGAGCAGGGTCCGGGACCGCACCAGCCGGAGAAACTTCTCTGCCACCCTGAGGGTGACACGTCTGGGAAGGACTCAGAATGTGACATCTGACCGGGAGCCCCAGGCCCCGGCCGGAAACGCACGGTGGCGGTTTACTCCGCATTACAGTCTTAAGCTGCACTCAGTGCGCCAGTTGCGTTCATGTTATCTTTTCTATGGGAGGAGGCTGTGGAGTTCTATAGAAACCTCCTTAAAGTATAATCCGGAGATTTACCGGTAGGTAACGGCTAGCTATGAATTAGAGGGTTCACACACTTTTAGGGTAATAACAGTATGATAAAGTGGCCTACTGCACCTGCTGCACAAATATTTCTGTCAGCAACAGGTGGTCCGCCAAAGGTAAGAATGCCACAAAGACCCAACCAGACGCGACATCTCCGTGTGTCGAGGACAGGCGCTCCAGAAATATAATCCATGCATTCTTTTTATTCACAGCCTCCCAAACATGGGGCACAAAATCAAAGTTGTATGTAATCCTCTTGATTGTTGAACATAACAGAATACACAATGGCCTTTGTTAATATTTGAGAGTTCCTTTATTGATAATTAATTTATGGTAAACATTTTGTTCGATTAGAACTTCTTCAGGGGTACAAATGAACATATGCATAAAAAAAAACATTACATATACCATGCCATAAATAACACCTTTCGTGAACAAATTTGAAAACCAATACAAAATTACTGAAATGCAAATTGATTAGGAAGTGAATCTATCCAGGGAAAACAAATGACATTTTATGTGACTGGATCGAACCATACATTCCTTTACATAATAAATTAACAATGTACCTAGCAGACCATTTGTCAATATTTCAATCTGTCGAAAACTCTATGGGAAGCCGACAAAACATATCATATTCATTACTTCATTATCTGTATATATTGATTGAAGCAGTTAACTATCCTTTGATCATTTGCTTCATCATCCTAGAGACCTTATTTACAGATCAATATTATAAAATAGTCAACCCAATCAGCCAGTGGTGCGTGTATTTATCTGTAAATAAGGTCTCTAGGATGATGAAAGAAATTATCAAAGGATATGTATTTGACTTCTTCAAATCAATATATATGTAATAAAGTAATTAATACAATTTGTTAATTTGTTTTATTGGCTTTCCAAAGAGTTTTCAACATATTGCAATACTGACAAAACAGTCTGTTAGGTGATTGTTACTGTATTATGTAATACTAACTTGAGTTTTGATAAGAACAGCAACCATACAAGGAACACTTATGCAGAATAACTATCTTGAGTTATAGTGAGTATGAAAACGATGTTTGCAATAATGAAACTCAGCACATCAGAGCTGATAGACCTGCTCGTACTAGAAGTTTATTTGAAGTGGATTATATCCTGAGGAAGCCATGATTGGGCGAAATGTATTGGCTACGCTGAGTCGCTCCTATATACATTGAAAAAGAATAAAAGAATATAAAGGAAGAAGAAAAGTGCCTGACCATTATTGTGCACCTGATTGAGTCTCTTATTAACCTTCTTTACTCTTCACTTATGTTGCCTCTCTAATGTTAAAAAAAAGTGCATATTTAATGCATGGAGAAAAGGTACCGTGTCAAATATTGATTATGATTGTACTTTGTGTTCTAGTGAATTGCTGTAATGGGTGTACATTTTCACTTCAGCACGACCACCACTATTTTTGCATGTTTCTTTGAGCTTGAGGTGTGATCTACTTGCTATGTGACTCTCGCATATGATATAAAAGCCTCCAGAATCCAGGAGGAAATAATAATATCCCACTCTTCAAACCACCAGCATTTCCTTGAACATACAGAGAGATCAACCCAGTCACCAGCAAACATGGATCCTGGACTCTGGGTGCCACGGCCAGATGAGCGGAGCCAGCAACATACCAACAGAAAGCATCCCCAGGTCTGACCTCAATGTGGCTTTGCTCCATCCTGCGTGGAGACAGCCCCCATGTCACAAGGCAAGGGTCCTCCAAAGAACTCGGGGTGCTCCCATAGAAGCTATTCACCGTTTCGTGGCATGGGAAGGATGACTGGGTGTAAACCACTGGTGGGAGCTGCGGCCATTGACTGCAGAGGAGCACCCACATCCAGACAGGACAGCCAAAACCGGGACATGCTGCGCAGCCAGGTCAGTTCAAGTGGGGGAAAGTCCATTGACCTCAAGTGCTGCTGTGAGGAACAGTGGCAGTCATCCAGGACCCTTCGCTGCCTCCTCTTGGTAAAAGATTAACTCTGCATATGACCCAAGAAAGGCGCAGAAACATGCCTATCTCATGTTGCTGGGAGCAACAGGTTTCATTTTTAACTTTGTGTGGAAGTTAATCAACGTTATGCAGCTTACCATACACATCTCTCAATTCAATTTTAAATTCACGTGCCCATTCTCGCTTTCTTTTCACGACACTCCACTGACTAGTGTAGTAAACGCGGAGGCAGAATAGCTAGGGCAAACAGAGGAAGGCAGCACACAGGCGCAATACATCCTAGTTACAGTAATAGGATCAACGCAGTATAAAGGAATTAAGGCAGAGCTGTGTTCAGGGTTACATGGTAGGACCTATGATGGCAAACAGCCGCCATTGAGCGTTTGTCTTGGCCATTGTTGCCGTTCTTTCCTCACGAGAAGCCCAGTTTCAGAAGTATTGCCTCCTTTCTCATCAGAGTAATTGAGTGATTTATCATTCAAAGTCAGCAAGGTACACATTTAAATGTACATAGCCCTAGTAGGGAACGAACGGGAGGAGAGGACACCACAAATGCAACAAGAAAAGAAAAGCTAGGTAAACGAGTCGGATATCGCAGAACTTTGCAGTGAACAGACAATTAACGACTCATACAAGTCTTTCTCTTACAATTTAGACACCTAAAACTCACCAAGAATTGAGCCCTCTCTTATCTATCTAGGAGCAGGGCAAGCCAAGTTGAGTCAAGATTGAAATCACCTATCTACATGATATAAAGTGTTTGTAAACCACCTGACTAAAAGATGCTTATTGTTATCCAATTCAGTGGTACTCATTTTATCGACCTAAGAAAGATGAAAGGCTGGCTGGACCCACTGGGATTTTGACCTATGACCATAAGGTAAAAAACAGGTTTCTGCAGTGAATGCAGTTGTCCACCGAGCCAATCGGTCTATGTAGGCAGATACAGAGACAATCAGGCCAATGGCATTTCACTGTAGTCTCAGTCAATCTAAAACTCACCAGCAGCGAATACCAGATATCATTGATGTGGAGCACTTCTTAAGAGACCTGTAACACATTTAATTGGAGAGTACCCGCACTTCTCAGAAACAAGCAGGTACTCTGGTACAAAGTACTTGCACTTCTATGTTTCCATTTCAAGCAATAGGTCAGGCGATAACTAGCATAGCTGTGAAAGTCTTTCTTTGACTTTGGGATAGGAGATGCAAAGCTTTAAAAGAGATAGTGCACAGGGTACTTGAGCAATCTGCTTCTTTGTAGGCTGTATACAGTAGTGGTGCCAACAGTGGTTACCTGTGTGAAGAGGCTCTCAGACCTGTCCCGAATGAAATAGCTCTGCTTGGAACAGTAGGTCCTTTCAGCAACAGTCCTAGGGACTGTACATAAAGCAGTCACCTTGTGTTCTTGTTCGCAGGCGACCCGCACACCTTGCGCATATTAAGCCGACTGAGAACAGTCCCACAGGGAGAGTGGCTGTAGCAATCGGAAGGAGATGGAGTCTGCCACATAACTCCACTTAGTGGGGGGCTTCCAACTGTAAAGGGACTTTATGAACACAAGGGTCCCCCATCTTGAAACAACCAAGACATTTGCAGACAGTACAGTGTTGTATATCGGAACCAAGCAGGCGTTAACCACGCCAACCTCAATAACGCAGTCCGAACAATGAATGCGTCTTTACAATGAATTCCGTTACCACACAAGTTGTTACATTTACTTGCCTTAGGGATGACACTGGAGTTGGAACAGTATAATTTATTTTTCCAACTCCAGTCTGTACAACAGTAGGGAAAAGCATTGTACTTAAAGTCCAACATCAATCCAACAACTCTTTTCTTAAGGCAAGTAACCATAATGACTTGTGTGGTAAAGGCGCATTTGTGGTTCGGACCACGCTGTTAAGGTGCAGTGTGGCTCAAGCCACGGTGTAGAGACTGTTTCCCACACTACTGTATGCCCATTGTACCAGGTCCTGCAGGTGAGGTAGCGTTAGTTGCAGGAAGGCAAGGGAGCCAGTCCACACTTCTTAGGTAGAATTAAGAGGCACAAAGAACGCATCCACTGCACAGGATACTTCTTACTTGTGGATGCTTCGCCCCATACCTACCATGCCATTTGGGAGGAATCAAAGGGCAGGAACACTATAATAAGGGGCAAGTGTCTGGTTAGTTTCAGTCTATCGTTTATCAGTGACTGAGGGGGCACGAGCACAAGGGAGGGTTGAGACCTAATCTTAAGGGGGAAGGGCATCTAGGGAATCACCAATTGGAGCTACTTTTCACATGCAGGGTGGAAAAGCATGAACCCGGAGGAGTTGGCCGACTGCCACATTTTATCTTCTCCGACACTCACCCAGCATGTGCTTGATCAGCCTAAGCTCAGGACTGGAGCCAAGACTCACTCCTGGCAATATCCATATTTGTCCTTGAAGGCTAGCTGAGTCACCTGAACAAAGAAGAAGCATGTAATGATGTGGTGTTGTGAATTAATAAGGGTGAAAGGATAAAAACAACTATGCAAAGCACCAAAAAATCAGTTTCTCTGTTCATATCCTTGATTAAAATCTGTTTTAGAGGATTCTCTCAGGAAATCATCTCCATTAGAAGCTCTACAGGTAGGTAGGTCCAAGGTCACTGATACTATTTTTTTAGGTCTCGCCTGTCGATGCGCATGCGCATCGAGCAAGGCGAGAGTATTGCGAGTTATCCACTCTTTATCTGCACTGCAAGGAATCGTGGCGATTCCTTGCAGTGCCCGTGACTTTTAAGGTCAGTGCGCATGCGCATTAAGCTTATGCGCATGCGCATTGACCTTAAAAGTCACGGGCGCGTGCATGTCCGTCTTCCCGCCGTCTCGCATTTCCCCTGTCGCACTTCTCCTCCCCCCTCCCCTCTCTTCCCTCCAGCTTGTTGTTTATTTGACCCGCTCCGCCCCCTCCCCTTCCCGCCGTGTCGCATTTCTCCTCCCCCCTCCCCTCTCTTCCCTCCGGCTTTTTTTTTTGTTTTGTTTATTTTACCCGCCGTGTCTCCGATCCTTTCGCTCTCCTCCCCCCTCCTCCTCCCCTCCCATGCCTGCCTGCCTGCCTCAACTCTCCGCCTCCCGATCTTTTCCTAGCTCCTGATCTTCTCCTGCCGGGGTTCCGATTTCCCTTGCACCCCCGATCGTCCCCTGATTTCCTCTTGTTGGCTCCAGAGCTGCATCCATTCCGGAGACGAAGTGAAATATATAGCACATCACTAGAGTCAGTGGGAGCTGTAATGTGTCCGTTAGACCCCTAGGAGTCCTGCATTGATCTACATGCCGCTTTGCACATCCATGAGAAATGTGGTATTTTTTTTGTTCTGAGATGTTTTCTTGTGTTTTTCTCACGTGTGGAGCTTTCAAATGGGGAAATGTATTGCAGTAGTAGTGGAAATGTGATCGAAGGGCTTTCTTTGGTTCAACTTAGCTGTTGTGTGGCAGCCTGCCTTCAGCATAACTATTTGCTGTTTAGTCGAACTGCCTGGACACGTGGCTTTCTTCCATAAGCATTGTTCATAGCGTCTCTCGTTTTGTTGTTCAGTTTTGCATCTAGGGACTTTCATGTTTTGTTCGTGTATGCTGATGTACTAATTAATGGCTGTGGTCCTCAAAGTGCCTACATGCGCATCCCCTCCGCTCCCCCATGTTGTCGTCACTTACTTTGTAGTGTTCTAACTTTCTGAATCCTTCTTCTTTCTACCTTGATCGTTTCTCCTCCGCGATCTGTTGTCCGCCTGCTTCATTCTGCCTCTCCCCACCTCACCCCCCACCCCACCCCAATCCCCCGCCCGCCTTCCCAGCCCATGCCGTCTTCTTCCAGCCCACAGTCGCCCCTTCAAGGCCGTGTTTCGAAGCTGTGGCCGCCTCTCTCCCGGTGAACGCACTTGGATGTTACGGTGTGACTAGAGCGCCATGAACACATCCCCTCTCTGGCCCATGACGTAAGCTGGATTCCTTGGACGGACCACAGTGTTCTCGTGCTGCTGTCTCCATGTGGCTGTTGCTTAGCGACATGGCAGATTTCGCTTCTCAGCAGACAAGAGCAATGGACGTTTGCAGCACCACAGGCAACTTGCAGGGAGGCTCGCGCACTTCAAGGGGTCTCTTTGATGGTTCAAGGTAGGTTTTTATCTGAAACCTCCCGTGTATCTGCTCCCCTAGCATTAGATTGCTTTACTAACCTCTCTCTTGTGGGAAGCTGCACACCGCTTCCAATTCATCACTTTCTTCCTTCCCCAACCTGCATCACGACTCGCAGTGACCACAGTCCCCCAGCACTTGTCTCCATCCCCACACTCGTAGTGAACCATTCCACTCGCAGTGACGGGATCTGCTCGTCAATATATATCTCACATTGCCAGGGAAGTTTCCAGGCACTAAGCATAGTAGATAAATGAAAACATCTGTATAGTGCCCTTAGAGGAAACGATCCCTACGTTCTATTCATTGGAGCGACTGCGGGTTAATAGGTGTGACGTCATAAATACGGCACTCAGTTCATTTAGACATGTTGGCGCCAAAAGCTTTGTGCACTAGCGTCTCGGGAATACTGCAATCTAGCGCTCAACGAGGCCGGACAGCTGTGTTTCATCCTCTCGAGCACAGACCATATGCACAAACACAGGGGCAACCCTGACACCCAAAAGCTCACTTACGTACATTTGTAGTAAAATCATACATTTTTAAGGTAGTAAACTCACTCACTCACCCTCACTCATCCCACACCCTCACTCACCCTCACTCAACCCCTCACCCTCACTCACCCTCAACCCCTCACCCTCAACCCCTCACTCACCCTCACTCTCACTCATCCTCACTCACCCTCAACCCCTCACCCTCACTCACCCTCACCCTCACTCACCCTCATCCACCCTCAACCCCTCACCCACACTCACCCTCACTCACCCTCAACCCCTCACCCTCACTCACCCTCAACGCCTCACCCTCAATCACCCTCAACCCCTCACCCTCACCCACCTTCACTCACCCTCACTCACCCTCACCCTCACCCACCCAAACCCCTCATCCTCACTCACCCTCAACCCCTCACCCTCACTCACCCTCAACCCCTCACCCTCACCCTCACTCACCCTCAACCCCTCACCCTCACCCTCACTCACCCTCAACCCCTCACCCTCACTCACCCTCAACCCCTCACCCTCAATCCCTCACCCTCACACTCACCCACACTCACCCACACTCACCCTCACCCACCCTCACTCACCCTCACTCACCCTCACCCACCCTCACTCACCCTCACTCACCCTCACTCACCCTCACCCACCCTCACCCACCCTCAACACCTCATCCTCACTCACCCTCAACCCCTCACCCACCCTCAACCCCTCAGCCTCACCCTCACTCACTCACCCACCCTCACTCACCCTCAACCCCTCACCCCCTCACCCTCACTCACCCTCAACCCCTCACCCTCAACCCCTCACCCTCAATCCCTCACCCTCACCCTCACTCACCCTCAACCCCTCACCCTCAACCCCTCACCCTCACTCACCCTCACTCACCCTCACTCACCCTCACTCACCCTCACTCACCCTCACTCACCCTAACTCACCCTCAACGCCTCACCCTCACTCACCCTTACTCACCCTCACTCACCCTCACTCACCCTCAACGCCTCACCCTCACTCACCCTCAACACCTCACCCTCACTCACCCTCAACACCTCACCCTCACTCACCCTCGCCATCACTCACCCTCAACACCTCACCCACCCTCAACCCCTCACCCTCACTCACCCTCGCCATCACTCACCCTCAACACCTCACCCACCCTCAACCCCTCACCCTCACTCACCCTCAACCCCTCACCCCCAACCCCTCACCCCCTCACCCTCACTCACCCTCACTCACCCTCACTCACCCTCACTCACCCTCACCCTCACTCACCCTCACCCTCACTCACCCTCACTCACCCTCACCCTCACTCACCCTCACTCACCCTCACTCACCCTCACTCAGCGCAACCACAGCATCTTCACTAAATATATGTAATAAACTTTAAGCTATTGGCAATATAAAATAAAATCCATTTTATTTACTTATTAATTATTGATTGTTTTTTAAAGCCATTGATTTTTTTAATATCAATACATATAAGTCACAGATAAGTCCCGTTAATACAAAACATGTTGCTTTACAAATGCTAGAGGTGTCACATTTACAAAAATTATAACTATTGGCTTTGTAAAGAAGAAAGCTATTAATTTAGCTATTTAGAAAAAACAACACATGAATAAAAAACAAAAAAATAAATAACACCTATAGCTCAAACTTTCCTACTGCGAGACCTATTGCATTTCCAATGCAATAGGTCTCGGAGCATTTGAGTTAGAGCTTTTAGAAATGTTTATGGCTTTTTTTTTTTAAATTCTTTAGCATTGGCTACAGGAAACAAAAATGCTAAAGATTTACAAAAAACCCCATAAACAATTCTAAAAGCACTAACTCTAATGCTGCGAGACCTATTGCATTTCTAATGCTTGTCTATAATTAGTTCTCAATCTAAAGTTCCTCACCTGAGGTAGGAGTGGAGAAGAAACAAAGTGCTGTTCAACCAAAGAATGGTCTTGGTGGTCAGAATCAATCTGTGTCCTCATAGAAGAATGCAGAAGGATCAGAGATAGCAATAGGATGTGTGCACTTTACTCCCCCATCCGTAACTGAAGCAATGGCAATTTGCGCCTCTCTGTATTTCATTTTAAAGGCAAGTACGGGCCCAGCTTTCTCTTGAAGGCGGTACTGCCTCCATTTGAATTTCTAAAGGCCATTTGATGTAAACAGTTCATAGCAAACGTTTCAGTTTCTAAGTTATGTAGTAGTTGAGGAGGCTGATAAATTAATGTTGTAAGACTTTCTAACATCATGGATCGATATAGTTAGTTGGGAGTGCTTGTTTTGACACACTCTACTTGCACAACATGCCTCTTAGTAAAACTTTCCTGTCATCCATATCAGTGGAGACAAACACTCATTCTCCTCTCTGTACCTCTTGATGTGTGATCTAAGGAGATCCTTTTTGACTGGGCTGGAATTGGTTACCTTCCATAACTTTGTTGGAGGAAGGACATGGCCCAAGTATAAACCCAGCTTTAGAGGGGGCATGCTCCAAGCGCTATCTTCAAGAATCAAACAGTGTGAGGTATCGGGAACTAGAGAGCCATTGACCAGGAGGTTATCAAATTGTGAACTAGTTCCAAGCACACAAGAGGAATATAATTTACTTTAAACCGGCCAATACCACATAAAGCTAGCAATCTCGAAAGGGGAAATTAAAAAAAACAGTTTACAGAGTTTAGAGGTGTATACTGATTACATAATCAGTGTAAAGTCTAGAAACTTCTGTTTAACAAACCCTTTGGATCAGCCTGGTCTAAAATTTTTATGCAGTAAGTAATGACTTCTTGATAAAGATGGCCACTCCACATACGTAGAGCTGCTATTCAGAGCAAGAAGGGAGTCGAGACCCACTCGCATAAACCTATTACTGGTTACACTGCCAACCCACTCCTGTCTGAGTTAATTCTATTCTAATTGTGATAAGTGGATGTAGCAGCGCTTCATCAGTAGAATTTTCCTTCACTCGATAAAGCGAGTGAAGTTGTTCCCATTCAGAGACATGACAATCAGTCATGTTCATGGGATGTAAAGATGCCATAGTGCTACTTTTTGCACTAATGCCCATGTGTGACAACATTCCAGTTCATATTCTGACAGAAAAAAAGGGCAGTGGGGTCTTCAAGGAAGGAGGGTGGAATTTGGGGAAAAGATGAAAAGTTAAAATCTTCGTTGGTGTTGCAGGGTAGTAGTATTATAACAGACCTCGGTCGGTTCATTGGGATATATCATGAGATGTTTTAGTGGTGGTCAGAGTACCAAGGTGTAGCAGATAAAGCAAGTGACATAGTTGTTTTTCTGGCCTGGAGGGGAGATGATGGTGGTTCTAGCGTGCATGGGAAAGGGTTCTCTACCAACAAAACTTTCATCTGCAAGCTCTAACTTGACTACCCAGCTATCAGCGGAGAATATTATAATATGAGTAATCGGTAAGGAGATAAATTTGTTGTTTTACCTATGATTGTGTGAGCTAAATGTGACCCATTGCAACCAACTGTAGCATGGTAGGCGGAGCAAGAGGCCCCCCTCAGTCTTTCAAAGCCTGCCAGGCAGTCTTCCATTTGATGCACAGGAGTCCGCTGCAATGCAATTCTGATAAAACTAAAAGTCTATTATTTGAGTCCCTTAGAGGTATCTGGTGAGAGTTAGGTTGACAAACATCTCTACAATCCCCTCTGCTGCCAACAGTAGTGGCCAAACATCTTGAACTCAAGTTTGATAACCAACTTTGCTTCCAACCGCAGGTTTCTGCTGCTGTAGGTTCGTGCTTTGCCTTTAAGAAATTCCTTATCCTGCTGCCACTCCACTCTAGGAAGACATGGTTTGCACACTGATAACGTCTAGATTGGACCTGTTTGACCCGTTTAACTTGGGGTGTCGTAAGGGCTGTTCAGATAGCTTCAGGTAGTCCAGAATGCCACTATTTGTTTAATTCTGAGCTTTCTCTGGTGTTCTTAGGTTTCCACCCATCTAAACTCCCTTCATTGGTGGCCAATCAAGAAGAGGATTGCCTAAAAGTCATTGATCTTGGTTCATTGGGTGCTGTGCTCTTCCGACCCCCATTACCTCTTAGAATGATTTCTGCCTCATCGTCCATCGAGAGAGCAGCACACAGCCAAGGCTAACTTGGTGGCAGTGCTACTTGTCAGGCAGATGAGGAAGAGGTGTTGTTTTTGTCCTTTTTGGCAGTTAAAGCTTGGAATCAGCTTCCCCTGGAACTTTCGGCCATAGGCCCCAAATCACAATTTTGCAGGAAACTGAAAACACGGCTGTTCTCTTTTCATTAATTGGTGCTCACTTGTGTAGAGTCTTCAGCACTCCTTGGGGGAAAGTGTGCCTGTCTATCTCTTGAGGTAAGGCTGCAATAACTGAGCTGAGATCTTCCTTGTAAGATTCATGGCGCATTGTTGAGCTGTCAACCAGGGAAGTGAGTCACCTCCCTTGTTTGGTGTGCCCATCCTATGGTCCAAGGTTTGCATATGAGCCGCCACATCCAGGGCAGCTGAAACAAATTTGTGTAGAAACCACCCCGAATCTTTTGAATCACAATATTCAGTTGTTTACCATTCATTATCTAAGAGGCCGTATCTGACCTACCATTGGAGAAGCAGAGGGTGAAGTGCTAGGAATGTACTCATTTGGCAACAACATTAAATGGAAAAATCAGTTGAAACGTGAATCTAGTGACCCTGGAGGAAGAGCGGCTCATTTTTCTTCTTCACAGCTTGCAGGTCCAGTTGGTCTTGTTGGTATTCTAGGATGCAGGCTATTTTGGCACCAGAATGTGATCGTTTTGAAGATGCAAGGCTGTATACAATGTGCCCGTTTGAATTCCAACAGAATGTCAGGTTACAAGGCAGGTTTGGGCTCAAGAGGCTGTTCAGTAAACGCACTTGAAAAACGACATTTCACAGATTCATATGCACAGCCCCACCCACTAGAGGACCAGCATTATAGACACACTCCTGGGTCAGTAGTGGCAAAAGCAAGTATTTCAACCCCACCTGTAGATAGGTCCCTTGTCTGGCAACCATATTTGTTGCGATTATTCGCTATTGTTCGCACTACGCTTGTTCGACCCTTCAGATTGATTTCTCCATTATTCGGATCCTCTGCTTCCCTTTGCCAGTGGCTCTTGCTTTGTTATTTCTTTGCCAGTTTGTCTTTGTTTCTAGGCCTCCTGTTTCCAAGTAGAGCCTGGTTTTCCATATTTGTCTCCTGCGTGGGGGGTCTGCTGTATGCTGGGCGCTAGATAGTGTGTTTCTTCCACTTGCACCGGGTAAGCCTTGTGTCTAATGTACTTACCTTGTTATTATCTCCTTAGTAATTGTGTTCTATCACCCTTAGGTGGAGATCTTGATATCCTTAAACTTGAGCCCTGAGACACTGTACCTCCAAAATACATTCCAAGTTTTCCAAATACCAGCCTACAGGAGTGTCTCTCTCTATCTCCCCTTTACCCCCTTAGCCTGGGTCTTCTTTAGCATCCTTGAGCCAGTGTAAGGAATTAAGTCGACCTTTGGGGGAGACTGTGGGATTAGCCTCAACACCCCCACTCTCAGAACACTGGGTTCATGACAGAACAACATACATAGATTTGATTGTTAAAGGATCAGTTCTGACAGAAATCCTTCCAATTGTCTTTTTGCGCCTATGCTGCTATCTGGAAAAAATGGGCATTGTGCCAACAAGATCTTTCTCATGTTGATGATCTTTCTGGGCATGTGCTACATGTCCTGCCCCCAATCAGGTCTTTCTCCAGTCAGTCCTCTAGGTCATCGAAACTTCTGTGAGACAACTCGTGGAGATGGTGGAATGTAGCTACATTGGAACAAGTAGATTTGACAGCAGTCGTCGCTATATTTTGTTTCCATTGAGCACATTTCAGTATCCACTGCCACAGTTTCTTCTATAATTGCTTCTAATGTAATCCCATGCACTTTCATGGCAATAGGAGACTGTGTTATACTTACCTTCAGATATTGCTTCCAAACATAACAGCTGAAGGAACATGTGTGTTAAAGACGTCAGCTGATTGCACGGTGCACCTGTATTAATTACCTCATGGGGAAGAGGGAACCATTTTACTGCATCTCCAGTGATATCTTCTGGAAAATGTAAATGTTACAAATTCTCACCCTTCTGCAGAGAAGCAATGAACGTCAGTCAGACTAACTGAACCTTTGTAGGACTCCTTTGCTATCAGGGCTTAAAAGGAATCTGCATGAGGGCGGAGCGTCATGATGCAGTGAATGCTGCTCCTGGAGTACTGCAGTTTTGGCTCCTGACATTTATTGGAGGAACTCAGTGGGAAAAGACTTGTTCTTAGATGGTCACCCCATTTCTTTGTGACTGAAGCTAGGGGTTTGAACTCTGTACACTGGGGCACTGCTAACCGGTCGCCAGTATGTGTATGGTGTAGGAAATACACCTTTTGGTATAAAAGTAAAATGAGGTCTAAAGTACATATTGTACTATCCACTCGGCTGACGAGGAAAATGAAACCTGCAGCATGTGTCTTGTGTGGAGACCCTGAAGGGCTGAAACTGCTCCAGCTTGCACCCAGGACTAAGAATTTGACTCAGTCGGCTGACCACCTGTGTAGTTACAGACACCTTAAAATCTGCAAAAGGCCTTTTCTTGGAGTGAACAGTGGCAAGTGACCTGTGCCTGACTGTTCTTGTGCCCACTGCTGGAGTGGGTTCTAGACTTGGAGTGATGTCCCAGTTGTCTGGTAAGCCTTATAAGTGACCAAGAGAATCTAATCCAGAAAGTTGCAAAAGCAACCTTCCAGTTCCAGACCTCTGGGGGTCCAGGACCAACCACCCAAGGCACATCTTCAGTGGACAAGAAAATCAAGTTGGTAGCCATCTGAGCTTTTGCCTCCTGAAAGAAGACTTCAGCTGACCTTCACAGCTAAGGTATCCAGTTTAGGAGCGACCTTCCCAGCTACAGCTTCCAGGCTCTTGCCACTAGATGTTTTCAAGCCCCAAAAAAGAAGAGGCTAAGTCCCAGCGTAGTAACCCTGATTGGGTGAAGGTATGAATAGTATCTAGCCAAAAAGCAGACTTTGGTGGGCATGAAATTTAATTTTCCCACCAAAACTAACAACTTCAACTGGACCTCGTCCATTGGCTTTCTGAGTTCATTTGGATGTAGCCTTCAACCTTGTCACGCTGAAGGATTTAGGTTTCCATAAAAAAGATGAAATCATTATTTAACTTCTTTGACCAGGCCTCATACTAGGCTTAGCTGGCTTCTGGCGCATCAAAGTCAGCCACAGCTTGTGCCTTTGTCCCGATCTACTGTATGCGTAGATGCATAGGCGGTTCCTGGTGCTTTTTAAACATTCATATCTCTGGTTCCCCTGATTGGATTTGAATCACTTTTGCATATTTTTTCTCCTTGAAGATTTCTTGATGTTTGGTAAGTGTTCTGAAGATTGGTCATCTCGGGGGCACTCTGTCTCCATGACACCCCCACCACCTGCGCGGGTGTCCTGGACATCTGATATCTAATTGCATAGGGGCATGGTCCATAAGGACAAATGAGAGAATATGCCACAGCACCTCTATTAGCTACAGGAAGAATATAGTCAATTCTAGAAGTGAAGTGGTGTTCAATAGAAAGATAGGTACATTCACTACCAGTCAAGTGGATGGTCCTCCAAGCTTCACACAATCCCAGTGAGTGGGACCAGACGTACAAATAATGTGATATGCTGTGCGCCACGAGGCTTCTGGCGTCTGTCAGGATCTCAATGTTGTGTGTGCTTGAACTGTTTCCTCTTGGGCTGTCTTCTGATTTTTTTATGGTTCATAGGTTAGGCGAGGGTAATATGCTTCACGTTGGGAACTGGAGGGACTGGGGAAATTGTGGTATTTCGTTTTTTCAGATCTTGTTCTGCTCTAGTTATACATGTACAGATGCACACAACAGGTCTGTACACCCACAGCACCGTATCACAAGTAGTTACATGTCTTCACATTTCACAGTAGTGAATCATGGTGCTTGGTTCACATTGAAATACATTTCACCAATATATTGCTACTAGCATAGCGACAAAAACAAAACCCAACATATCACAACGTTTAACCAAACACACACATTTTGAACCTGGGCTGACCGATGAGCTTTGTATATTTGTACTTGGTGCATGATTTAGGGGCACAGGGACGTAGAGCCTCTTACTACTGCCGCAGGAGAAGCTGGGGTGTCCCTATTAGAGTCTGTTGTGTGGGTACCTCTTGTCCAGGCCACCTTCATCCACCCTCAGGCAGAGTTTCCCTCACGGATGGAATCTGCTTTTGCCGGGTGCCGTTTTAATTGTGAGTGCTTTCTGCCATTGTTTCTTTTGGAAATGTCCACCTCCCATTTTTGTCTTGTGTGCAACAATGGTTTGTCAGCTTGAATTGCTTGGTAAATGTGCGTTATTACCCCTTTGTCCTATTCTGCTTGCAAAATTAGTGTCAGTGTATCTGTGATGCCTGGCTTGGTATCTTGCGAGCCCCATGTCTTTTGGGCCACCTGCAGATCATCCAGTAGTGTTAGAATTGCCCGTCCTCCTACTTGAAAGAGATCTTTTGCCTGGGTCCAAGTGAGGAAACGTCTGTCCACATATGTTTCACCCGCCTCTCGATAGCCCCGACTTCAAGCATCTGATATTGAGTTCCCTGTCTATATGTCAGTGTCTAGGGAGGTCCCAGAGTGGTGTCACCCACAAGTTGGGCACACTCTGTCCCTAGTGGGTGCCAAACAGTTTCCATGCATGCGAGGAGATTTGTACAATTCGTTCATCGGGCAGCAGTGTGGCTCCCTTTCTGTATAAAGTCCATGTGATCTCCAACTGATTATTTTCTCCCTGCATCAGAGATCTGTTGATGGTTCTTTCTGTCCTATTCCAGCCCACTATAAATAGTAGTTGTGCGGCCTGATAGTACGCTTCCAGGTCGTGGGACCCAACGTCCCCACTGTTAGTAGGTACACTTAACAGGGCTCGAAAAAAACACTCTCCCTCTCTTTTTATGGCCTACTCGTCCCTTCTGGCGAGTAGGAACACAAATTGACTTTTGAACTCTGTCTCTGAAAGCAGCGCAAATGTGACTAGATAGCAAGATTTAAAGGCATCTTTATTGCTCACAAAGTGAATGAGCAATTAAGATGCCTTTAAATCTTATCTCGTCACATTTGCTTGGCTCTCAGAAACAGAGGTCAAGTACATTACAGTTAGGGCAAGTTGATTTTTCAAGTTACTAGACCTTCAGGTGCAGCATTTATATTTTGAGCCTACTTCTCTTCATCCTCCATACTAAACTAATCAGTGCTGATTTAAGCTTAATTAGTAGATCTTGGGGTATCGGAAGCATGCTGCACCGAAAGATATATTCACATCTTAGGAGCACCATCATTTTTTCTATGGTTATCCTCCCTGCCATCAACAGGGGCAAGGATATCCAGTGATCTAATCTGCACTGTATGTCCACCAAAAGTTTATTGGGAAATAGTGCTATCCAGCGACTGTGTAGTCATTGGTCATCTGTATCCCCAGGTATCGAAACAAGGTTAGTCCCCTGGGTATTTCTGTCAGCGAGAGCTGCTCTACAGTCATCCCCCTCAGACCACCACTAGGGAATATTGTTGATTTTTGCGGATTCATGTTGAGGCCTGATTGCAGTCCGGTTGTAGCCAGTTCTCCAAGTAGTGCGTTCAGGGATATTCTTGGATTGGTTAGGTAAACTAGTACATTGTCGGCATAAAGTGACACTATATGCCTGCTGTCCCATGCTCATATCGCCTAGTCACTTATTACCTCCCAAAACTAGGGGCTTGATGGCAAGCGCAAACAGCTAAGGCAATAATTATAGGCAGCCCGCCCAGGTGCACCTACCCTTCTCCCGCTCCTTTAAAATCATGTCATTGGTGCGGGCCCATGCCATGGGTTTAGTGTATAATAAGCAGACCAATGCAATAAAGCGCAGCCCAAATGTCATTGTCCTAAGCGTCTCAAACAGATCGCGATATATTACGGTTTACTGTTGAAAAAGCATGTTACTGCGTTTTTGGCGTCTAGGGACACCACATTTCTTGGTCCCCTTGCCTTATGGCACCAAGCACATTGGTAAAACGTTTAATATTTAGCATTTTTCTCCTACCTGGTAAAAAAATCTGTCTGGTCAGAGTGCATCAGTGATCTGTTTACTCCCTTTAAGCGAATGGCTAATATCTTCCTTAATATTTTATTGTGTGTATTAAGCAGAGACAGCTGGCGGTAGGATTTGCATTTGTGGGGTCCTTCCCCGGTTTAGGGAGTAGGATAATGGTGGCCTCCCTCGTGAATTTCGGAAACTCCTCAGCCAGCATACCTGCAAATATTTGGTCCCATTCTGCTGGCAACTCTTCAGGGCTAGGTGTCTTTTCCCTAGTCAGCTCTTTGATCGCTTCTTTCGTCTCTTGCAGTGTTATGGGCCCCTCTAGTTCAAGTTGTTGCTCAAGTGTAATGGCGGGTGGTGTTGGCACCTGCAGTATTGTGTATATGCTCCACTCTTCTTGGTTGTGCGAGTTCGTGTAAAGGTGTTTATAGTATGCTGTGAACTTATCATTATTATCCCCTTGGGTATGCATCATGGATCCCGTCGCATCCTGGACAGCCATGATGGCCCCCAACGCCCTCGCTTTTCGAAGAAGCCAGGCCAACAGTCCCCCCGACTTATCTCTCTCCCTATGCAACAATTGCCTAAACTCTGTGTATTGCAAGCGTTCTTTTTAACGTCTTTCCATGATAAGCACCCTCAGAGCATGTTTGTCACAGGGCTGCCAATTTGCTTTGCTGGTGCGCCTGGCACTCAGAGTTCTTTTTCAGCCAGGGATATTTGAACCTCTACTTCTTTCTTCCTTGTGTATGCCGCTGCCATTGCCTTGCCCCGTATCACCACTTCCATGGCATCCCACTTCATCCCTTTTTCTTCCCCGTGTATTTGTGTTCAAAGTGGAGCCAGGTGTGTCTTGCAGTTCTTGCTGGAGCCCTGTGTCCCATAGTAGCGAGACCAAGAGTCTCCAAGTGGGTATTGCTGCTTAGTACCTGGAGCACGGATACTTTAAGTGCAGTGGGGAGTGATATGAGGGTATTCTGCCTTTATATGTAATATCCGGTACATGTTGTATGTGCGGGCAATCCAGTAAGACAGTCAATTCTTCTAGTTTATGCATTTCTGGCCTGTGTATAGTGTGAGAGTTCCTGGTGTTTGGGTGTTGTTCCTGCTAGATGTCCATCATGTCCAGGTCCCACGTGGCCTTTTTTTTTTTTTTTTTTTTTTAGAGTTTTCTTTATGTTCTGCTTGTAGTTCGGATTAGGTGGGAGCCGGTCAACCTGTCCATCCAACATACAGTTAAAGAGCCACAGCATTGCAGTGCTCATATAGGGCAATGCCAAGCATGTCATCTCCCAGTAGAAGGACTGATCATCAGAGTTAGAAGCATATAACCCTACTATAGTTATTTTGTATCCATTAGGAGGCCATGTAGCAAGACAGTGTCTGTCTGCAACTGCTCTACTCCATTCAGTGTCTTGGTGCAAGGTGAATCCCCACTCCTCTGGCGTGTCTGCTGTACCCAGCGTGATGGAGTGAGCCTCTCCATTTTTTTTGTTGCAGTTTGTATGCGTCACTCTGGGGGAGGTGCGTCTCCTGCAAGTGGGCCATCTGCACCTTAGTGTAATTATTCAGCCCCCTCAAATTCCAGGTAATTATGCTGATGGTGTCAGCCTTTGAAGCCCTCCGAGACGTCCCTATACTCCTACCAGGCCCACATTACCTGCACTTCTTTTTGCACCCAGTCTCTCTCCAATGTGTGTGATATAACCACCATAACTGCAATCTGTATCTCACCCTGGCTCTTCGATTTGAACCCAAACAGCTTAGATTGATGTGATCCCACCAGCACATCTAAATAAATACTATGGTAGGCAACGATACACAAGTCTATTAACTATACAAACTGTCAATTAACGTATGCAATACTTCTGCTGATCCAGTGCATGCAGTGCCCCTTCTTGCTAGGGGGTCCCACATTTTAAGTCTCTTCAGTCTCCCCTTGGGGGTGTGCAGGTTAGGGGAGAGGGGACGCTTGTTACGGTCATCTGACTTGTCCTTCTCCACGTCATTCTCCTCCATGTGTCTATGCCAACCTTTTTTACAGTTCCTCTGTTCAGTTCCATGGAGACAATGTCTCTAGCCAATCCCATGCTTGTTGTGGGCCCATGAAAAGGAAAATGTTACTTACCCAGTAAGCATCTGTTTGTGGCATGTTGTGCTGTGGATTCACATGCTGTGCATAATCCTGCCATCTAGTGTTGTACTTGGATGCGTCCAAGTTGTGTTTCTTCATAGAAAGACTTCAAGCCACAAGGTATTGTGACTCCTCTTCTGGTCATGCGCATGGTCAGATTCCATTGTTAGATTGTTTTACCGCATGGCTGGTGAGGATGACGTGTGAAGTGAAGGGTAGTATAGAGCAATGTCCATGCTAAGAGTAAAGTAAGAAATATTAAATTGACTGCAACTAACAGGCGTCCAGGGAGGAGGGTGGGCGCATGTGAATCTACAGCACTACGTGCCATGAACAGATGCTTACAGGTTTAGTAACATTTTCCATTTGAGGCTTGTGTAGCTGTAGATACACATGCTGTGTATAGGCTGTAAAGCAATGAATTGCCAGATCAAAGCTGTATCCTCGACCTGCTTTTAACACCCTCCACATGCTTCGAAAGACTTTCGGATGGATCCCACCCGAATCCAGAAAAACCATCATGCATGCGCTTATCAGACTACTTCAACGTGCTCTACACCGGAATCAATAAGAATCTCCTTCACAAACTCCAGACTGTCCAGAACGTTGCGCTAGACCATGGGTACTCACAAACTTTCTCTCGGGGGCCAAATTTACAGTGTGGTTTGTGTCCGAGGGCCTCACCGGTGGGGCGGGGTCAGTGGGGGAGGGGCGGTGCTAGAGCAACAAAAAAATTGCGACCATGAGGCTGAACACAGGTCCCTGCAGCGGACACTTTCATCCACTGAGCCAGCAGACCCGGCATACACACACCTCTCTCTCTCTCTCTCTCTCTCTCTCTCTCAACCCCTCTCTGTCTCACTCACTGTCTCCCTCTCCTTCCCTCTCCTTCGCCCCTCCTTCCCTCTCTCGCCCCATCTTCCCTCTGTCGCCCCTCCTTACCCCTGTCGCCCCTCCTTACCCCTGTCGGCCTTCCTTACACCTGTCAGCCCTCCTTCCCCCTGTCGCCCTCCTTCCCCCTGTCGCCCTCCTTCCCCCTCCTTCCCCCTGTCGCCCTCCTTCCCTCGGTCGCCCTCCTTCACTCTGTCGCCCTCCTTCACTCTGTCGCCCTCCTCCCTCGTCCCTCCCTCTGTCTATCACCACTCCCTCCCTCTGTCTGTCTGTCACCCTCCCCCCTGTCTGCCACCCTATCTCTCTCCCTTTCAGTCTCCCTCCCTCTCCCTTTCTCGGTCTCCCTCCCTTTGTCTCCCTCCCTCTCCTTGTCTCCCTCCCTCTCTGTCTGTCTGTCTCCCTTTCTCTGCCTACCTTTCCCTCCCTCCCTGTCTGCCTCCCTTGCTCTCCATCCCTTTCTCTTCCTGTCTGTGTCTGCCTCTCTTCCTCCCCGCCTCCCTTTCCCTCGCTCACTCCCCCTCCCTTTCAGTCCCTCCCTCCCCCTCTGCCTCCCCAGTCACCCTCTTCATCTCACCCTGTGTGTGCCTGGGCTGAGACAGCTTCAGAGGGGGGGGGGGGGCACACGCACACACACGTCTTTAAAAGACCATTTGTATGTTAATGAGGCTTTTGTATTTCACCTCTTAGCGCCCCTGCAGCTGCACTCTATCACTGGAAAGCCTGGGCCCCCACAGAGCAGCAGAGCCTCTTAGAGGCACGCAGTGTTTGCTGACACTCTTTAATTGTGTTGGTTTTTTTTTTAAACACGGGTAAATTGTCTGCATGGTCCGCGTGCCGCCAGGGAAGGCTTGTCGGGCCGCTGGCAGCCCGCGGGCCGTACTATGAGTACCCGTGCGCTAGACAGATCCTTGACATCCCCAGTCACAACCACAGCAAACAACACCTCCGCAATCGCCACTGGATCCCAGTCGAAGAATAGTAACCTTCAAACTCCTTACCCACGCATACAAGGCCCTGCACAACACCGGACCAACATGCCTGAACAGCCGCCTCACCTTCCAAGCACCCAAAAGATACCTCCGAGCAGCCAACCTCTCGCTTGCCACTGTCCCTCGCATCCACAGGACCACAACAAGAGGAAAGTGCTTCTCCTACCTTGCAGCCTAGGCCTGGAACGACCTCCCCCTCCACCTCCGACAAGCACCCAGTCTTCCCCCAGTTCGGTCTGGACTGTTCCCATGAGGCACAGGGTCAAGACTGACTTGCATATGGCCATGTCTGAACTGGGGTGGTTTGGTGAGCAAAATAACGATGGATTAAACCCAGATCTGTGACTGGGGTGAATGTTTTGCCATTGTACAACATTCCGTCCATCATCTTGTGTGGTTTGCTGTTTACCCAATATGGGAAGGGTATGCCCAGACGTGGGTCCCGTGCTCACTGGAGTCAAGCTATCCTGGCTGATTAAGGCCGATAGCCAGAAACCGGTCCTAGGATGCTTGATTCCAGTCCAGGAAAGACATGGCTTGGCAGTTCGGTCTGGACTGTTCCCATGAGGCACAGGGTCAAGACTGATTTGCATATGGCCATGTCTGAACTGGGGTGGTGTGGTGAGCAAAATAACGATGGAGTAAATCCAGATCTGGGGGTGAATGTTTTGCCATTGTGCAACATTCCGTCCATCATCTTGCGTGTTTTGCTGTCAAACATGTAATTCAGCACCATGCAGTACTTATAATTCTTGCTGGATAAAATATCATGTATTTCACATTCAGGTCCCTACACTTTTTCTTCCCCTCTTCAAAGAATGCGTGTTTTTGTACCCGGAGCGTGAAATCAGGGAACAACATTATTATTTGTGTTTCTCCAGTGTGCCGCTCCTTGCATTTTCGTGCCTCCTCTAGCAGACCATCTTTATCCCTGTAACTGAGAAGTCAGAATATAATGGTTCAGTCGGTGAACATTGAGGGGGTGGCTGGTGCCGCATCCTGTGAGCATACTCTATCAAGAAAAATGTAGAAAGCCCACATGGTAGAAACTCTGCCATTATCCACTGTTCCAGGTACAGTTCCAAAGAATTCCCCTTCATCCACACTGGAAGATCCACCAGGAAGATATTGTTTCTGTGGCAGCGCTCCTGAGCATTCTCTGCCCGAGCCTCCACAGCGGCAATCTACATGAACACTATCTCCACGGCTCTGTGGAGGCCTGACATCTCATCAGAAGTCTACTGCACCTGTTTCTCCACTAGTGTGACTATCTGTAACTTTCCAGAGGCCAGTGTGCGCTAAGTCCAGGTGCACAGTGAGGTCCGCATGTTTGGGATCACTTTCTTGATATCCTGCAATGTGAAGTTGCAGGGAGGCGCATCTGGGTCTTGCTCTCTGACGCACTGAGGCACCAGCCCCTTGAAATCTTTGTCTTAGTTTGTCTGAATGATTGTGTATGAGTGGGGGATGATCTCTCACCATTGGTTCGGGTGTGAAATTGTTTCTGGGGGCCCCTGCCTGGCAACTTGTCTTTCCACCAGTGCATTCACCTCCTATGCGCTAGTTGTGGTACCCAGATCCGTCCGGGCCCTCCGTGGGGTAGACAGGGTCCAACACTCAGTTCCCTACGTTCTGCGCTTTACACTCTGCAGCCCCCTGCTAGCTCACTTTCTTTCCCATAAGTGCACCAGTTTTCCTCTGCAGTCCCTGTTCAAACTTTCTCGTTGTGGACCTCATGGGCCAGACAGCAAACCAGCTGCGCCACGAGCCATTGCAATGCCTGCACTCCAGGTGTCACAGGGGTCTACTCACTGCTTCTTGCTGACTTCACCACTCTTTGTTTCTGGATAGGGTCCACTCTGCCTCCTTTGCTCGCAGGCTCCACGATTCCCCCGCTGGGCCTGGTCTTTGATCTCACTCGCTCCAAATTCCAAGCTCCGTTGCACCGGGTCCCAGACGGGTTACTCGTTGGTTGGGTTCGGCTTCACTTCCTGCAGCCCCTCTCTGGTAGTAAATCCTATGTGTAAGTCCTGTGTCACTGCTCTCCACACCGGTTACAATCGCGGGCTCTGATATCAGACGCTATCTTGGCCCGCCATGCTCGCAGGCTTCCTTCCACTGGCATCAATATATCGTGTCTCCGGCGGTCGGAGCATTGGGTTTCTCCACTGCTGCGTCTCGTCTCACCATGGCGCACTCTGGGATGGCAATTTTCTGGGTGGATGGGTCATTTTCCAGACAGATCACTACACGGCTGTTGGGCCAAAAGTTGGAGTTCTCAAGCACGTTGTCATGCCATAGCTGTGGGCCTCGCTCCTCAAACCTCATTATTTAGTATGAAAAGTTACTATAAATGTAGCAAACATGGCATACTGATGCTGAAAAGCATATGTTAAAGTCAATAGTCATTTAAGGGTGGATTGTTATTACTCCGAATTAAAGCCTACACATAGCTTTTTTGTTACATGAAATCTCACAGATTACCTTAGTAGGCAAGGGTTTTTGGTGTTCATGACCCTGACCCTGACATGACATAAATTGTGGGCATAAAAGCCCGGCACTGTGAGAATCTTGTGGACTTTTCTTAGTATAGATAGTATTTTGCTTTGCCATCTGTAATTTTGTTTAAGTTTGTACTTTATAATTACATGCCCGATAGTTGCATTGTGGGAACGCTTATGCTCAGTACAGTGGGCCCGAGTTGATTATGGTGACAAGCGAATGATAATTGCTATAGGCTTGATTGGTGTGCAGGGAAATGTTAGAGTGGAGTGCAGTGTGGAGAAGCGTGGCTCAATGGTTAGAGCGGCAGACCCTGATGCAAAGGTCTGGCCTGGGACCAGGGTTCGATTCCCACCTCGGCGGCTCTTGGACTCAATCTCCCCGGACCTGATAATTCTCGCCTCCGTGCCTAGTATAATCATGGGTCCCACTCTATGACTCTGGGCAATAGCTTGCTTAGTCTCCACAACGGCCCCAGCAGCGCTTGGATGCCTGGCTTCACCTTGGGGGTGCCCAGGAGTGGACATCTCACAGGAAAGCCAGGAAGGGTTCCACAGCAGTATGAATACAGCGCTACGAGACCTCTGGGTAGAAGGCGCTATATAAATACAAACACATTCTGCCGGTTTATTATGAAATATTATGAAAAGGTTTTACAAATAAAGTAGGCCTGGTTTACTCATTGTAAACAGCATTTGGTACAGCAAATAGGCCTCTAACAGTGGATTGTTATCATATTAGGTTACCGGCTGTTGATGGGCATTTGGTTAGATGCCGACTCGCAGAATACCGCAGTATGCAAGGGTTTCGGTCACCATCTCTGTTAAATCCTGGGAGTAGAATTTCACTGTGATGATTCTTGTTGAACCCTATTGAGAGCGGTTGAATAATGTTTTGCCAACTGTAATTTGGTACATATTTCTCATTATATAAATGTATGTCTGAGGTTTGCCAGTTTATGTGCATTTCAGTAGGCCTATGTTGGATATAGTGTGAAGCCATTGCTACAGCCTAGAGGCCTCATAAATTCACTTGAAAAAGTTATGCCACATTCCTTTGGTGTGATCGGTTTATAATGAGACTTTTTGACAAAGCATATAGCCTTATTAATCCTGAAAAGGCGTATGTTAAAGTTTTTAAGGGTGAATTTTTATTACACTGTGCTAAAGCCTGTAGTTAGGGCTTTTGTTCCAGTGAATCCGGCAGATTGTCCTAGTAGGCAAGCGCTTTGAAGTTGGTGACCCTCCCAAACAAAGCACGGGGATAGACAATTATCACTACGGTAATTTTTATTAGACTATTAGTAGGGAATTTATATTGTTTTGACAACTGCATTTTTTTCCAGTTTGTAATTTTATTACGGTATATTAGACGGATGCCTTGTGTGTCTGAGTCGTTTGCGATGACAAGCCAATGATAAAGGTTCTAGGCCAGATTGTTTATGATGGAAAGTTACAATAAAGATAGTAGTAATGACATTGATTGTGAAAAACAAGTGTTAAAGTAATTAGGCACTTAAGGGCAGATTGTATTAATCGGTCTTAAAGCTACAGGTGGACATTTTGTTTCATGAAATCTCACAGATTACCCTAGTAGGCAGGGTTTTTGGTGCTGGCCACTCCCTCTGACAAACCATGGGTACAGAAGAATCCTTGTTATGTCCTCTTAGGAGAGAGTTTGTGCTTTGCCAACTCTAATGTTTGTATACTAAGCAATTTTATGACTGTATGTTATCCTGTGGGTAAACATACGTTTAGTACATAAGGCCTCAGTTGGTTGTGGTGACGAGTCAGTGATAACAGCTAGAGGCCCGATTGGTTCACTAGCAAAACATTTCCATTGCCAAATGTCTGATCAGCTTATTGTGAAAAGTTATGATCAACGCATTTAAAGTCACTAGGAGCTTAAGGGTAGATTAATATTTATCTGTACTAAAGCCTACAGATCGCGTTTTTGTAAAATGGAGTCTGACAGATTACCCTTGTAAGGAAAGATTTTGGTGCTGACTACAACCTCTGACAAACCCTAGGGGGCAAAAGATATGCACTTTAATAACTCTTGATAGAATCCTGTGTTAGATGTTTGCTACGCTCTTGTAATAAAAGTATTAAATACATAAATCCAGGTATAGAAATGTATATCCATATAAATATATAGAGGGCCTTTGAGCCAGCTCTGTTCCGCCATTCGTCTGTCTGAATATCACTTACACTCTGCTTTCATCCATGACAGGATACTGCTTGGAACAATGGTTCAACCGACATCAGTCATTGCTCTCTTGCCCTGTGAAAGCTGGCATTTTCTGATCACATGTGTACATCCACCTGAAAAGGTTTGTTCTGTAGTGTCTGGCCAGTCTTAGTTTTCAGTTTTCTCCTTTGAGATTTCTCTTTTAATGTCTTTGCTTGTCCTCTTTATTTTAATTATTTTAATGTTTCTTACTTCACTTAATGAAGTTACTACAGCTCTTTCGGCAGTGCCAACTTGTTTGCTTGCCGCTCATTTCATCTGCAGTGCGCCGCATCCCACGTAGCCATTTCCTCTAAACCAGGAGAACATTATGCACACTGTTGCCCATAGTGTAGCATTTCTTTTAACATTCCAAGATGGCCTACAAATTAGTTCTAAATGTGGCGGCCATGATGGAACTTCAAATTAACATTAGACTATTTACAATACTGCTTCAAGATGGACACTGACTATGTTCAGTTTCATTATTACAAGCACATGCCTGCAGTGTTTAGATGGCAGCAGGACTTTTTTCCTACTTTAATTCTTTTAATTTATCTTCTATGTGACCTTGAGTTTGTGCCCCTTTGTTTAATGGCCTTGTTTACACCAAAAGCTTTACATGTGAGACACCAATTCTAATATTAGACACCTATTCTTGTCACGATTCCTTAGCAAACAGAAGTTACAGACCTAGTGGAAGACAGCCCAAACGAAGTAGGTGCCACGTGAAGGGCAGGATTTAAAAGATGAGTTTTTCATATCCTATCTCTTCCCTCGAGTCATTCTAGTACTAACTATTCTGAATCGTTCAGAGTCTGTAAGTATCAAAATGGTCTCAAGAGTCCCTAGTGTCTCAGATCGTGCTTTCAGGTCCTTTTTTTGTATTTCCAAAGTAGGTCTGTGTGTGCCACATGCAGCTCTGGCAAACAGGTCCAAACCCAATGCCAGAAAAAAAGTGTGTGTGTGAGTGTGCAAGTGTGTGTGTGTGTGTATGTGTCTGCCTGATCTATGTGGGTTTCAAGAGACGTGATTGTGAGTCACAAGTTCCATGCTTGAAACTGAAGTGTAGACTTTGAAGGAAAAGAAAGTGTAATATTTTGATCCAAGCCTTGGGTGGCAGAAGAGTGCATACAACGCGATCTACAATGCCACAACAATAAAGCTAGGGTAAGACAAGTCCCGGTTCATCTTGGAGAACACAGACTGCTCAGCTCCAGTCTTTTCTTCTAGTAGCTTTCACAGCCCACCCCGTATACTCACCTTGAGGCCACCACCACCACCCCCTCAGCGATTGATTTTGCTGCAGGGCCAGGAACACACACACACTGCTAGTTACTTCTTAAAGATTCATTTTATAGGTTGCCTAGATCTCTTGCGATATGTCCTACAAGCCTAAGCATTTTTTGAAATACTAGCAGGACTTTTCTTTTGTTTCAGTCTGTTACCTGTAGAAGTTTCTGGGTTTCTTGCTGCCTCCGTAGGAGTCTGCTGGTCAAGGCTTTTCATTGTTGGAGGCAAGATTGGGACAGGATAGGGCCATGATGGGGAACATGTTTGGAAATAATAAAATTACTAAACACCAGGATCTTAGAAAGTGTCACGGTCCAGGAAGGAATTTATCAAGCTTCTCGTCCTTTACTTACAATCTTCCAAACACATAACACCAGCCTACCTTATGGGCCTACACTCATGCAGCGTGACACTTGTAAGAAGGGCTGGCCCTCGGCATACACTCATGCAGCGTGACACTTGTAAGAAGGGCTGGCCCTCGGCATAGACTCCGGCAGAGTGACACTTGTAAGAAGAGCTGGCCCTCGGCATACACTCATGGAGCGTGACACTTGTAAGAAGGGCTGGCCCTCGGCATACACTCATGCAGCGTGACACTTGTAAGAAGGGCTGGCCCTCGGCATAGACTCCGGCAGAGTGACACTTGTAAGAAGGGCTGGCCCTCGGCATAGACTCCTACAGAGTGACACTTGTAAGAAGAGCTGGCCTCGGCATACACTCATGGAGCGTGACACTTGTAAGAAGGGCTGGCCCTCGGCATAGACTCCTACAGAGTGACACTTGTAAGAAGAGCTGGCCCTCGGCATAGACTCCTACAGAGTGACACTTGTAAGAAGAGCTGGCCCTCGGCATACACTCATGGAGCGTGACACTTGTAAGAAGGGCTGGCCCTCGGCATACACTCATGCAGCGTGACACTTGTAAGAAGGGCTGGCCCTCGGCATAGACTCCGGCAGAGTGACACTTGTAAGAAGGGCTGGCCCTCGGCATAGACTCCTACAGAGTGACACTTGTAAGAAGAGCTGGCCCTCGGCATACACTCATGCAGCGTGACACTTGTAAGAAGGGCTGGCCCTCGGCATACACTCATGGAGCGTGACACTTGTAAGAAGGGCTGGCCCTCGGCATACACTCATGCAGCGTGACACTTGTAAGAAGGGCTGGCCCTCGGCATAGACTCCGGTAGAGTGACACTTGTAAGAAGGGCTGGCCCTCGGCATAGACTCCTACAGAGTGACACTTGTAAGAAGAGCTGGCCCTCGGCATACACTCATGGAGCGTGACACTTGTAAGAAGGGCTGGCCCTCGGCATAGACTCCTACAGAGTGACACTTGTAAGAAGAGCTGGCCCTCGGCATAGACTCCTACAGAGTGACACTTGTAAGAAGAGCTGGCCCTCGGCATACACTCATGCAGCGTGACATTTGTAAGCAGGGCTGGCCCTCGGCATACACTCATGCAACGTGACACTTGTAAGAAGGGCTGGCCCTCGGCATACACTCATGGAGCGTGACACTTGTAAGAAGAGCTGGCCCTCGGCATACACTCATGCAACGTGACACTTGCAAGAAGAGCTGGCCCTCGGCATACACTCATGGAGCGTGACACTTGTAAGAAGGGCTGGCCCTCGGCATACACTCATGCAGCGTGACACTTGTAAGAAGGGCTGGCCCTCGGCATAGACTCCGGCAGAGTGACACTTGTAAGAAGGGCTGGCCCTCGGCATAGACTCCTACAGAGTGACACTTGTAAGAAGAGCTGGCCCACGGCATACACTCATGGAGCGTGACACTTGTAAGAAGGGCTGGCCCTCGGCATAGACTCCTACAGAGTGACACTTGTAAGAAGAGCTGGCCCTCGGCATAGACTCCTACAGAGTGACACTTGTAAGAAGAGCTGGCCCTCGGCATACACTCATGGAGCGTGACACTTGTAAGAAGGGCTGGCCCTCGGCATACACTCATGCAGCGTGACACTTGTAAGAAGGGCCTGCCGCTCGGCATAGACTAATGCAGCGTGACACTTGTAAGAAGAGCTGGCCCTCGGCATAGTCTCCTACAGAGTGACACTTGTAAGAAGAGCTGGCCCTCGGCATAGACTCCTACAGAGTGACACTTGTAAGAAGAGCTGGCCCTCGGCATACACTCATGCAGCGTGACACTTGTAAGAAGGGCTGGCCCTCGGCATACACTCATGCAGCGTGACACTTGTAAGAAGGGCTGGCCCTCGGCATAGACTCCTGCAGAGTGACACTTGTAAGAAGAGCTGGCCCTCGGCATACACTCATGGAGCGTGACACTTGTAAGAAGGGCTGGTCCTCGGCATACACTCATGGAGCGTGACACTTGTAAGAAGGGCTGGCCCTCGGCATACACTCCGGCAGAGTGACACTTGTAAGAAGGGCTGGCCCTCGGCATACACTCATGGAGCGTGACACTTGTAAGAAGGGCTGGCCCTCGGCATACACTCATGCAGCGTGACACTTGTAAGAAGGGCTGGCCCTCGGCATAGACTCCGGCAGAGTGACACTTGTAAGAAGGGCTGGCCCTCGGCATACACTCATGCAACGTGACACTTGTAAGAAGAGCTGGCCCTCGGCATACACTCATGCAGCGTGACACTTGTAAGAAGAGCTGGCCCTCGGCATACACTCATGCAGCGTGACACTTGTAAGAAGAGCTGGCCCTCGGCATACACTCATGCAGCGTGACATTTGTAAGCAGGGCTGGCCCTCGGCATACACTCATGCAACGTGACACTTGTAAGAAGGGCTGGCCCTCGGCATACACTCATGGAGCGTGACACTTGTAAGAAGAGCTGGCCCTCGGCATACACTCATGCAACGTGACACTTGTAAGAAGAGCTGGCCCTCGGCATACACTCATGCAGCGTGACACTTGTAAGAAGGGCCTGCCGCTCGGCATAGACTAATGCAGCGTGACACTTGTAAGAAGAGCTGGCCCTCGGCATAGACTCCTACAGAGTGACACTTGTAAGAAGAGCTGGCCCTCGGCATACACTCATGCAGCGTGACACTTGTAAGAAGGGCTGGCCCTCGGCATACACTCATGCAACGTGACACTTGTAAGAAGGGCTGGTCCTCGGCATACACTCGTGCAGCGTGACACTTGTAAGAAGAGCTGGTCCTCGGCATACCCTCATGCAACGTGACACTTGTAAGAAGAGCTGGCCCTCGGCATACACTCATGCAACGTGACACTTGTAAGAAGGACTGGCCCTCGCCATACACTCATGGAGCGGGACACTTGAAAGAAGAGCTGGCCCTCGGCATACACTCATGCTACGTGACACTTGTAAGAAGGGCTGGCCCTCGGCGTACACTCATGGAGCGTGCCACTTGTAAGAAGAGTTGGCCATCGGCATAGACTCATGCAGCGTGACACTTGTAAGAAGGGCTAGCCATCGGCATACACTCATGGAGCGCGACACTTTTAAGAAGAGGGGGCCATCGGCATTGACTCCTGCAGAGTGACACTTGTAAGAAGGGCTGGCCTCTGCATACAGTCATGCAGCGTGACACTTGTAAGAAGGGCTGGCCATCGGCATAGACTCCGGCAGAGTGACACTTGTAAGATGGGCTGGCCTCGGCTTACACTCATGCAGCGTGACACTTGTAAGAAGAGTGGGCCATCAGCATTGCCTCGTGCAGCGTGACACTTGTAAGAAGGGCTGGCCCTCGGCATACACTCATGGAGTGTGACACTAGTAAGAAGGGCTGGCCCTCGGCATACACTCATGCCGAGGGCTGGCCCTCGGTGTACACTCATGGAGCGTGACACTTGTAAGAAGAGCTGGCCATCGGCATAGACTCGTGCAGAGTGACACTTGTAAGGAGAGCTGGCCCTCGGCATACACTCATGCAGCGTGACACTTGTAAGAAGGGCCTGCCGCTGGGCATAGACTAATGCAGCGTGACACTTGTAAGAAGAGCTGGCCCTCGGCATAGACTCCTACAGAGTGACACTTGTAAGAAGAGCTGGCCATCGGCATAGACTCGTGCAGAGTGACACTTGTAAGGAGAGCTGGCCATTGGCATACACTCATGGAGCGTGACACTTGTAAGAAGGGCCTGCCGCTGGGCATAGACTAATGCAGCGTGACACTTGTAAGAAGAGCTGGCCCTCGGCATAGACTCCTACAGAGTGACACTTGTAAGAAGAGCTGGCCCTCGGCATACACTCATGCAGCGTGACACTTGTAAGACGGGCTGGGCCTCTCGTCCTAGGCCAGAGGTGAGGCATAGAGTGTGATGCTCAATAGGATGAAATCACACACTGATGCTTTCCCACAGCTCCTTCTTTTGGCCTTCGACCGCCAATACCGACCACATGAAAGAATGGTGGGAGCTCTCCAGACAGTCACTACTAAGATAACAATTAAAAGTATTACAGTACAGGTGGACAAAAGGGTATAATAAAAACTAGCTGAGGGTCATCTGATCCTGAAAATTAGCATGAAAACCAGAGTGAAATCTCCCAGTGCAGGAGAGAAGGATTTGTGAGGCCAACAAAAGGACAACTCCTGAGAACTGTTAACTGGTTCCTAGGACGTTACTCGCCATGCTTGCCTTCCTGCCGGACATGAACCATGATTCACGAACCTTGAGCCTTATCCCCCACATCCAAATCACTTGCATCCAATTAACTCATACACATGACAACAGCACTCTAAAAACGCATGTTTTATTGTCAAATTTCATTGCATAAAAGTAAATAAATACATCTGAAGTGCCGTACCATATATACACACACAGGTCACACGCATAAGTTAGCAAAGGTACAAATACAAAGGGGTGGAGGGACAGGGATGTTTGGAAGGGCTGGTCCCAGTCCAGAAAGAGCTAGCCTAAAGATATCTGCAGGATGCAAGCCCAGTGCAGAATCTTGGATTGTCAAGAGCCCTGTTTTTTCCTGGCTGGTGACAAGCATCTAAACCGCGTTTTTCGACATGGAGAGGGAATGACAAACATTAAGTTATAGCAAAAGCTCCAGTGGTTAATTTCTTACTACGGGAGTTTAAGAGAAGCCTGAAGACAGGCCTGCAGCACCAGGTGCCCTTTGCGGCCCAGCGGTGGAAAGGCACTAGGAGGTGTAGTGACACTTGCCCTGCTTCACCTTCCCACTCCGTGGTGGGTATCACGTCCCTTGGGTCTAGGATCTTCACTGAATCAGGAGGGCAACTTATGTGCTGTGTTCAGCTCCCTTCAGCAACGACCTTGCTGCATTCTTTTCTGATATCCATGGAAGACAAATTTGGTGGTCTGAGTCGAGGGCTACACAGAGCTGATATGTCCTTATCTCAAACACCTAGGCCAGTCTGAATAACTCACCACTGAAGGATATGAGTAAAGCCACATATCTCCACAGTTGCATTAAAAAGGCACTTGTGATCCTTTACCTCTGAGGGGGGCACGGGGTGCCTGGTAGTGGCACTAACCCACCCAGAAAGAGGCAAACAACCTGATCGCGTAACCTATACAGCAGACCCCATTGCAGCTGCACAGGCTTTATCCTACGTCTTTCACAGACACCGGTGTGAAGGGATTCCATTGATCCAGGGACAGAAGCTAAGCCTCTGACTTTAACAATATTTGAAGCGTCGGTTCTACAGTGGCGTATAAAATATCTCACCAAGGTCCACTTTTCTTGGCCCTCTGAATGACCAAAATAGTACAACTGCACAACTCGTGGAAGTATAAATTCTAACATCAGTGGTCTAAGCTTTTTTTGTGCACAGTCTTTTTGTTTTTAGCCGCCGGGTGGCTGCAGAAGTGCCCTGTTCCCGTAAGCTTTGCCGGCATTGTTGCTTCTTTCAAGGGACTATATTGAGACAATGCAGTTGCCTGTCCCTTTCGACTGTTCCTCTCTTCTCAACAGATCACAGCTGTGCTCGCAGTGTGCAAACTTAGTGTCCAAGGTTTGCTCCAGTTTATTCCAGCAGCCTCAGGCCATAAAGTCAAAAGCGGCCATCCTGTAGATCCCATCAGGAGAACAAGGAGCTCCAAATGGGTGACCTTCACAAGTCCGTCACCTTGTTCTCTACCAGGGCAGCGATCTGTTGGAGGCGATAGGCCAGCTGCATTTTCTGTCCCATGGTGTCCTCATCCAAAGCAGTTATGATCTAGATGTGAAAAAAAGACAAGTCTGCATTTCAAGTCCTTCGGTTTTACAGTAGAGTTTTTACGGTAGAGTATGCCAGCAAACCTAATATAGGTTGACTGCAGCACGTCATAATTGGGTCCCAATCTACCCCACAACTTCTCACAAAGCATACATACATAGGACTGTCTTTGAGAAAAAAGAACCTGAAGATGGCTACCACACACAGGAACTTCTGGGGTGCCGTCAGACATCATACAAGGGATGCACCAAGCACCAAATGTGGTCGACGACACCCCAAACAAGAGGGGGGAAAAAAGCAGACAATTTCGGACCCAACCACTAGATGGTGGAATAATGCACATCATGTGAATCCAGAAAAATTATTCATGCTACAAACCAGGGTCAGAGTATAAAGGACAAGTCATTTACAGAAGGGGCGGTGCAGCTGGTGTCCCAACAAAGAAAAGGCAGGGATGCACACTGATGAATGTACAGGGGTCCTGTATACAGAAGCCCAGCAAAGCTCAGATCAACTTGACTGAAATGATTCATCAAAACACAATCCAACAGAAAAATAAAACCGACAAAAAAGAGTTTGGAAACTCCTGCTAGGAATGCACTCTACCGACAAGACAGCATACAGACAGTTTAGAAACCCCTGCTAGGAATGCACTCTACAGACAGCATACAGACAGTTTAGAAACCTCTGCTAGGAATGCACTCTGACAGACCGCATAGAGCCAGAGTTTTTAAACCCCTGCTAGGAATGCACTCTACCGACACCATACAACAAAAGTAGAGAAACCCCTGCTAGGAATGCACTCCACAGACACCATACAACCAGAGTTTTTAAACCCCTGCTAGGAATGCACTCTACCGAAAGCATACAGACTGAGTTTGGAAACCCCTGCTAGGAATGCACTCTACCAACACCATACAACCAGAGTTTGGAAACCCCTGATAGGAGTGCACTCTACCGAAAGCATACAGACTGAGTTTGGAAACCCCTGCTAGGAATGCACTCTACCAACACCATACAACCAGAGTTTGGAAACCCCTGATAGGAGTGCACTCTACCGAAAGCATACAGACTGAGTTTGGAAACCCCTGCTAGGAATGCACTCTACCAACACCATACAACCAGAGTTTGGAAACCCCTGATAGGAGTGCACTCTACCGAAAGCATACAGACTGAGTTTGGAAACCCCTGCTAGGAATGCACTCTACCGACACCATACAACCAGAGTTTGGAAAACCCTGCTAGGAGTGCACTCTACCGAAAGCATACAACCAGAGTTTTTAAACCCCTGCTAGGAATGCACTCTACCGAAAGCATACAGACTGAGTTTGGAAACCCCTGCTAGGAATGCACTCTACCAACACCATACAACCAGAGTTTGGAAACCCCTGATAGGAGTGCACTCTACCGAAAGCATACAACCAGAGTTTGGAAACCCCTGCTAGGAGTGCACTCTACCGAAAGCATACAACCAGAGTTTGGAAACCCCTGCTAGGAATGCACTCTACAGACAGCATACAGCCAGAGTATGGAAACTTCTGCTAGGAATGCACTCTACCGAAAGCATACAGACTGAGTTTGGAAACCCCTGCTAGGAATGCACTCTACCGACACCATACAACCAGAGTTTGGAAAACCCTGCTAGGAGTGCACTCTACCGAAAGCATACAACCAGAGTTTGGAAACCCCTGCTAGGAATGCACTCTACAGACAGCATACAGACAGTTTAGAAACCCCTGCTAGGAATGCACTCTACAGACCGCATACAGCCAGAGTATGGAAACTTCTGCTAGGAATGCACTCTACAGACAGCATACAGACAGAGTTCGGAAAGTCCTGCTAGGAATACAGTCTGACAGCATACAGACAAGAGTTTAGAAACCCCAGCTAGGAATGCACTCTACAGACAGCATACAGACAGTTTAGAAACCCCTGCTAGAAATGCACTCTACCGACACCATACAACCAGAGTTTGGAAAACCCTGCTAGGAATGCACTCTACCGACACCATACAACCAGAGTTTGGAAACTCCTGCTAGGAATGCACTCTACCGACACCATACAACCAGAGTTTGGAAAACCCTGCTAGGAGTGCCCTCTACCGAAAGCATACAACCAGAGTTTGATAACCCCTGCAAGGAATGCACTCTACAGACCGCATACAGCCAGAGTATGGAAACTTCTGCTAGGAATGCACTCTACAGACAGTTTAGAAACCCCTGCTAGGAATGCCCTCTACAGACAGAGTTTAGAAACCCCAGCTAGGAATGCACTCTACAGACAGCATACAGACAGTTTAGAAACCCCTGGTAGGAATGCACTCTACCGACACCATACAACCAGAGTTTGGAAAACCCTGCTAGGAGTGCACTCTACCGAAAGCATACAACTAGAGTTTGGAATCCCCTGCTAGGAATGCACTCTGACAGCATACAACCAGAGTTTGGAAACCCCTTCTAGGAATGCACTCTACAGACAGCATACAGCCAGAGTTTAGAACCCCCTGCTAGGAATGCACTCTACAGACAGCATACAGCCAGAGTATGGAAACGTCTGCTAGGAATGCACTCTACAGACAGCATACAGACAGTTTAGAAACCCCTGCTAGGAATGCACTCTACAGACAGCATACAGAGTTTAGAACCCCCTGCTAGGAATGCACTCTACAGACAGCATACAGACAGTTTAGAAACCCCTGCTAGGAACGCACTCTACAGACAGCATACAGCCAGAGTTCGGAAAGTCCTGCTAGGAATGCACTCTACAGACAGCATACAGACAGAGTTCGGAAAGTCCTGCTAGGAATACAGTCTGACAGCATACAGACAGAGTTTAGAAACCCCAGCTAGGAATGCACTCTACAGACAGCATACAGACAGTTTAGAAACCCCTGCTAGGAATGCACTCCACAGACAGCATACAGCCAGAGTTTGGAGACCCCTGCTAGGAAAGCACTCTACAGACAGCATACAGCCAGAGTTTGGAGACCCCTGCTAGGAATGCACTCTACAGACAGCATACAGCCAGAGTATGGAAACCCCTGCTAGGAATGCACTCTACAGGCAGCATACAGCCAGAGTATGGAAACTTCTGCTAGGAATGCACTCTACAGACAGCCAGAGTTTAGAAACCCCTGCTAGGAATGCACTCTACAGACAGCATACAGCCAGAGTTTAGAAACCCCTGCTAGGAATGCACTCTACCTACAGCATACAACCGAGGTTTAGAAACCCCTGCTAGGAATGCACTCTACAGACCGCATACAGACAGAATTTAGAAACCCCTGCTAGGAATGCACTCTACCTAAAGCATACAACCGAGATTTAGAAACCCCTTCTAGGAATGCACTCTACAGACACCATACAACCACAGTTTAGAAACCCCTGCTAGGAATGCACTCCACAGACCGCATACAGCCAGAGTTTGGAAACCCCTGCTAGGAATGCACTCCACAGACAGCCAGAGTTTGGAAACCCCAGCTAACACCAACTCATATTACCTGATCATAATATTTGCTTATGTAGTTATAAAGTTCCTGCAGAGCAACCAAGCAGTTCAGTTCTGTGACGTGGTTCTAGGAAAGAAAAAGTAGCTCGTTAAAGTTAGCCATGAAGACTAGGTGACATATGCAGCCTTAACCCTTGCACTAGGTTGTCAAAGAAGCAGGAATTTACACCATTTAGAATTACTGAACACAATCTATCTCAGAAAAGTGAACTTTATTAAGAACATGTGATGCCAACATCTAAAAGTGTAAACCGAGCCTGCACGTCTGTCTACCCTCCACTCATTTATGGCTGATTTGCAATCTTCTAAATCCTTACGTCACTCTACTACTGCCAATTTTCTAAATCCTACGCCACTCTACTACCAGAGTAAACCAGCATTTTGTGGGTAGGCCTTTATGCATTAGATGCTCAGTTACCCATCAGCGGTGGAAACATGGGCAGCTTAGAGGTGATGTTTGGGATTCCCCGTAACAGAAAGGGCTGTAGACTGCCCTAATCCAAGGGACTCCCCGGGAATGGCCAGCTCCCTGGAGTATATCTATTTAGACCAAAGGTCCTATTGAAATTAATACAATTACTACAATCCTTAAAAAATGCTTTAGATCAGTGAAGCATTAAGAATTTAAGCATTTGAACATAAATGTCTATTTTTGATTGTATATAGGTTCGTTTGGACTTCCCTGAAAATGTGAATTTAAAAAGTATTGTCATATCGTTGTGCAGCTTACAGTTTTCACCAATTTCACTTCTTCCACAGCGCATAATGGCAAGCTGTCAGTTAAAATGCGCATGCATTCTGCGAGTTGGACAGTGACTTACCCCAGAGAGCTCCGTAAGCGAGGAGTTCATCTCCTGGTAACCAGCAGGAACAGTCTGCCGAATGTCTGCATAATACCTGTAAGTATATGGTTTGTTATTCAAGTACGTAGAGAGTGCAAGGCACTGAACCCCCACACTACAAGATGAGTCTAGACTGACATGGTCGTGGATATCTTCATTTCAACCCTTTCCACCTCACACAGGCAAAAGACTTATCCTTCAACATGTACAAAGAACTGTCCCTCGCACACCACCCTGATTTAAAGTAACATTTCCCTCCCTTCCCAAGATGGTGCCAAGTAATATGTTGGTGCACATAAGGGGTCTCCAACCTTTTCAGTAATAAGAGCTACTCATGTTCAATTAAAATCATACTGATCTACTAATATTACTAGTGTTTTGATAGGGACAACATCAGACAAGATCACATTAGTGATCAACGCAGTGCAGGGTTACCAGCAGTAATGAAAAGAAGGCTTTCTCAATTTGAAATGCTTGTTCCTGGGTTATACCTAACAGCCATAGCTGGAATGCACTTGGTACTAAGATAACAAGATTAATACGTCTCCCCCAAACCACATAATTGAACACTCAAATATCAGCTTTAAATATGTTGTGGAAATTAGAGGCTCTGAAAATATACACATTTTAATTTCAAATACACTTTACAATGTTGGTGTGTAGATTTTAGTTAATTGTGCTAAAACTTCTTATGTAGGGGCTAAGTGGCACACTGTAGAGCTGGTGAAGCCTGATGTACATGGTTGCTTCTTTGAAAGATTGCTTTAAGTTACTTGCCTCAAAATTGTCTAAAATATCCTCTTGCCCAGTTGTACATTTCTGATGTACACTTTCTTAAAAATTGTTCCCTTCCTTCAGCCTCCCATCTCCTAGTCCAAAATCTAAATGTTTCTACTGAGCAGCTTCTCTCTTTGCTTTCCCTCTAGTACCCCACCTGCCAGCTCATTTTCCATCTCCTAATTACACACTTTTGGGGGTATGGATTTGTATCAGCCAATAAGCTGTAGCCTCTCCACAAACATGTCTATTGTGCACTGTAAGGATTTATACTTTCTCCATGTCCACTAATCTGGATCTCCAAAGACTTCAGGAGAGGACCAGGATTATCAATGTTCAAGCTGCAGGCAGAAGAGGCACAAAGGTCTACCTCAAAGCAGTGAACCTGTAGAAGACCATTGCTATAAGAAACGGACCGGACGTTTCTCGATCCCCCTGCAGAGGCGACACCGGCTCTGTGAAACAATGAGGATACTCACTTTTCAACCAGCTGCTTGTACCGTGGGATCTCTCTGGCATAAAGGAGCTTATTCACTGGAGAATCCTGGAAGAGAAGCAGACAAAGAGATGAAGGTGCTGTGTTAGCCTTTAATTGCTACAGCTGCATGCAGGCCCGAGACCACCACAGCTCTGGTCACTCTCCTGCCCTCCACTGGTCTATCCCCCACATTCTAGTGTTAATCTGCCCCCGCCTATTGCCAGCCCTAAATACTGCACCTTGATTCCCACCCACTTGCGTGTATAAAGACATGCCCATTGTTAATTTGCTGCCCTTGTCCACTTAGCCCATGCTACAGCAGTACTCACTCGCCCCACTTTGTGTTCCGAGATGGTGCAAGAGTCGATGAAGGTCTGCGCAATCACACAAAGGATGGCGTCAACGTTATCAGACACCTGCACATCGAAGATCATCTGTGGGTTCTTCAAAATAAGGACCCAGAATCGCAGCAGGAGACTGAAAGTGTGGGGACAAAGGCAAGAAGTAGTGAGACCCTCAGATTCGTGCACAAACACCAGCAAGATTACAGAGTACGTTAACGCTTGCCCCCAACATCTGCAGTGATATGTGGGCTAGAATTTCAAATCCCAACCAGGTGAGTGAATTGAGTAGGACTGCATTGGGTTTTGGTAACATCTTTTGTTTGCAGAGCTTGGAAACAGCAAATTTAGGAAGTGGAGCACTATATGAAAAGTTCCTATTATAATGAAGCACCAACATAGCTACCACTTACCTTCCGGGGCCATAGCAGCGTTGTCGTTTAACTATAGAAGGCCATTCTCCAAATATGCAAAGTCCCATACTTCCCTTTACCTATGTCATCAGGATGTGGCTACGGGCCTTCATTCGAACTAGATAGGGATCTCAAGCCCTCAGTTTCACTTTTTTGGTCTTCAAAATTAGCGCAGTCAGCCATTAAATTACATGCATTTGTGCAAATTCAGATGTGAAACCACCCCCTGACTGTACCTTTTTCTTTTCCAGATATCAAACTCCCCTGTATTCATCTATCTGGGTCTCTTCCAGATGTGGAACACATCCACTTATGTTCATTAACATCTGCATAAGAAATCTAGGCCTTATTCATGAGGTGGTGGTGGTGCGACAGGTCTCACTGAATGATCACACCAATGAAAAAATGCCTGATCCGTGCAAGAGACGCTTGCACTTGGATATGCCACCAGAGACATATTTCCAAGTGTTCTGTCTAGAACTAAGTTCATGGGAAATCCTCGTGGCTAATATGTTACCCTCCAAGCACCTGTGCCACTACTAATTGCTTATCTGCCCTCCTGTGAAAAGCAGTTCAGACTGTTTGTTTTTCTTCATGATGGTAGCCCCCAGTAGCAATACTGTGACAAAAGTAATCTGCCTTTTCTCTCTTTAGTTCTACTGTCTTCAGAACAGCGGTCTAGTCATTGTGTGGGTTTACAGTCTTAGACATATGCTTGTTACTCATACCTGGGGTTCTTAAACAATGCATCTAGTGAACTGATAGTTACTGATCCCCGACAACCTGTGCCTTCCAGATGTGGCCCCCCACAGCCATCTAATTATCTGCCTGGTTGTCTTCTGAATGTTAAACTCTGTCATCTGTGGGAGTCTCCAGATGTAGAATTCCCACCCCTTGGTCCCTCTTTGAATCTACACTAAGTGAACCATTGTCTGTGTATATTCTGAGTCTAACAAACCTCTGCAGCCTCTCATCTATTAGTCTGCATGTCCCAAGAGTAAAATCCACATCTGTTTGTCTCTGTGTGAATCTACAAGATGAAAAATTCCTGCCTCAGTATTTATTCTCCGAGTCTACCAAGCACGGATCAGCCTCACCTGGATTCATCTACATTTACATCCTCCAGATTGGAAAACAAGTTATCGTTCAAGGGTGGAATCTAGTGCTTCTTAAGCCCTCAAACTACACAGAAGATCTGAGCAATTTCAAAAAGTTCTTTGAGAAAAAAAAAAGAATTAGAAGACAAGAACCTTGGCCAATGTCTTGAGATTTTCAATTTTGGAAATGTGTAATGGGTGTTGGCGCCATGGCTTTGCTGCATTGATGCACATAGATTCTGTCTGCCTCCACGGGCCCCTTTTGATTTTGGACATGGTCAAGAGTTGACCAATGCTTTATCATCTATCTTGACAGACAGGCCGATTGTCCTCTTTTTGAGATGATGGAGAGTTCCCACTAGCAGATGTGTGTGTCAATATGATAACCTTCGAGGACATGCTATGTATACCAGCACCAAAGGAAGCCTATAAAGGACATCAGTCATGCGTGCTCATCGAGCAAAGGAATTCTGAATCACCTACAGCCTTAATGGTATCAAGGCTTTAGAAATGCCATGGTCATTCCAACACCAACTGCCCTTGTTGGGGTGCCTTTAATATGTAGCACTCCCTCATGAGCATTTAAATACCTGTGCGTCTTCCAGAGGTGGACTGTCTCCTGCTCCTCAATGCCATGCTTCTCCGCCAGGTCATCCAAGAAGTCGAAGAAATACTTCACGGCGATGGGGACCGGCCGGTTCACCCCGAGGATGACCTGGAATGTGTCATCTACAAACTTCTGCAGGGTCCCCTGCAACGCAATAGAAGATGGAAGGTGTGATCATGATTCAGACAGTTTGTAGTACAATCAAAGTGGTGAAGATAAGCAGAAGCAGTTCATGAAATAATGCAATTATACAGGATGTTTAAGACCTAGGATGTGGGCACAAGAAGCAGTTTAGGCATCGGTGCAGGTTGTTCTGAACAAGGCCCTAAGAGCTAGGGCCTGGGTTAGAGGCAGACCACTAAACAGCAAAAGGAAGTTAGATGCAGGTCTAGAAGTGGCAGTAAGGAGAAGATGCAATTCAGGAAATGAAACAAGGTGCAGCAATGATTAAGAATGTGATCCACAAGACTAGAGGCCAAGATGGCTGCCCCTTTCTAAAGTGCTATGGCACCTTTCCCTAACTATCATCGTGCATCCAGTTGTTGGCAGAACTGCGCCACTTCCCACCCTGTCCAGCAAACCGTAAATGCAGGAAGGGAATCCCAAAAATTGGCTGAACTTCGAGGACCAGCGGTTCCAAAGTTTGGCAGAATGAGGCAAGAACAGACAGACACCACCACTCTGGGTTCACCACCTGGCGAGCCCTATTTGGCGGAGCAGCCCAACGAAGGAGCCAGGCTGCAGAGGAACCAGTTGATGGGCAAGATCTATGGGATGGCCCCACGGTGTTGCTGAAAAAAAACATGGACTACTATTACAGGCGCCTCCTGCCGTAAGGAGGCGGGTGGAGAAAGGTACATTGCCTGCAAGACCCATGAAATCAGCTTGGTGGAGGAGGTAGAAGTGGTCCTATGGAGGCTGGCAGCAACTGGACTGTACCTCTCGGCTGTGCCTGTGAGCTAGAAACCACCATCGGGTCCCATGGGCACATGAAATAGAGGAACCTTGATTTGTCCTCCTGGAAGGCATGGGTGGTTGTAGAGGAGAAAAGACTAAGTGGTACTGGGACAATAATTGCCAATAGAGACATCCTCTGACACGGAAATCTCCAGGCCCTCCCTCTACCTATGAATCGTAGTAAGCAATGGATTGAAGCGCAAAATGGAGGAGCCCCGCTACAAGGCAGAGGAAGCCCCCACAAATACTGCAAGATCTGAGGAAGATGATGGGACTATTATAAGCTGATGGGTGGATAGTGGGATGTGACTAGGTGTACTGTTATTTCATATGAATTTTGATAGTATGATTGCACTATGTACCTCAGTATATTTTTTACCTAAAAAAATGTGGTTAAAAAAGAAATTGAGACTATACATTGTTGGTAGCCTTGCTGATAAGGGCGCTCAATGTATTACCAGGGAATAGTACTGAATAAGGGAATCAGTGGTGCAGCTAGGTGAGAAAGAGGGTGGTTACCAACTACCCTCAAGAAACCTCAGCTGGTGTGGAGAGAAGAGCTAAACAATGGGGGATCTCACCTGCGCTCCAAATATCTAAGTTAGAGTAGACCAAGTATAGGTTCAACCAAAAGAAATTGATCCATGAAAGTAATAGCCTGTTCAGGTAGGAGTAGGGGACCTAGAAACAGTGGTCGTAGAGAAAGCAGTCTTAGTGGCAGGTAGGAAAGCAGTGGGAGGCCTGCAGTAAATGCACTTCAGGAAGTGATGCACAAAACCTCGAGGCAGAGGAGTAAATGATGTACGAAATCCAGTAGCACTTCCGGAAGTTTGGCATGCGGAGCTGGTCTAGTATGCGAGAGCTGCTGGCGGATCAGGAAGCAGTACGAGAGAAGTAGTGGTAGCTTAGGAAGTGGGTGAAGACAAGGGACAGTTCAGGAACACTTGTATAGGCGAAGGACAGAGCAAGAGAGCTAGAGGCAGCACATGAAGCACTGCAAGAAACCAGAGGCCGTTTAAGAAGACAAGTACGAGGTAGTTCACGAGCCGACATAAGAGCGAATGAGGCACTTGAAAAAATACAAGATTCAAAGGCTTTAGAAAGAAAACTAAAGGTGGTTCATGAACCAGTGTGCATAAGCTAGACAACAGGCAGACTTCCTTGCGATTACTTGTCTCGTACTTGGGGTAGTTTAGGAAGTCCGGCGCAAGAACTAGAAACTATCTGACACATGGGGGCACTTCAGGAAGTCCTGTCTGAGGCTCAAAGGTTGGCTAGAGGTTTAGCAATAAAACAATGGTCAGCTCAATAAGTGGGCTCGAGTGTAACGCCTCTATTCCTCCCTTTGCTAAGCTTTCCACCCTCACCTTCATGGAGAGCAAGCGTGTTAGATAGATCTCAGGGATGGCCTTTGCTCTCTCTCTCTCCCGTAGGCTACTATTCCGCCTGTGCTTGGGCACCTCAGGCTCTTCTGTGGATTTCACTAGGTGCCAGATCTTCAGCCCACCCTCGTCGCCATCTTCAAGCATGGGGGTATCTGCAAAAAAGGAAAGGAGCACGGGTTAATGCATACACTGCGGCACCCTACGCAACATGGGAGACTTTTCAACAATCAAGAGCAGAATGAGGGGTGGTCCTATTACAACTGCAGATATAATCTTGCTGTAGGAAAAGGAATAAAACCGAAGGTCTCAGAGGCTGGATAGACTTGCATCGGGTTGTGACATGTGTAGGTCTCAGTTTAAGCCCTAGCAGCCACTGACAAAAGCTGCCTGTCTGCAGTGCTTAATTTGTAATACTGTACTAAAGTGAAATGACCACCCTCTGACAGATTGTGGATTCTTGGATAGGAATGACTTATGCACCCTCTAGCTTCGGAATGCCCACACGTGTGCACTTCTTCCTCCACCCCTTGCACACTCTGCTGGTCTATTAGGAATACAACTAATATCATGTACGTACTTTCGCCAGAAACAAAGCTTTGGTTATTCCCATCCGATATGTTGTTGTGCAGTCGTGGGATGAGGGCCACAGTCGCTCCGTCTGGAACCTGATAAGAAAAGAAGCGCCATTAGTGAGAAGATGCAAGCTTTAACTGTTTTACATATACCTCTGAATTTAAGTCCTTTTATTCTTTGTACTGTAGGCTTGGACTCAGCATTGCTGCTGGTGTGAGTTTTTAAATCCCCGCCCTCCAGGAGTAAGCCTTTACTACTGCCTTGAAGAATCAAGTGCCAAGAAGGAATAACTATCGTCTACTAGTATTGGGACCATGTGACACCAGTGGTACAACAAACTGTGCAAGCATCATCACGTCATCAATTAGGAAAGCGCAAAGGGAAGCTTTTGGGTTCTAACTGCTGAGCTGGTGGGCTGTATGTCCATCCATGCTACCCAATTGGACTTCTGGCGTTGTTAAAAGCTAGTTAGTGCCCTAGTCCTCCACGTACTGCGATGCATTGGTTGGTACAGCCTACAGGAGCTGGGACCCGTGTCCTGTTGTGACCCTCAAAGGACAGGTTAGAAATCATTCAGCTTCGGGCCTAGAAGAGACTCTATCTCACCTTGTAGTGACTGAGCGTATTCAGGCGCTTCCAGTGGTTCTGCGTGACCGAGGTGAGGTCTTCATCGGATAGGGTGAGGTGGCCAGCAACGCCAGAACGCCATTCTGGAAACAAGGAACACGGCAGGCGAGGAGGAATGGAGGAGTGGAGAGATGGGATGAGGGCAGAAGAAAATCAAGAAATCAGACTTTAAGAGGAATGACAGCATTAAACCCCTCAAGTCTGAGGTTGAAATAAATATTTTTTCGTCACAAGGAGGTTAGCGCTCCTTCACATCAACAATGCACACAATGCTAGACAGGAGGCGCTCACACAGAGGCATGGGCAGAGCAAAGCTGATCAGAGACAGGTACAGATTGGAAGGGAGGTTCATTCATCAAGTTGTGGGGCGTGTGCTCAGAAACCCGTCCTTTGCACCTGCCACCTCCATGAAGCGCTTCACAAATACTCCAAATAAGGACTGTTTAATGATTACAATCATGATTGCTAGGGGTATTGTGAGATTGCAAACCAGTTGTATGCTTGAAGGTCTGCTGACAGTTATAAGAGATAGGGGGGCTTTGTTACATACAGGTGCCATTCAGATGATTTTGCAGAATGGGACTGGCAAGTGGGAGGCCGTCACAGGCCTGAGGAGCAGACATTTACAGAGGTTTTGGCAGATTGGAGCATTGTTACAGGTGTGGAGCACTAACACAGGGACTAGCAAGGGAAAGTGCGGTTAGCATGACGGAGCGCACAACGGAGCACACCACCATACACAATTTGAGTTGGACTGATAGTTGTTGTGGACTTGGAGCACCCAATCCGTTGCAGAGATAAATTAGCATTTGGGGAAACTGGTAAAGGCTCAGAGCGCGCACACACAGTTAGCGAAATAGATTGACAGCTGGGTGCATTGTTACAGGTGTGCAAAACACTGATCAGTTGTTGCATGGGCGACTTGTTACAGGCATGGATCACGCACAGAGTTACAGCGATGTACTGGAAGCAAAGAGTTGTTACATGCATGCAGCAGAGATAAACTGGGGGATTGTTACAGACCTTTCAATCCAAAAGGAACAGTTGGTGGACAGAATGCAGAACAATGCAAACATTCACCCCCAGTCACAAAGATCTGGGTTTAATCCATTCTTCTTTTGCTCACCATGCCACCCCAGTTTGGACCCTGCAAATACAACAGGTGATGGACCGAATGTGGATCATGTCACACACTCATCCCAGTCCAAAGATCTGGGCCCAAATCCATCGTTTTTTGCACTCCACATGCAAATCAGCTCTGACCCTGTGCCCCATGGGAACAGTCCAGTCCGAACTACAAAAGCCATGTCCTTCCCAGAACGGAATCAAGCATCCGAGGACCGGACCGGTTTCGAGGTAACACCTCTCATCAGCCCGGCTAGCTTGACTCCAGTGGTGTGGAGTGCCTGGGACCCACGTCTGGGCATCCCCAGCGCACTTAGGGCGGAATATGCAAATACAACAGGTGATGGACCGAATGTGGATCAATGTCACACACTCATCCCAGTCCAAAGATCTGGGCCCAAATCCATCGTTTTTTGCACTCCACACCACCCCGGGTTAGACAATGGCGATATGCAAATCAGCTCTGACCCTGTGCCCCATGGGAACAGTCCAGTCCGAACTACAAAAGCCATGTCCTTCCCAGAACGGAATCAAGCATCCGAGGACCGGACCGGTTTCGAGGTAACACCTCTCATCAGCCCGGCTAGCTTGACTCCAGTGGTGTGGAGTTCCTGGGACCCACGTCTGGGCATCCCCAGCGCACTTAGGGCGGAATATGCAAATACAACAGGTGATGGACCGAATGTGGATCAATGTCACACACTCATCCCAGTCCAAAGATCTGGGCCCAAATCCATCGTTTTTTGCACTCCACACCACCCCGGGTTAGACAATGGCGATATGCAAATCAGCTCTGACCCTGTGCCTAATGGGAACAGTCCAGCCCGAACTGCTAAACTAGCATCCTGGGAATTGTTCCTTTTGCATTTGTCACCCCGAGTGGGACGGGTATGCCCAGACGTGGGTCCCTTACTCTCCATGCCTCTGGAGTCAAGCTAGCCTGGCTTATGAGGGGTGATACCCCAAACCCAGTCCCGGGATGTTTGTTTCTGGTCAGGGAGAACCTGGCCTGGCAGTTCGGACTGGATTGTGCCAATGGGGAGCAGGGCCAAGACTGATTTGCATATGGCTGGGTTTAAACTAGAATGGCATGGGGAGAAACAAATATGATGGATTTAGGCCCATATCTCTGTACTGGGGTGAATGTATGACATTGTTCAGCATTCTGTCCATCAATTGTTCTTTTTTCACAGACCTATCAATGCACATGTTTACAGAGAAATGAAACTGACCACATAAAGCATTCTGTACATTTGTTTATAAGAGGTAAACAAGGTGGGCTTTTGAAAACTACGTCAGGGTAGACATGCATGTGTGGTCAAAGGAGAAGATTGTGACTGACAGGGCTATAGAGATGGGTTTGCAGATGCCATCAGTGCTGCTGTTTATATGAAACATGAGGAAGGCTGCAGACACACAGTGGGAGCTCTGCTGCAGACATGGAATACATGAAGTCTGACAGATTGATTGCCAGGCATAGAGGCATTGATAGAAATAACTTGTGTGTGCAGAAGGGTTACAGATGCAGACTGAAAGAGCCATAAGCCTCACCCAGGTCGAGTGAAAACACACATGCATTCAGAGACACTGACTGGCAAGCAGAGAGAATAGTTGCAGATGAGGAGCACACATGGTTACAAATGTGAAGTAGCATACAGGAAGTTCTAGCATGCACACAGGAAGTTCCAGCGTGCACACAGGAAGTTCTAGCGTGCACACAGGAAGTTCCAGCATGCAGACAAAACTGCAGAGACCATCAGAAGCAGGGCTGGATCTTACCCAGATCCAAGGAGTGCGCGCTCGGCCTCTGGGAGAAAGGCATCCCTTTGTACACCTGGTCCAGGATCTTCTCCTTCACTTGGGTGATGGTGTCTGTGTCCAGCACCCGTGCGGGAACACGCTGGGTCTCGACAGTGTTCCCGCTTTTCACCAACACGGTCAACGGCATGGCACGGTAGTCTATGTCCTCTCGCAGCAGGCGGCTGTCATTCAGCGTGCGCTTGGCCTTGCCAGTAACAGCGTCCACTGGCCCCTTGTCCACTTGGTATTTAATGGCGCGGAAGAGCAGGTAGAGGGGCTCACCTGCCGCCTCCTGCAGAGAGTGGGAAGCAAAAATCAGGGAAATGTCACAAGGCGCAGGGATTTAGAGGCGATATGGTAAGGTAGATAGCCCTATCAAGTGAAATAAGGAGCTTTGCTGGTAACAGAGTAGAGTGCAGGTAACCCTTGCCCATGGACGGACTTTCCTTTCGTCTCTCTGCCGTATCTCCCTAATATCCCTCCACCCATACCCCTCCCCCTCTACACTTCAATCATCTCGTCTTCTACGCTCTTGAATTTGTTTGTCTAGCATCTGATGTAAATTGGAACTGATGTAATCTTGTAATGAATTTTTTGTGGAACCTCATGTAAAGCGCTCTGATACCTCCGAGTCTAGCCAGCGCTATATAAAACTCTTGAATAAGGAGTAGGACTGCTGACTCACACCAATGAAAGAACTAAGGAGCAAGACTGCTGGTTCACGCCAATGTCAGAACCAAGAGCAAGGCTGCTGACACACCAATGAAAGACCCAAGGAGCAAGACTGCTGACCCACCAATGAAAGACCCAAGGAGCAAGACTGCTGACTCACACCAATGCAAGGAGCAAGACTGCTGACTCGCGCCAATGTCAGAACCAAGGAGCAAGACTACTGACTCGCGTCAATTAAAGATCCAAGGAGAAGTACTGCTGACTCACAGCAAGGACAGAACCAAGGAGCAATACTGCTGACTCACACCAATGAAAGACCCAAGTTCAAGTTCAGGGATTTGTATAGCGTACTACTCACCCAGAGGGTCTCAAGGCGCTTGGGGGAGGGGGTGCATTATTTATCGAATAGCCAGGTTTTAAGTTCTTTCCTGAAGGAGATGTGGTTCTGGGTAAAGCGAAGGTGGGAGGGGAGGGAGTTCCAGGTTTTGGCCGCCAAGTAGGAGAAGGATCTACCTCCCATGGTGGATCTATGGATGCGCGGAACTGCGGCGAGGGCTTGATTGGAGGATCTTAGTTGGCGGGTAGGAGTGTAGAAGGACAGTCGTGTGTTGAGGCATTCGGGTCCTAGTTTGTAGAGGGCCTTGTGTGCGTGGGTGAGGAGACGAAACGTAATTCTCTTGTTGACGGGAAGCCAGTGGAGGTCTTTCAGGTGGCCGGTAATGTGAGCTTGACGCGGGATGTCCAAGATGAGTCTGGCTGATGCGTTTTGGATGCGTTGGGAGTTTTTTCTGTAATTTGGCTGTGGTTCCGGCGTAGATGGTGTTTCCATAGTCCAGTCGGCTTGAGACCAGTACATGGGTGACAGTCTTTCTTGTTTCGGTGGGGATCCAGCGAAAGATTTTTTTGAGCATACGAAGTACGTTGAAGCAAGAGGATGAGACGGCGTTTACTTGTCTGGTCATCGAGAGGGAGGAGTCTAGGATGAAGCCTAGGTTACGTGCGTGGTCTGTGGGTATGGGTGCCGTGCCCAGGGCCGATGGCCACCATGAGTCGTCCCAGGCAGAGGGGGATGATCCTAGGATGAGGACTTCCGTTTTGTCTGAGTTAAGTTTTAGGCGGCCGCTTTTCATCCATTCGGCTACTTCTTTCATGCCTTCATGAAGATTGGTTTTGGCGGTGTTAGGGTCTTTGGTAAGGGAAAGGATCAGCTGGGTGTCGTCAGCGTAAGAGATGATGTTAAGGTTGTGTTGTCGCGCGATGGATGCGAGGGGGCTCATGTAAACGTTGAAGAGGGTGGGACTGAGTGATGATCCTTGTGGTACTCCGCAGATGACTTCGGTGGCCTCTGATTTGAAAGGGGGGAGGCGGACTCTCTGGGTTCTTCCGGCGAGGAACGAGATGATCCAGTCCAAAGCTTTTCCTTGTATTCCGATGTTGCTGAGGCGTTGTATGAGGGTGCTATGACAGACTGTGTCGAAGGCGGCGGAGAGGTCGAGTAGGATGAGGGCAACTGTTTCTCCGTTGTCCAGTAGTGTTCGGATGTCGTCTGTCGCTGCAATAAGGGCGGTTTCGGTGCTGTGTTTGGCTCGAAAGCCGGACTGTGAGGAGTCGAGGGAGTTGTTGGATTCAAGGAAGGCGTCGAGCTGCCTGTTGACGGCTTTCTCAATGACTTTGGCAGGGAATGGGAGGAGGGAGATGGGGCGGTAGTTCTTAAGTTCAGAGGGGTCTGCTGTGGGTTTCTTCAGGAGGGCGCTGCGTTCTGCGTGTTTCCAGCTTTCCGGGAAGGTAGCGGAGTTGAAGGAGCAGTTGATGACGTCACGGAGATGGGGTGCGATGATGGAGTCTGCTTTGTTGAAGATATGGTGGGGACAGGGGTCGGTTGGCGAACCTGAATGGATGGAGTTCATTAGGCGGATGGTGTCTTCAGTGGTGATTGTGTTCCAGGCGTTAAGGATGTTAGAGTGTGGTTTAGGTTCGGAGGTGGGTGGAGTGGATTGTTCATTGGAAATGTTCTCAAAGCTGTTATGTATGTCGGCGATTTTGTTGTAGAAGAAAGAGGATAACGAATCGCAGAGGTCTTGGGAGGGAGTAATGTCGTTTGAGGCTGCGGAGGGGTTGGTAAATTCTTTAACAATGTTGAATTGTTCTTTGCTGTTTTGGGCATTGTTGTCGAGTCGATCCTTGAATGCTGATTTCTTGGTGGATCTGATCAGTTGGTGGTGTTTGCGGGTGGCTGTCTTGAAGGTGGTCAGGTTGTCAGTGGTTGGGTTTTTTCTCCATGTTTTCTCGAGAGTACGGCATAGTTTCTTGGATTTCTTAAGGTCCTCGTTGAACCAGGGGGCCTTTTTGCTACCTTGTTTGATCTGGTGGTTTTTCAGGGGCGCTAATTCGTCAGCGCAGTGGGTGATCCATTGTGTGAGTTTGATGGCGGCTTGGTTTGGGTCCGATGATATGGCAGGAGGGTTTTGGTTAAGCGATGTGAAGAGTTGGTCGGGGGTGATTTTGTTCCAGTTTCTTCGTGGAATGGGTTGTGGTGGGACGTGGGTCGTGGTCTTTTTGTAGCTGAAGTGAACGCAGCTGTGGTCCGTCCAATGGAGAGCTGTGGTGTGATCGAAGGAGATGAGTTTGCTGGAGGTGAAGATAGGGTCGAGCGTGTGTCCGGCTAAGTGGGTGGGGGTGTCAACAAGTTGTTTGAGTCAGAGATTGGCCAGGTTGTCCAGGAGGGCGGTCGTGTTGCTGTTGTTATTCTTTTCCAGGTGGAAGTTGAGGTCTCCCAGTAGAGTGTAGTTCTCGGAGGCGAGGGCATGTGGGCTGATGAATTCAGTGATGTCTTCGCTGAATTGTTTACGGGTTCCTGGTGGTCTGTAGATGAGGGTTCCTCTAAGTGTGGACCTGGGGTCGGTGTGGATCTGAAATTGGAGGTGTTCGGCGGTTATAAGGTTATCGTCGAGGCTGGTCGTGATTCTGACGGTGTTCTTATGGACGATGGCGATGCCTCCTCCTGTTTGGTTGGAGCGGTCTTTTCGGATGATCTTGTAGTTGTCCGGGATGGCTATGGCGATGTTGGGTGCAGAAGAGGCGTTCATCCAGGTTTCTGTAAGGAAGGCGATGTCCGGTGAAGCAGTGTCGAGTAGGTCCCAGAGTTCAGTGGAGTGTCTGTGGACCGAGCGGGTGTTCAACAGGATGCACTTCAGGTGGTTAGGGTCAGAGTAGTGTTTGGAGTTAGTGGATTTGGTGTGGGTCTTGATGCAGGCGAACTTGCATGAGGGCAGGCGAAGGGGCCTTGGTTACGTCCTGGGGCAGCCTCGTAGCATTGTGGTGTGCGTCTGGGGTTAAGGGCTAGGAGGGTGTCGGCGGCATACGTTAAGTGGGAGGAGTGTGGTTTGCAGGGGCCAGGGGGTCTGGCGTTGGGCGCGGTCCAGGCGCGGACGGGCATAGACGGGCGTACCTTTGGCGCACCTTCGGCGCGCATGGGGCGCGACCGCTGTGCGTGAACGCTGTGCGCAAATGCATCTGTCATTAATGGATGGTGGAGGGGGGAGGGTCAGCTGGGAGGCGGAGGGCGGGGTGGAGGTCCGGGCAGGGAGGCACAACAACAAACTACAAGATGGCAGCAGGCCAGAAACGAAACTGGATTGGGGCAATACCTCGAAAACAAAGCTATGCAATGATAATACAGTGAAATGGATTCAATTAAAGGCACAATGCTATTCCACTGACTGCGCGCTTGATAATACAGTGAACTGATTTCAATTAAAGGCACAATGCGATTCCACTGACTGCGCGCTTGATAATACAGTGAACTGATTTCAATTAAAGGCACAATGCGATTCCACTGACTGCGCGCTGCGAGGCTAAATTATTTAAATATTAAATTGGCAGAAATGAAAAATATAAATAGCAATGCGAGGAAAGGCAGGTTCAATTGAGGCGCTACGATACCACTGCAGTCGGGGTGCGGAGCTGCGTGGGGAGCGACCGCTTCTGGAGGAATTCAGGACGGTCACAGAGAAGATGCCGGAGGGTAGGGCCAGTTGTATCAGTGGGAGGGAGGGTCAGCTGGGAGGCGGAGGGCGGGGTGGAGGTCCGGGCAGGGAGGCACAACAATAAACTACAAGATGGCAGCAGGCCAGAAACTAAACTGGATTGGGGCAATACCTCGAAAACAAAGCTATGCAATGATAATACAGTGAAATAGATTCAATTAAAGGCACAATGCGATTCCACTGACTGCGCGCTTGATAATACAGTGAACTGATTTCAATTAAAGGCACAATGCGATTCCACTGACTGCGCGCTGCAAGGCTAAATTATTTAAATATTAAATTGGCAGCAATGAAAAATATAAATAGCAATGCGAGGAAAGGCAGCTTCAATTGAGGCGCTACGATACCACTGCAGTCGGGGTGGGGAGCTGCGTGGGGTAGCAAGACTGCTGACTCACCAATGAAAGAACCAAGTAGCAAGACTGCTGACTAACCAATGAAAGAACCAAGGAGCAAGATTGCTGACACACCAATGTAAGACCCAAGGAGCAAGACTGCTGACTCACACCAATGTCAGAACCAAAGAGCAGGACTGAAGACTCACAGCAATGCAAAATCCAAGGAGCAGTACTGCTGACTCACAGCAATGACAGAACCAGGGAGCAAGACTGCAGACTCACAACAATGCAAGATCCAAGGAGTAGTACTGCTGACGCACACCAATGACTGAACCAAGGAGCAAGACTGCGGACTCACAGCAATGCAAGAACCCATGAGCAAGACTGCTAATTCACACCAATGCAAGATCCAAGGAGCAGTACTGCTGACTCACACCAATGCAAGAACCAAAGAGCAGGACTGCAGACTCACAGCAATGCAAGAACCAAGGAGCAGTACTGCTGACTCACACCAATGCAAGAACCAAGGAGCAGTACTGCCGACTCACACCAATGCAAGAACCAAGGAGGAGTACTGCCGACTCACACCAATGCAAGAACTAAGGAGCAATACTGCTGATTCACACTGATGCAAGAACCAAGGAGCAAGACTGCAGACTCACACCAATGAAAGACCCAAGTAGCAAGACTGATGAATCACCAATGAAAGAACCAAGGAGCAAGATTGCTGACACACCATTGCAAGACCCAAGGAGCAAGACTGCTGACTCACACCAATGCAAGGAGCAAGACTGCTGACTCACACCATTGCAAGACCCAAGGAGCAAGACTGCTGACTCACACCATTGCAAGACCCAAGGAGCAAGACTGCTGACTCACACCAATGCAAGATCCAAGGAGCAAGACTGCTGACTCACACCAATGCAAGGAGCAAGACTGCAGACTCACACCAATGCAAAATCCAAGGAGCAGTACTGCTGACTCACAGCAATGACAGAACCAAGGAGCAAGACTGCAGACTCGCACCAATGCAAGATCCAAGGAGTAGTACTGCTGAGGCACACCAATGACTGAACCAAGGAGCAAGACTGCGGACTCACAGCAATGCAAGAACCCATGAGCAAGACTGCTAATTCACACCAATGCAAGAACCAAGGAGCAGTACTGCCGACTCACACCAATGCAAGAACCAAGGAGCAGTACTGCTGACTCACACCAATGAAAGACCCAAGGAGCAAGACTGCTGACTTGCACCCATGAACGAATCAAGGAGCAATACTGCTTACTCACAGCGATGAAACTTGGCAGTACAAACCAATGCAGGAAAAATGAAAGTGTGGTTGAAATTGTTGTAGAGGGAGTTTCCGCCAAACCAACAAGAACGTGTGGTTGGTAACCTAGCGCTGGGAGTAAAATGGAGAACGCCCTCATAGGCGGTGGCTCAGGGTATCCCGTCTCTTGAGCAGAGCAGTTAACCTCCACTCAGGCTGAGGAAAACAAAATTCACAATAAAGGCTGGGTTGGTAACATGACAAGGTAAAAGCAACAACCCTCAAACAGTGGAAGGGGTCGGTAGCAGTGCATAGACAATCACTTTTGACAATGATTAGAGCGAATAATCAACAAGAGAGCACTATCTGACCAGACTGCCTCTTGTCATGGGTGCTTGAGGTTTTGCTGTTTACCCAAGAGCGCCTCAAAGGTCAGTGTCTAGTGTCTCTTTGGACTTCCTGGAGAAGATGGTTGACTCGGTAAATGCTTTACTTACCCTCAGGAAGGAGTACAGGCAAATGGACATCCAGTTTGTGAGCAGTTTCTCCAACATGGTTTCCGTCCTAGGATGCAAAGAAGAGACCAAAAGCTTGAAGTAAAAGCCGCTCCAGAAGCACATTCCATGCTTAAAAGTGCAGCCTGCATGCATCGCTCTGCCTTACTGTATTTAAAGATCCAGACCTCTGCTGTGCCCTTATTCAAGGTGAAAACCCCAGGGCAGAGCCCAACCCTGCTCTCACCTCCCTGCACCATCTTATAGGCAGTTACACTTACCTGATTAGCATGCACTTGCTAGGCCTGATTGGAGCACACCTTTCTGTACTATGACTGTAGAAAGGCATTGGATCAGCTGTCTTTATTGGAAATAGGATTTCCTTGCAGGGGAATTTGTGGGATTTACTAGATAGGCAGATTAAGCTCAGTGATCCTGGTCTGAGGCAGCTGAGAGGCAACACTGTTACAGTGTACTTTAGGGACCCTTCCCGTCACCTCCATATGAGAATCAACACTCCTAAATATGTTTGATGTACTGTCTGTCACAGTACCAGTGCTTCTAGGTAGGACTGTCTTATATCCAAGGAGACAGTAAAAACACCTTGCTGCAAAGGAGTATCTTGGGTATTAAAGTGTCGGGAAGGGACTGTCATTTTTTGGCAGATCATCCAACAACCAATGGGCAACCAATACCATTGATCAAACCAGAATAGGACTTTAAACTGTACTTTGCAGGAGAATTGTTTGTTTTTTTATCCCAAGGAAAAGTAATACAAAACTGGAAACTGGAAATCATACTGAGCCAGCTGATAGTTCAAAATGTGGTCAAACATTGGTTTGGGTAAATATTGGAAAACAAATGGACACCTTTAATGACCATGTTACAGGAATAGATGTTGACTGTTTCCCCGGTAAATATTTGGGAAGTTGGGCAATATGGTTCACTTGAAAGTATATTCGACCAGTAATCATGCCACCACCTTAAAATACTATGAAGGACACATAAAGCCTCCTTGTACCCTATTTCCCCCCCATCTCAATTTGCTCCTGCAGATACCAATCCCAGTCATATTTTTCCCACTGACACACTAAGACATCGGTCATTCTCTGCACACGTCTCTTCTCCTTTTCTCTGTTCTCACCTCTTCCATGCATTCATTCTCAAATCTCACTCTCCAGTTCTCTCCCTTATTCTTTGCCTTGCTCCATCTCCAAGTTCCCTCTTGCTCGCTCTTTCTACAACCTCATACTTTCCCTTTAACTCCTTCTCTCTTCCCTTTACTTCCATTTAAACCTTTCTCATCTCTCTTGATGTATGTCGTACCCTCCATTTTCTTTTCCCCCATCTTTTCTGCCCATCATTTTTCTCAAGCTTCCTCCTTCCTCTTCCATCTCTGGTCCTTTGCTTTCTATCCCTCTCATATGTATGCCTCTCTATTCTTTCTTACACTTCTCTCCACCCTCACTCCTTCAGTTTCTCTCCAGCAAACCTCTCCTTGTCTGAACCGAGCTCTACTCCAGCTGGATTCTGCCAGTGACATTGTCACTATTCATTGTAGGTTCAGATTTAAAAAGACTCTTCTCTAAGAGATCCGGATAACTCGTGTTAAGTAGAATCAAGAGGAAATATCGGGAGAGGGCATGGTAGACAACCACCAACAGTGATGTAACGTCCATGATGCTTGGTTGCAACACATTTCATGGGAGTTCAAGCTGCTCCGCTGTCCTAGGCTCCCCTGGTCCCTGGCATTCAGTGCAGGTTGGTTATGAAAGGTAATCTTTTGCGGAGGCACTGGACTCGCTTATTAACATTTACGGGTTTTAAGGTACATCAAGCCAGCTTGTATTTTACAACGAGACCAGAGGATAATGCAGCTGTCCCTCGTCTGAATAAAGCCAAATGAAAAGACACGAATAATGCTAGTAGGGTCTAATCCTACTATCAGCGTTTACATATCCAGATGTAGTGTTTAATGCAGTGTGCCTGGCAGGGCAGATCCAACTATGGAGCATCTCTTTATTCGGGAAAAACACTCAATGGTGATTCAGCAGGCGGGGACTGCATTAACCATCTACAGCCTCACTATCCCGGAGAGGTGCTTACTGCAGGAACACCACCTCCTAATCTAGAAAGGGCTCACTTATTTATTTATTTAAAAAGTTTTATATAGCGCTGGCTAGACCCAGAGGTATCAGAGCGCTTTACATGATCATGATAGAATAAGGCCACAAGTGGTATAAAAAGCATAAGAACAAAGTAAAAAACAACAATATTACAAAGTCAAGGAGGAATGAAGCAAGAGCTGAAGCAGTATAATACTGGTAATATAGGTAAGTTTGATTACAGTAAGAAGGCCCTATATTACAGGGACAGATATGGTATAGTGAGAGGAGTTCAGGAGTCGGGCACAGGATTAGGAACCCCAGTAGTAGTTAAGGAGGTGGGTTTTGAGGTTTTTTTTTAAGCTGGCGTACGAGGGGTAGGTGTGCAGTGAAATGCAGCAACTGTACAACACCTCTTTATCTTGCAGAGGTGCTTACTGCAGGAACAGATGCACCTCTTCAACACCTCCTAATCTAGAAAGGGCTCACTTCATTAGTGAAACACAACTGACTATAAATAATAGTGAATAAATCCGTATTTGTAAAGCGCAAACTATTCACCCTTATGGGTCCCAAGGCGCTGGGGGCCTTTGTGGAAATTATGTGAGCTATTGGCCCGAGTCACACGGTGCTAAGCTGAGCTGACACCGGGGATCGAACTGTGAGCCCTGTGCTCCAAAGTCAGTTGCAACGGCCGCTGCACCACACCTCTCTACTATACAACACCTCTTTATCTCAGTGGAGGTGCTCACTGCAGCAACATATGCACAAATATATGAAATGAAAGGCTCCTCTGCACTGAACCCATCAAGCTTGAAGACAGCAAATTATTCATCCTTTTTAGGTTGAGCCTAGTGCAGCGCGCATGCGCTGCATTTGGAAAACGACCTCTTGGAATCGCTCTGGACTTCCGGCCTATGGCTTGCAGTTACGAGCAGCGGCTCGCGAGCGCGCACGCACCACTCACAGGACGCTGCAGCTGCATTCGCGTCCGCTCTTGTTTTGAGTGTCCTGTGACCGGGCTTGGAAGTTCTCTGCTGTGCGACTGTTGACATTATCAAATTAGGAGCTGAACTTTACCAGTGCTGTATTGCGAAAACGCATTACTCAGGCTTCCGGCTTTAACAACCTAAGCGCCACCTCTCTGCTTAGTGTAGTTTACACGCGCACTCCACTCGCGGGACGCTGCAGCTGCATTCACATGCTTGTTTTGAGTGTCTTGTGACAGGGCTTAGAAGTTCTCTGCTGTGCGACTGTTGACATTATCAAATGATGAGCTGAACTTTACCGGTGCTGTATTGCGAAAGCGCATTACTCAGGCTGCCGACTTTAACAACCCCAGTGCCACCCCTCCGCTTAGTGCAGTTTACAGATCAGGAAAAACAGGAGAGCGTAATAGTCTCGTCTCGAGTCAGGGGCTGTGCTTCTGGAACAGTAAGACAGGCTCCAGAGCCAGATAAACCAGTTCACCCCTCCAGCAGCTGGCCCGATGGAAGATGCCAACATCTGACTTGGTCATTCGTTCAGGTGGCCTTAACACTCCCCTCACGTGTACCCTTTATGCCAGGAGGTGTTACCCAAGCCACCATGCGCTGCCCCACAGCCCATGCGGGCTCACGTCTTCCTTCATTATTAGAGTAGCGTTTGGCTGTGCAAACATCTGGGAGGTCTGGTCTCAAACCCACTACCACCAAGTCAGTGTCTACAAACACCTCCTCTCCTCCAAGCGCTCTCTTGTCGGCTTGTGCCTGGAACCATCGAACTGCCCACCCTACCCTACCTTGACAGCATAGACAAAGCTAATAGCTGTACAAAAAAAACTTTAAGTACTTCACAATGTAGTCCTATAATATGCCTATTAGTGTCAAAGTGTCCATGTTAAAGAACAGTACACGTTGTAGCACCCAGGATAATGTGCTGCGTGGCTAAAAACGTATTGGATCTCTAAGGCGAGACCTATTGGCTATGCCAATGCTTGTTATTCTCTGGAGCCAGAGATTATTTTATTTTGGTGCAGTGCAATATACATAGAAATAAGTAAATAATTCAAAATCCCAAAGCAATCCATACAACAGATTAGGCCTGAATGAGAATATAGGATGCACTTCAAACACACACTAGAAAACACAGAAGCCATAGACCCAACGCAGGGAAACACATGGCTTTACCAACTTTGGGAAACACAGGAGGCATTGACGAAATACAGGGCATTAACGAACTTTAGGAAACCTGGCATCCTCAGTCCAACCCAGGGAAATATTAGGTCTCTACGGCACTATTGAGAATCCAGAAGACTCCCACCACCCGGTAGGATATACTAGAGGCCTGAACTCCACCAAAATTAACCAGGTAAACTATGCCGGAAACCTAGGAAATAGAGTAGGACTGACACCAAGAACTACAAGTAAACCCCAAACCATGCCATACAAGATGGTCAAATACAACCAAAGAAACAGTGTGCTCCAAGTCAAGAAAGACCAATGCCACCACATTCGACTTGGAAAATGAAGGATCTACTAAACATCCACAGGAAATACAGTATATTCTGAAACTACGGGAGGCACCCCATGTAATAGGGGAAAGACGGAAAGACCCATCCTAGGAGAGGAGTGGCATGGGAGGTAAAATAACCAGCTGTTAATGGTAGGCATCCATGTCAACCTAAAAGTCTCTGGTTTCAGTTCCGATTGGCCAACGCAGCCTTTCATCCTTCAGCAGATAAGATGTGAACAATCGAGATGGGGATATGAACCCCTGATCAGATGGTTAGTGTGAAGAAAGATTCTCAGGAAATATTTGACACCAAATCATGTATTACAATTCAACTCTAAAACTTCCAATACATGCCTAATGGCAAAAGTATAAAGCATTTTTTTTTTTAGTTATTAAAGTTCTCACTTCTTTTTATTTAACTCCTAAAAGTTGCCTCCTGTTCGTTTTCTGTGCCCATGTTCTTTGACCTCAGATGATCTGACTGACAAAATGTAGCACCCAAAGTGCCATTTTTACCCCATATCTCAGTGGTGGGAGGACCTTCTTTGGGTGACCCTCATGAGACAGCATGGTTGATGGCAATCGTTCAGATTTTACATATATATATATAGTTACTGTTTCTTTGATGTGGGGTCTAACCGAGTATACTCTGTGTAGGTCGCCCTGAGAAAGAGTCTTTCCTTCACCAGGAAGTATGTTACGAAAGTGATAATGAAGGCCTGAGATCCGAGTTTGTGAGATTCCCAGAGTTTAGTACTGTGACTCCTCATCAGTGGTCAGGCCTGGGGACATGGCTTCCCTTACATCCACTAGAAGTCACTGCCATCTTCCGGTGTGTTTTCCAGATGTCTGGTCCCAAAAGAGAGCGTTCCTAATACCCTTTCCTGAAATGGCTGGCCACACATTTTAAAACAAAACTCCTTTCCGCCAAGCTGCCATGGACAGTAGAAATAGTGAGTCTCTCAAAATGCTGCAGAACCTGCCGGACCTCACACATGCTTCCCATGTGATAGGGCTATCTGCTGCCCGTTCTCCTATGGCTGGGACCAAACTGGAGCGATGGCCTGAATAGATGCCCGTCTGGAGTCTGTCTGGGTGGCTCTCGGTCCGCCCAGTGAAAGGAAAGCATTTCCCCACACACAGCTAACCAAGGAAGCTGCAGAGTGTCGACTGGCTCATGAAGCAACAGAGCAGATTTCCCAATTGCTGAACTACATTGAACTATCTAGAGCGGTGACCTTGTCTGGTGGGCATCCTGCCCTCTTTACCTAAGAATCTGCATCCCACTGACACTACTACTTCCACTTTCCACAATAGACTGCCTCTGTCTTCTTGGTATGACCCAGGCACATGAACCCCCTCTGCTATGCTGCAGGGGTGTTTGGGAATACTGGAAGTCCTCTTTCCAACGCTAAACAGCCACCAAGGGAACCAGCAACCAACCTATTCAAAGCTTTCTAGTCTGATAAGCCTGCTTGGAACCACAGTCTCCAAGCACAAGTACCCAGAGCACTAGGTACCACAATAGCATCAGAAAAGCCAGGCCACAATTGAGCCATTCAAGGATGCAAGCCTATTTGTTCCATTATAGCCATGAGTAAAGGCGGAGCCTGGAGCTGCAGTAAACTACTTCTAGGTTCCCTTATGTAATCCACATACTTTCTAGTTGTAAGTAACAACTTTTTTGGCATTAATGGCCACTTGTCAATTTAGCCTAGACTGCCTGTGAGGCATTTTGTGTTTCCTTGTTGAGCAGTTCCTTTACTCCCCGGGTTGGTTTGTGCTTCCTATATCAAGTCTGGAAGATGCTGGTGCTTGTCTTCACCTACATGTCCTCATTTGGTATTGGGGACTGATTTTATGAATGTAGGATCTTTTGAACTCTAACTTCCTTCCTGTATCCAGTTAGTAAACAAAAGCAACCACCAGTCCTCTTGCTGCCCCATCTTGTCACAGCCCCTCTCCACCCCACCTCCAGTGGCCCAAGACACTCTTAAAGGCTATTGTGCTAGCACTGTTGGTAACTTTGCCCACTTACCTGCGCAACATAAGCTTGGGGTTCCTCACCACATATTGTTCAGCCAGGGAGGCCAGAAGACTTGTCATGATCTCTGTGAGGTATTCTAATTTCCCATGTAGAGCCAGAGTCAGAAGCGAGGCCACGTGGCAGCGGTCTCGCTGTGAGAAGGACTGCTGCTCCTCAAGTGTGCCTATGAGCTGAAGAAAGAAGAAACCACCTTGAAAATGAAAATCTGGTTATTGGGAGTTTTTAGCACCCAGGATCAGGACAACTCCTCTCATAGCTCCGCTGTGGCCACTTCTCCCTAGTGAGCAAAATTCTAGACCTTGCCACTGGCTAGAAAGAACTTCTAGTTCGTCCCTTGGTGAGAATATTCTCTTGACAACCAGTGACTCTACCTCTTTGGTGAGAGCAAGCTATTTCCACTGATTCAAACTTCTATGATCGTCTCACCTTGTGAAAGTGAGTTCTCCCTCTTCACCACTTATTGTACTCTCACATTGGTGAGGCAGATTTCCGCTACCTCCCACCACCCCCCTCAGATACTTCTTCATTGCCCCCACCCTTCAGCCCTTGGGAGGTCATGTGTCTCCCCTGGACTACTCATGGTGCTCTCCTTTATTCACCTGGCTTGATGGAGACCGCTTTCTCTCCCAGCCATCTATGGGCCTAACCCCATGCTAACTACCTTAGCTTCACACTTGTGAGCTCCTTCTACCCGTATTCCTTTCACCTTGTTGAAAAAGAGCTTACCTCCGCCTCCTGGCAATCACGTGGATGATTTTGATTGCTTCCAACTTGCAACTCACATTAAAGAGTGCCTTTGCTCTCCTGTCTCTTAGTGACAAGTCCACTCACCTTGGTGAGAAAGAGTTTGTTGTTAAGCAGGTTGGAGAGTTGATTCAGTCCCTGCTCCATCGTTGACCTTCGTGATTCTGGTACATCTAGGTTTCTCCTCAGTGGAGACCCGGTGTGTCCCGGAAAGAAGATCCGTTCAATATATGTCTTGTAGTCCAAGAATGGTATCCCTGTGCCCTCCAGGTCACTCGTGAGGTCCATCATCTCCGTCATTAGATCTGACACGGGGACAAAGGCATACACACAATGGTGGGAAAACATCTAGCAGAATAAAACCAGTTATAGAAAAAAAGAAAACTGGGGTGGAAAATACTAGGAACAAGCTTACTACACCCCAACCACTCTTTCATCCTAATTTTCCTCACCAGTGAACTCCTTCCGGCACTGGTCTCCCACGCTGATCTCCAGGTTCTCCAGCTGGACCAGAACCTTTTTGTAGTCCCGCATGGCCTGCTTACTCTTCCTCCTGGAACAGCAAACCAATCACATAGAATCAGACACTAGAGGAACAAGACTTTCACCAGAGCCACCAAGATCTGAAGCACTGCCCAAAGCCAACGAGAATATCACATTTGACTGCTCTAAGTAATACCAAAGAAACACAGAACTGAGGAGAAAGTCCACATTCACAAATTCCAGTAGAAACCAGATGGTCAGAGCCAAGAGGAAACCAAACATGCAAATCCTGTAGGAGGGGCCACAGGCAGAAGCAACAACCAGTACCACAAGTCGCAGCCAAAACCAAAGAGGAGTCCCATAGTAACAACTCCTGCAGAAATCAAGATGGTCTGAACTAAGAGGTAAGATTTGCTTAGCAGGAATTATAAGGGGAAACAATGACGAATCCCAAAGCTGGACACCCCAGGGGAAGCTGCAGAATCCACAACCAAAGCTGAACTCCACAATCACACACCCCAGAAATAACCACTTGAAGCTACTTTCAGGAAAAGGCATGCTATTCAAATACTCAAGCAGAAGCCCCTATGTTCAGAAGTAAGAATTAACCCCTCAATTACAAATCCAGCAAGTACCATGGCATGTCACATTCACAAATCCCAGAGGAATCCACATGCATCAAAATACATAGATGCATGTCAGAATCAGTAACCTTCAGCAAGAGCAAAATGAAGCAACTGTGAAGCACATTCTCACAACAGAACAGAAATCAATGATGTCAAAACTATTGGGTAAGCCCGCATTAGAATCCTCTCAGGCAGGAACCACAGCCCCATCCAAGGAGAAACTCCACATTAATGACTAGAAGTACGAGTCAGCCCAAAGATAATTCTTATGTTTGCAGACTCTGGTGGAATCTGCAGCCATCCGTATCCGAAGATAGTCTCCAAATTCAAAGAACTGTAGCAAAGAACCTCAAGAGGCTGCAATCAAGGACCGCAGGCAGGAATTACAAGTGGTACAGACCAATGGGAATGTATTATTCACAAACCCCAGAAAGGAGTCAGAAGAACCAAGAAGGAACCCCACTGTAAACTGCAGATCAAACCGTAGTGCAACCCCACATGTTCCACCCTCCTCAAGAACCACAGAGAGAAACCAGAAATACCCTCAGATAGAGCTCTCGCAGCCTTAGCCAGGTTTACAATGCGGCTCCATTATAGTAGTAGACAGGCCGTGTTAAATCCCAAGAATTGTGATTTTTAACATACCCCTCGAAGACAGAAAGAAAGGATACACATTATATTAAGCAATAACCCCAGAAACTATGTACTAACCCAGGTGGCAGAGCGGAAAACTAAACATCTACTAGAATTCAGCACCATCATCTGAAGGAACAACACTTACAACTGCATCATCAGGAACCTCAAGCAGTGGATTTAGCACCACAATCTGAAGAGCTCAAACACCCACGGATCCACTATATCCACATCCTGATCCCATGGAGACCTCCATAGGAGTGTGGTGGAGACTACGGACGCACTCCTTTACCTGTACATAAAGATGATGATGATGACGACACACACCACCACTGCAGCTCCCACAACAAGCCCAATCTGTGCCTCTGCTGGAAAGCTAGACTGTCCTTCCGTTTCATATTTCACAGAGCCAAGCTTAAAGTTCAGGTTTCCCATCCTCACCTGGAGAGAAAAAAACACCTCATTACCAGCGGCTGCGCAACTGCACGGCATAGCAAAGCATTAGTAAACAGACTCAAAATCTCATTGATGCAGAGGTCACAGAACCTCATTCATGGGTGTGTTGCATCGCAGCAAATACATCACCCAAGGCCATAGAGCACCATAAACAATGCATGACGCAGCAAACACGCCACTAAAGAGTATCAGAATACAATTCTGCCAAATTGATGAACAAGTGATAAGCGGATTGCTGACCAGTCTCCTGTTTGGAGAGTATCCAGCTCTGCACTCAGCTTCCTTCCAGGGCTCTGCATTCTGCAGTAGGAAGGAGGCCAGCAAATTAAAAGATCACTCTCACCCCACTGTTACTTCATATTACTCTCTGCATGCTTTAATACTTTGAGTTAGAGGGAAAGAGAGGACTACGAAGCTGAACATTGGAATTCCATCAGTTGGAAGCTGTGATGCCTGCTGCTCATATTTGTATGCCTTCCCAGTGTGTTTTGAAGTGGCGGCAGCCACAAACAAACATTGATGGGGCGGGGGTGGGGGCGCCGGAAGGGTAGCAGGGGGGATTTATTAATAATAATTTGAAAACAAGACTTACCTGAAGTTGCCGGCTGCCTCCCATTTCGTGCCTAGGTCTTCCTGATCCCAGCAGCCCCTGGGACAGCATCACAGACTCCCTGTGCAATCCCGCCCTGCTCATTTTATGAGAGCAGTGCGTGGATTGGCGTGAGCGGGCTGGTTCGATGCTCCGCTCAGGACAGAGAGGCTGTGCTGTTTCACTAACTCGGCTGTGCAATGCAGCCAGGTTGTAGAAACCTAAGTGCGCCTGTCAGTTTTGCTGGCCTAAGACGACCTGCCAACACACATGTGCACTTATAAGTGCACCAGCTATTCCTCCCATGGTCTCGCCCTGCCCTACAGTGCTGGCTAGGAGCCAGCAGCTGAAAAATAAAACAATTATAGTAAATCTCTTTATTATTTTTCAGGTGCTGGCCCTGAGCCAGTGGGGTGATGCTCCTCTGCCATTGCAGAGGAGCTGCCGATGATGTTTTCAGAGATATTAGAGTCAGAAATATAAGGGAACTCAAAACAGTGCCTAGTTTTAGACGGTAGTTACCAGCGGGAGCCATCAACACTCATTTTTGGGGACTGGAACTTATTTTTCCTTATTAGACATTTACCAAGAGGAAGAGAATGAAAAACGCACAAAGCGGAAAGACGGAGGAAAAATAGAGAGAAAAAATGCCAGAAAGGAAGAAAGCAGGAACCTGCAAGAGTGAACTAAAGGTGCAGGGAGTGTCTGGTATTGGAGTAAAGAAGCACGAGGTGGATTTAAAATCAAGAAATTTTGATGTGTCGACATTTAATTGCACCGGACATGTGCTTTTGAGTCGAGTTTTGGGAAACAGAACTCATTCTTTAACAAATTAAGCACAGCTCATAAGGGAGGAATTTTCAGTGGCTATCAAAACCTCTTTTTTCAAGTGCATATGGATATTTTCCTAAAACATGGGTCCCCCAGTCTTTGGTGTGAATTGAGCATCATTTGCTTGCCAGTAGAAAGGATCGTTTTTAAAGACATTTATTTGATCAGTTACTCTGGAAAAATCTGAAAACGATATCAATTTTTTTTTAAAAACACGTGACAAAAGGCAGCGTGGGGTCTCACCTAAAAGATTTCTAGGGATATGGCCATAAATTATGCTTTTAAAATTAAATGTTGTCAGTAACATTTTTAAAACATTAGGATTTAAATATTATGTTACAAAATGGTTTGGGAGTCTAATAAATTTTCGGAAAATGTACTTCTTAAAGGTACGTTTTTTAAAGCACATTGGTCAAAACTTGGTAGTGTGTAAAGAACCGCAGGTTCCAAATTTAACGGTTTAGTTATCAGATTACGAGGCGCCACATTGGCAAGCGTTGGCACCATAAACCAATGTCGCTGCAGTTTTATTTAGAGTTTATTTATTTATTTAGAGTTTTGTAGAGCGCGTAGTCACCACGAGGGTATCCCAGCGCTAGAACCTTGTTACTCAGGAGGGGGAAGCGGATAGGTAAGAGACCGGATTAGGGGAAGAGGAGAGTTTTGAGGGTTTTTCTGAACCGCAGTAGATCAGGCTCTGTTCTGAGGCTCAGAGGGAGTGCGTTCCACTTGAGTCCGGTGTTTACCGAGAAGCGGCGGCCCCCTATCCGGGCCTTTTTCACCATGGGGATCGTGATAAGGTTTCCGTGCTCTGAGCGGAGCGCTCTCGTGGGTCTGTAGGGGGTGATCCAATTGTTTAGTATGGGGGGGCCGGTGTTATGGAGAGCCTTGTGGGCCAGGCAGAGGGCCTTGAAAGTGACCCTTTCTTTGATCGGGAGCCAGTGTAGCTTCCTAAGAGCGGGTTTGGCCGATGATCTGGCCGGGGTGCTAGTTAGGAGTCTGGCGGCGGCGTTCTGAGCCTTTTGCAGAGTTTGGAAGGTGGATTCCGGGGCGCCCAGGTAGATGGCGTTGCTATAATCCAACCTGGATAGGATTAAGCCCCGGATCAGCATAAGGCGCGACTGGAAGGGTAGGAGAGGGATTACTTTCCTGCAGGATTTAAGTAACCCGTAGCAGGTTCCGGCCGTCTTTCTGGCCTGGGTCCGGAAGGTAAGGTCGGTCTCCAGCCACACGCCAAGGCTCTTGACCTCCTTTTTGGGAGTGGGAGGTTCGCCCATGCAGGCGGGCCAGAAGTTGGAAGGGATGTTAGTGGTTTTTTGTCCGAGGACCAGGATCTCTGTCTTGGAGCCATTAAGCTTCAAGGCGGAGTCGCTCATCCACTGGTATACGCTGGTAAGGCAGTCGTGGAGGTTGGAGGGCTCGAGTTTGGGGTGGGAGAGAGTGACCACCAGTTGCGTGTCGTCGGCGTAGCTGACGATGGTGACTCCGAAGGGTGAGACAAGTTCCTCCAGTGGGGCCATATAAACGTTGAATAACGTAGGGCTCAGGGAAGAGCCCTGTGGCACACCGCACTGGAGGGGGATGGAAGAGGAGCGGCTTTCGCCTTCCCATACTTGATAGGAGCGTCGGGAGAGAAAGGACGAGAGCCACTTCAGGGCTTTGCCCTTAACTCCCACAGTCCCGAGGCGGTGGATTAGAACCTGGTGGCTGACCGTATCAAAGGCCGCACTTAGGTCTAGGAGGACCACTGCCACTGATCCTCCTGAGTCGATGATTTCCCTGGTTCTTTCCACTGCCACAAGGAGTGCAGTGTCTGTGCCTTGGCCAGGTCTGAAGCCAGTCTGCGAGTCGTTGAGAAGATGGTTTGACTCGAGATATTGCGACAACTTTTTGTTACCTAATTTTTCGGCGACTTTGCCTATCCAGGGGAGAAGTGAAATGGGTCTGTAGTTGGAGAGGTCAGTGGGGTCAAGCGACGGTTTCTTGAGAAGCGCTTTGACTACGGCTTCCTTCCAGGTGGAAGGGACCACTCCTTGTTCCAGTGAGATATTGATCAGGGCAGTCAGTTGAGGGACTATGGTCTGCATGATAATTTTTGCGAAACGTATGGGGACCGGGTCGCTAGGGGCTCCGCTCTTGGTTGAGGCAAATGTGGTTCTTACTTCTTCTTCCGAAACCGGGCCGAGCGACTCTAGAAAGGGTTTGTCTATGGAAGGCGTCTGTTCCTTGGCTCTTTCTGAGATGTTGGAGTTGGCAGGTGGGAGGGAGGAGAGTATTTTTTTTATCTTTTCATCAAAGAAGGTGGCCAACATGGCACATTTTTCCTCGGCTTCTTTGGGGTCCAAGGGTTTCTGGGGGGGGGGCAGGGACACGGAGGAGTTCTTTAAAAATGGAGAAGGTCTCCTTGGATGAGCAGGCAGAGTTTTTTATCTTTTCCTCGAAATAAGTCCTTTTAGCGTCATGAAGGGCTTGTTTGTAAGCTTTCATGGAGCAGAGGTAGACGCTTTTCTCTTCAGCTGTTTTGTATTTTCTCCATAGGCGTTCTGTCTTTTTGCAATGCTTTTTGAGAGAGGCAAGGGCGGGGGTGTACCAGGGGGAGGGACTAATTCTTTTCATGTGTTTTAGCGAGCTAGTCAGTGGAATGGAGCTGTCTAGAGGTTGGACTAGCCAATCCATGAATTCTCTGTCCGCGGTATTAGGGTCCGTGGACAAAGGGGGGATGGTATTGCGTAGTTTGGCTTCCCATTCCTCTGGAACTAATTTATGCCATTGTCTGGTTTGTACCCTGGATTTATACGAAGGCCCTGGAGATGTATCGAGTAGCCAGTGCATGGGAATCAGCATGTGGTCTGTCCAGGGCAGGGGGGTGGGGTCCTGGGCGTACAGGTTCGCAATGTTAGAGAAAATGGGGTCTAGGAGTTGGCCCTTCTCGTGGGTGGCTTTAGGATTTTGCAGGAGAAGGTCAGCTGTGGTGAGATCAGCAAGCAGGTTTGCTGCGGTGTTATTCGTGGGGTCCAGGAAATGAATATTAAAGTCCCCTAAGAGGAGGAAATTAGAGACCGAGATGGACTTGAGTAAGATATGGTCAATCAGAGTGCTGGTAAATTCCCCTAGGGATCCTGGGGGTCGGTACACAAGTATTCCGGAAAGGGAGGTGGAAGGAGAGATCTGGATTGTGAAGTAGCAGTTCTCACAGTCTTTAACAGATCCGGTCTCGATTCTGCATTTGAGGTGATCTTTGAAGAGTATGGCTAGGCCTCCGCCTCTACCGATTGGCCTATTTAGGCAGCATATTTGGTAGCCGGGGGGAGTTGCGTTGGCCACATCGAAGTCGTTGTGCGGGGTTAGCCAAGTTTCTGTCAAAAATAGCAGATCTAGCCGCGAGTCCTGGACAAGGATGTTGATTTCATGGGCTTGCTTTACCAGGGATCTGCAGTTCAGAAGACCGATCCGGAGACCTGGGTGGCATTCCGTTTCCTCGAGGTTATTACAGAGGGTGCATCCTACATAGGGTGTGTCCTCCTTGTGGATATATTTGCACTGGGGGTGTTTTCCATGGTTCCAGGCAAGCAGTGAGTCTCTGGGGTATGAGATGCCATTTTGCCGATTGGGCATAGTGGCTAGGCCTAAGGCCGTCTTGGCCCGGACGGGCCCAGACGGGCTTGCCTTTGGCGCGCCTTCGGCGCGCTGACGGCGCGCCCGCTGCGCCCGTCCGCTGCGCGTCCGGTAGTTGCACATCTTAAATGTGCAGAAAAAGGGGCGGGTGGGCGTGGCCTAAGTGGGCGTGGCCTCTCTCCCTCGCCGAGAATGGCGGCAGGGAAGTTTGTTTGATGCCTTAACGTTGCAGCGAGGGGGTCGCTGTTTTAGTGACTGAGAGCCCGCTTCAGGAGGAAAACAGGTGAGTGAGGTTCAGTTAAAAATACAAGTATTTCGGCGAAATTAGTGACACAAATGCAAATTTTAAAAATGAAGGTTTCTCTCCCGGCTTCCGCCTCAGGAGCTGTTAGGATTCTAAGCAAGTTGCGCTGAAGGCAGCGTTTAAGTACTGAGGGCGGCGGGTGGGCGTGGCCTAAGTGGGCGTGGCCTCTCTCCCTCGCCGAGAATGGCGGCAGGGAAGTTTGTTTGATGCCTTAACGTTGCAGCGAGGGGGTCGCTGTTTTAGTGACTGAGAGCCCGCTTCAGGAGGAAAACGGGTGAGTGAGGTTCAGTTAAAAATACAAGTATTTCGGCGAAATTAGTGACACAGATGCAAATTTTTCAAGGTGTGGAGTTTTATAATGCACGAATTAGAATACTTATCACATTTGCATTATGGTCCCAATATACAGACCTCCCAAGCTTGACCCAGATAGCACTTTAAACTTTTCTGAATGCCCATCGCAACATGTTGAAAGCTTCCATAATTCCCCAACTAGCAGGCTTTGCAGTTTTCACACTGCCATTTTTCCATAATTCACATGGGAACACAGTTTGCAAGCTTGTTTAGGGCCAATATGCAACTGCACAGAGGTGTGGAATTCCTGTCGCCCGACACCCAGGAGATTTTGCTTGAGGTCAAAGGCAACAAGGTTTGACGTTTATTTTGTCCACTGGACAAGAAGGCCTAACGCACGGCAGCACAAACCCTTTGGCTGCCAGTTTACTGTACCAGCGTATGAATTGGTGCAGGAGGATTGTCTGTCACCAAGTCAAGATGCATTTCCACTTGATGAGCGGTCAGCTCCGCTTGCATTACTTACAGTGGTTCCAGTATAAACATGTGTACACATATTTGCAAAATGAAATACATTTAAGCTTTGTAAAATCTTCCAGATTCCTCCACGATTATATGCAAGACCAAGCAGAAGCATGAAAGCAAGACTGGCGATTGCTTTAACCCGTTGGCTGCGAGGCTGTTTCCCCCGCTGTGCTGGGGGGCGGGGGGCGCCTTACAGCGCCCCCGTGCTCATGACTAGGTCAGCTAGTCATGAGCCACGGTGCTCGTGTGCTCATGACGAGCTGAGCTCGTCATGACCACACTAGTTTGTGTGGAACGCTCACACAGCAGGGGATTTAGCCCAGCGTGCGAGCGTTCCAACGGTCATGACTAGCTCAGCTCGTCATGAGCACACGAGCACCGTGGCTCATGACAAGCTGACCTCGTCATGAGCATAGGAGGGGTTAAAAATAAAAAGTACACAAAAAAATGCAACTTGAAAAAAGGTTTTGCTAAACTATTGTGCAAATCTAAATACCATTTAGTAAATAGTGTTTAATGCAGGCCAATTAAAAAAAAAAAAAGTCACCAAAGAGCACCTACAGGTATATGTCCTTACATTAGTGCAAATTTACAACTTTCAGTAATTCACAAGAGTTTACAAAATTAGCCCTGGAAACTGTGCTCTAGGCAAACATTTGTGGTTTCCATTTTCGCATCAGCAAATAAACACACATGTATTTGTACTCATGTGAAAATCTGGTGGGCAATTAAAAATTTGCTTTCCCGAAACCCCCTTTTTCCCACCTTGAAAATGGTTTTACTCCTGCCTTTGCCAGGAGTAAACTTCCACCTTTTTCCCATGTGGAAAGAGATTGGAGAGTAGTTGGTGAATATCCTTAAGCACGTACGCTTGTGGGACTGCACAGACTCAGAGGACAGTCCAATCCTGAAACTACCACTTCCCGCCTACTTCTAGCCCTTGACTGGCCTGGATTAGAAGTTGCACGGTACAAACTGGTTTGGAAAATCCCTACCCATAGAAAGTGGTACAGTGCAGGAACAACCTGCAAATGCCGTGCAATTGCGAGTTTATCTCCATAGAATGGGAAATAGATCTCGGTGGAGGGGTAACTGACGGATATCCCACCCACCGAAATATAAATCCCATTATATTCTATTGGATTTATATTTCGGCAGAAGGGATGCCCGTCACTGTAATGACTGAATACCCATCTGTCGAGATCTAAATCAGGTCCTAGGTCTCGCCCCTCAGACATCGTGCAGAAGAGCGTGCTACTGTGCAGACCAAGGTTCGTAAATCATGGGTGCCAGGGACCTGGTGTTACTCTGCTAATGTTATAAACAAAATGGCAGAAACTGACATTACATTTCTATTTCAAGTTAAATGATTACTAGTAAAGAGAAGTTACTTGGGAGATGGAATTTTGGGGGATATGCTACAAGAGAAATTGCTTCTCCTTCCTTCCTGAACTCTTACCACAAACTCTGGCAGCTGAGCACCCTCGTCCGCCGGCTGCGGGGCTTCTAGCGGCGGCTCACAGTACAGGTGGTTCTTGGTCAGCGTCTTCACTGTGCACACACCAATCCCAATCAAGGCAACCACTTCCTCTTTGCTGATGCCCAGGTCAAGACCGGAACCCTGCCAGAGGAAAAAGAAGGGAAGGAGACCAGTGATCGCATCCTACCATGCCAATACTTTCCAACACAACCCTAGAGCTGACCCTTACACTACCAGAGGAATAGGCTGTGGTGGAAACAGGCAGATAAGTAGCATCCTCCACACACTCACTCTCAAGCAACACAACTAGTTCCTGCTGATTCCCCTGCCAAAAGAAACTCCAAAGAGGCTCTGCAATGGTATTCCACCATGTTTATCATTCTTTCCAGCCTTCGCTCAAAGTACAGCTCTTATGCACCAAAGGAAACATAGGCGTTACAGTAGACCAACAAAAGTATTACATGGAAGCCTTGACTAGTCCCTGTCCTGTTAGGAAAACAAGTAAGAACATATTACATTAAGTATATGGCTTAGCAGCCAACTCTTCTAGGCTCACTACTTTAAACAAAGAAAGAACTCCCAAAGAAATATTCCTTCCAGAAGGATTTCACTTCCACAAACTGTTGCGATGACGTGTTGTCCCTTTTGTTGCATTTTTTCCGCTTCTCACTGAAGCTTTCTAAACTAGATCCATGTCCTTCGGCTGAATCTAAACATGTGCCAGCAGTTTTGGTCAATCTCAGGACTGAAAGGACATGTTTAGTAATTGACAGGAGTACTCAAGGGCATCTTGGTGAAGATATACGTTGTGCCACTGCAAGGACCTGCTCGCCAGTAAGGACGTACGGTAAACTACGCTACTCTAATCAAAAACCAGGCAGTTGAGATTTTTCTCCCAAGAATGGCTTCTACCCACGTGCCCTGATGAAGGCTGTCTTGAAGCAAACATTAACACGGAGCCAACACATCACATTGATGATCATTTGTCTTTGGATGCAGTCTGATCAGGGTGCATGTTAACCTATGACAATAGAGAAAATACTGTGAAAAAATAGAGCAAACTCTTGCATTGCATCAAGGGGTCCTGTTGTAACATTTTGGGCAGTATGCTGCTTTATGTTTTCTAACTTACTCTTTTTTTACTGTTCCCTACGTAAGTGATGTTCTTCTCTGTCTTACAACTTTTTTGTGATTGAATCTATTGAGTTGCCTGGACTTGTAAAATAACTACATATGGAGCGTACTTTAGTCTTGACGGGATCTAGGAGGCAACACCATGTGTGGGCAATCTGGTATTAAGTACGCTCACACTTAAATACATACTTACTGATCCCCAAAAATTAATATTCAAACATTATTACTTGCATATCTCCTTGGGAATATTTTGTTTGGTTGAAAGAGGGTGGACTCAGTGAAAGGATCCTGCTGTGCTTTGATAAAGAGGCAAACAGACTAAATTCTGCTGCAGATAGGACATCTTGCTGAATGTGCAAGCCCAATTTGTCGTGGCAGTATGGCATGTTTATGCTCAATTACCTAGCAGGAATGTGTCAGATTTGTTAAACGCTATGACGAGACCAGCTGCATTCTGCCACAACTAAACCTTTTAGTATGAGAAAAGTGAATGCGACTTTTGGTCCAAGCGCTACCCCAACAGCTTATCTCCTTGTATGAGAAAATGGAGCAGGAATAATTTCCTCCTCTGCTGACTAAACTTCTAGCCATACTTGACAAAAACATTGTCACTTCACATCTCCTCAGCCACTGCCTGGGCCTTTTGCCCAGTCATCTACCAGTGGTTGATGCTAAACAAGCAAAGAAATGTGCAGTCCTGTAATTCTGTACTCTGCGCACTGATAGAAAGTTTCACATCTTCCCTCCATCCCCGGATTTCTGCATCAATGCATGAAACTTCTCAGACAGAGAAAACCCTAGCCTCCTGTACCTCAATATCCAACACGTTGCCTGGCTTCAGGCTGTATGGTTTAGTGGGGTCCTCCTTGTTCAAGGGGCGCAGATCGGGGTTGCTCTTGTAGCTAAATGGCTCTCCGGTGATGCTGCTGAAGGTCTGATGCACGTTGTCCAGGATGAAGATAACGTCTAGAGGTAGCAACCCATCCGGGATCTCGGGGGAAGGACAGACAAGAAGCGTCGAGGTGTTGGTCTGGCAGGCTACCTGTGCCTGAGAGGGAGAAGGAAACATTCAGTGCTACACTGGCTACATCCACCCACTCCTCCACTGTCAGTCAGTGACAATCAAAACAAGTGGCAAACCTTCCAGCTATGAGAAAAGGAGAAACACTCAAAAGCATAAACACCCGAGTCCATCTACTCCCATTTTGAGAAAAGAGAAACAGCCAGTGACACACAAACTCCTCCCTTTGGAGAAAAAAAAAAGAAGGTCAGAGGTTTACATATGAGTGCTTATCCCCGCCCTGTACCTGAAATGGGAAAACCATTCAGCGGCACGCATTCACCCCCTCTCACTGTGAAAAATGAGAAATCTGCTGAGATAAAGTGCCCATCCCCTTCCACTGGGGGACAGCGAGAAACCCTCAGGGGGACAAATGCCAGTGCTGAACCCACCATGACAGATTGCTTAATATTGCTTTCAAATTGTGGGAGTAGCATGAAGAGCGGTCACGGATATTGAGGGTCAGTTTGAAGGTAAATTCTTTCATTGTTAACGCCCTCTTTAATCGACCGACTAAAGTGGATGTGCCTTGCAGAAGAGCTAGGGCTCAGCCCCTTGTGCTGGACGCGGGCTTGTGTGATTAAGAAATGAAAGAGATCAAACATGTGCCCTTTGTGACTTGCAAAAGTTCCACTTGGTTTCCTTTGCTCGACTACAGCATTGCCAATTAAAGCTGCTAATTAAAGACAGTGACATTTAATGAAAATGGAAACCTATTCTATACTTAGCTGCAAACAGTGTTTTACAAGAAATGTTGCCCAGAGAACAAGGTACACACGAGCCAGTGTGAAATAAAGAGAACTACCAGTAAGATGCAAGCGTGAAGAAAGTGAACTGAGGTGAACAGTAGTTTGAGGGACAACAAGGAATATCCATGGACTTCTGCATCCCTTCCATGGCTGTGAGAGATGGGCATTGCAATAGACCAGTCGGTGGACTTTTGGGATTAGGCTGAGGATTGTCTGAACATGAAAGCAACGCAGAACTCTGAATAAGGGATGTGATGCATCAGACTTTGCTTCAAGGAAACTTCAGAACAAATAAAAGGCAGAAGGGTGGGCTCACCTGCACCAAGGGAGCTGGCAGACCTCGACGTCTCCTTTTACGCTGAGCTGCATTCTCCTCAGCCAGGACTGTGATAAAAGGCGACTCCACCACGTCCAAGTTGATCCCCTCAACCCGAATGTGTCGTCCACCTCTGTACAGAAAGTGAGGGAGACAATGAGAGAGAAGCACCATGGGTTGATTAACAGTCTTGCCAGAATAAAATCTTAGTGTGCATAAGAAACTCTAGCATGCAAGACCCAGTCGCTGCAGGCAACAACCAAACATGATCAATCCTCTATCTGCATGACCCATTTCAATCTGCTCAAACCATACTGGAAGGTTTCCAAATCCCTGCTGGGAAGACCCCCAACTCTTCACCAAAAAGCCCCCAACTGTTTGCTAAAAGAATCTGAACCTCCTGCTGGAAAAACACAAAAACCTTTGTCAGAAAGACACCGGAATAAACCCTAACTTCCTGCCAGAAGGATGCCCAACCACCTGCCAGAAGGATGCCCAACCTCCTGCGTTTAAAAGACTATTCTCCTACCAGATAAACCTAAGTTACCTGCCTTAAAGACCCATTTGTGACCTAAAATACAAGTCCAAGAAGAAGCAGACAATTCGGATTTGACTGTCCGACTTATTGTACCCAATAGGTACCATAAAAGAAAGGGTTAAAGAAACTGATGCGGAAACATATACCTGGAATGGGAGAAATAGAAAATGACTGAGGTATGAACTGATTAATTTGAAAAGAAAGTAAGATACAATGTGATATGAGAGAAAATAAGATGAGGGAAAAGGATATTCCGGATTTGACCCTGCCCTCATAAGCATCCTACCCATGGAAGCTGGTAGAAGGGGCAGCAGAGGTGATGCTGGGATCTTCGGTGTACTGGTACAAGACTCCATCCAGCCTTCTCTCAGCCTTTCCATAGAAGACACTCACTGGAAACTCCCCCACTTGCAGACTCTGGTTGGTGCGGCACACAATATGCTCCCCCTGAATGTCTGCCGCTCTGTAAATCAAAGTTAGAGCAACGCATGACAAAATGGATTATTCAAATGCTATGCATACTATTTACTAAAGAGGGACCAAACAGTTGTCCATGTATGGTCAATTCTGAAGAGTTGTGGAAGAAGTTGTGCTCAGACTCTCCAGAAGGGGGTCTGGGCTCCGTGCAGTGGTCTAGGTAGGTGGACCTCTCCAACTAGATGTGTGTTTCTGAGCACATGCACTGCTGCATATGTCATCTGTGAACTAACATATACCAGTGGCTGTAGGGGGGGTGTATTTTAACCCTCTTGCATGGGGTACCGTGCCTTGGTTCAGGAATGCTTATGCATGCTCCCGCCTACTCCCAGAGGTCTGAAAAGGCCATCATATGAAACATTTCATGTCACCTATACTCACATGACACAGGGCATATCTCCCACGAAGGCTGTGATGTCACTTCCTGTTGAAAGATCAGCCCCAGAGATGGTGAGGAGAGTTCCACCGGCCATAGGGCCACGCTGTGGGTATATGTCCTGCAGTACTGGATCCTGAAGTACAAAGAGAGGTGGCAGAGAATGCAGAAAGCAAGTCAAAGCGTGTAAAGCAGAACATGCAGCCTTTAAGAGTGGCTAAAATCTACGAGGCCCAACCTGTACACCTCCCTTCCTTACACTACCACCTGCTCTGGTCACTTGCTTTACATTCCCTTTCCCAACACATGAGCCAGCACAGGTCAGCCAACAGTGGCATTAAGAAGGTAAAGGTATTGACGGAGGCCGAGAAGCACTACTTGTGTTATCCCAGAATGAGATGGGCTTTGGAAAACTACTGATACTGATCACTTGTGCCATCTTTAGGTGGGCAAAGGCAGGAAGCAGTTGTGGAATGAATAGTCACAAATCCTCTGATACCAAACACTGGGGCGATCCTGCCACCCAACCTAAAACCTGCACGGCAATGAGGTATCCCGGCCATGACCCTATACCAATAGGTCTAGGGCTGCCCTGGTGTTATTGAAGAGAGCAAGCTTTAAGGGCCAGAGACATCGGAGCATGGCAACCCACCCACTTATGGCTGTGAAAATGTCAGTTTGTAGTTTGAGATGACCTGCAGGGAATGCATGATCCAGCCCACCAATAGCGGCCATATCTGAGGTAAAGGCCCCAGTCACCAGACTGCATGTGCAGTATGAGAACTGACTGGCATACCTGCAGATTTTCAGAAGTCTTTCTTCCCTGACCAAGCTAATGTTAGCAGACTGCAAAAACAATATGTAATCTTCCTTAGTTACTTACCTGGTGTTGTATTCCCTAAAGTGTCCCGGGTGCTCAGCAGGAGTACGTGCCTGCTATCTGTAGCCCGGAGGCACTTTGTTAGACAGAGGAAATGCCACCTCTGCCCAGGACCCTTTTGACACCGTGGTGGGCAGGGAAATTAGCTAGTCAGGAGGTGTGTCCACCCGCAGGCTTGTACCACCCCTAAGGTGGGCTACCTGAAGTGCACACGACCAGGAAAATTGCACCATCTTGAATTTTGGTGGAATTAGGTCCATTGGGTCTGGGTTATGCCCACTTACCACAGGAAATGGTCATCCAGAGGGTGCAGTCACCCTAAAGGTAGGTAGCCCACTGGCTTCTACCTGGCCCTCCCTGTAACACCCCTAAATACAGTATTTAGGTGGCACCCCTGATGCCAGGTTCGACGGACACAATGAAGGGGTGGACAAAGAAGAGTGCTGACCCGAGAACCAAGTACTGACTTGGTGCCAACCCTGCCAGCTGCCCCGGACCCTCGTGAAGAACTGGACTTGTGCTGTCTCTTTGCAAGCTCCAAGAAACCCAGAGGCATGTTAGTGCTTTGCAAATGGCCAAAGAACTCCCTTGGAGTAGAGGAGCTACTCCCCTGCAACGGCAGGCAGCAAAAAAGAAAGTTCTAGTTCCCCATCCTGCCGCTTACCGGGACTGCTGACATTACAGCCACCCAGAAAGGGGTAGCCGTGCTCCAACAGGTCGGATCCATTCTCCCTCCAAGTGTGGGTATACCAGGACCGACTGGAGCCACACAGCACCAATACCTGGAGTACTGGATCCCTTGCAGCAACCAAGACTTGTTGTATCCAGCCCGGACACCAACACAGAGTGAAGACCGACCTGCACATCCAGGGACTTCAGAGACCGTGAGATCCACACCAAGAGTGTTGCAACTGGCCTGTTTGCCCCTTTTATTCAGAACCAAAACAAAGAATGAGCCTCCAACCTCTGCCATGGTACACCCCAAAGAACCTCTGCATCCGAACCGACCAGCCTGAGTCTAAGGGAGTTGATGGTGCCAACGGATTTCTGAGAGCCTTAAGAGCTGAGCCTACACTTGGGTTTGGTTGGATCAGACTCCCAGTCGCCACATGCAGCATCTTTCTTCTGGGACTTATTTCTACGAGTGTCTTCAACAGCGTGACACTACAACCCCCGCCCCCCCCCCCCCCCCGAAAAGCCCCACTACAAACGAGCCCCCCGGCCCTTGTTTGAGTGAACAGACAATGTCCCTGGCTGGACAAGACCCTCAAGACCTGAGCCCCCCTTTGCGTTCACCCGGGATGGCCCCACAGTCCCAGCTTGCAACCTCTTTGTGACCAGACTGATCCCCAGACTTAAGTGAAATTGAACAAAGTGTGAACTTCTAAAAACATGTCAGAATTTCTATCTCAAAAAGTACTTACCCGATTCCGAAGGTCTTGGTATCTAAATTCATATAAAATCTGTGTTTTTATCAATTAGGGTTGTATTTCTTTATTGAGTGTGTGTCTCACTTACTGCCTTTGTGTGTGCCATAAATGCTTAGCACTGCCCTCTGATTAGCCTACCTTCTTGCCCATGCTATTACAAAAGAGAGCATTTGGGTTATCATTTTGACTCGGTCACCCAACGAGGGCTGCCAGGAGGACTCTTTTCACAGAGCACCTTCTTTTGGTTCACTATCTCAAGGGCCAGCTTCCTCCAACTTCCAGGAATTTCAGGCAATGAAAAGGTAAATTTTTAAATGTTCTTTTTCCTTAATAGCACATTACAAATCGGACTCAATTATTGAATTGGATTTTTAGTAACTATTAAAAACGGTTAAATAATTTATCAAGCTAGTCCCATTCGTGAGATACAGATTAGTATTTTCTGGTTTTCTATGTAGGACAAGTAGGCTCCCCACAGTGAAATATAGCATGTAAGGATGCATTAACATGACATTTCTATGTGTACTACTCTTCAGTGTCATACACCATGCCTTGTGGGGGACAAGGCATTTATGGGTTGACTTATTTATATGTAAAAGGGAGGTCTTGACCTGTCAAAATGGTTTCTTTTGACAAGTCAAACTGCAGTGTTCAAACTGCCAGTCACTCTACAGTGGAAGGTGTAGGGAAATGCCTCTTTTTAGATGGTCATTGCCAAGTTTTTGGACTGATGATGGTTCGACTGAGTACACCAGGGGTCGCCAAACTTTTCTGTACCGAGAACAACTTCTGTTCAATGAAACACATTGAGAGCTACTAATATTAGTAGACCAATTGGCATGAGATAACGTACCTGTAAGTTCCTAGTATATGGTACCCAGTGCATGGAAGTTAGAGAGACACTCCAGGAATTGCAGCACTGGGTGTGCTATCCTGGGTGTGACACAGACAACTATGCTTGCATCTTGGAACTAGTAATCACTAATTTATAAGGGCTAAGAAATGGACTTAAAGAGGGTCCTGTCCCCAAAAAATAGTAATGAAACTCTTTGTGAATTTGAAACTAAGAACAGAATTGTATGCGCTTTACGTTGCATGCCCTATTACCATCTTCATGGTGCACATTTGCTTGGCCTCAAAAGGGTCAAACCCTGATTAACTCCAATATCATTCTTCTGCAAAAGAAATAAAGCACAAAACTAACAAACATGGACCCAAAATGCAGTGTTGATATCAAATACTGAATGTTGAATTAACATGAAGACATTGCGGGGAACGGGTTGTAGATAAACTCTGATGGTAGATGCAATCAGGGCAGGAGGTGTAATAACTATAAGATCAGTACAAGGAAGAGGTACTCACTTGGTAAAAGAAATCCTGGGTAGAGCGACCTGGCGGGCGATTCTCCACGGAGACTGTCACAGGACCAGAAGACACCTTCGTGCTTGCAGAGACCTCACAGACGACTCTAAGGGGCGAAATGAGAGAGACTGCTTCACATAGTTCAGACTCTTTAGCTTTCAGAAGTTCTGTGCCATACACAGAGCACAGAAGAGAGGTACTAGAGAGGTGCAAGGTCTGCACCAGAAACCATGTGATGGGGGGGGGGGAGCAAGGACTGGCATCTGGGCAGTCTGGAGAAAGGGGTGAGTTGTGGGGGAATAGTTCAATATATCATGGGTTTTAAAAGAACAAAGGGGAGTAGGAAGATATGAAAAATGTATTAAGTCCCTCGGTAAGAATACTGTGGGGGAAGCATGTGAAAGGCAACGTGTTTCAATGCCTCAGGGTATTAACACATTCAAGATATAAGCTAGCTGTTGCTTAGCAACCCTGACTGGCAGACTACACCGCCCAAGTCCAATATCCATCGTGGCCTTGACCACCTCTGACTGGCCTGCCCTGGTAGCACACGCACCAAGAGTATGGAATAGCAATGACAAGGAGACAAGATGTTGCTATTTTAACAGAGCAGATCTTCTGTGATCTTAGGTTTTCTGAAGTCTTAGGTTTTCTGAAGTAGGATAAATGCTGTTCTCCTGGAGCCATCAGCACGGACTCTGTCAGGCTTTAAATGATTTACAGTTCTTCTAGAGCCAAACTGAACCCTTAGGGCAGTAGAGCACATGAAAACAGAACATCACTTGCATGTGTACATTGTAAGAGTTAGTAGTTAAACAGTCACATATATAGGAGGAATTTTGAGGAAGAGACACTCAGGCAGCTTAGTTATATAAACATTTGTTTGAAAAGAAAAGTTTCGATTTTTTTCCCATCTGAGGTTGTAATGTACAGCGTTCCAGAATCTGTCTTTATACGACGCTTGGTGCTATTTCAATTTCTTACAAGTCGGAGGATGTTTTGTTCCTGAGAATCAATTCACCACTGGAGATTGTAAAAGGGAGAAAACGTGGCCTAACGGCTAGAGTAGTCGACTTCGAAGCTGCAGAACCGGGTTCGAGTCTCGGCAATGACGTTGAACATCCTGTGATTCTGGGCAAACCACTTAATCTCCCCGTGCCTAACAAAAAATAATGTGTCAGTCTGTAACATAACTGGTGCTCATGTAAAGTGCTCTGATACCTTTCACTCAAGTTTGAGCTACATAAAACTGCAAAGAAAAGTAAGATGGTTGCCTAGTTTCAAAGCCTTGAACGTCAGCCACACAAGTTTAAATGTAATTCTTGCATGTAGACAGAGTGGAGGTCGTAAGATGGGGTAAAAGTAATCCAACTTTCTGGAGTTTGTTGCGAGGTGTGCAGCCCGAGCAGGATGGCTTTTTCGGCTGCTAGTGACGTCTTAGAAGCTCCTATCAAAAGTGCACTTCCATAGTCAATTTTTGAGATGACTTTGTCCTGCATAACTGATAAATGACATTTAGTGAGGATGGTTTTTAGGCATTTTAGGCAGTAAAGTGCTGCTCAGGTCGATTTGGTGACGTGAAGGAAGAGTTCATGGAAAGGCATGGATTCTAGTTTTTGTTTTTATTTCAGAATTAACGCTAGTTGATATCAATTTTAGGCAGAATATCTCTGCTGAATAAATTAAAGCCTGTCGGAGTCAAGCTATACCCGACTGACGAGCCCTAACATTGTGTGCAAAATAATGATGGGCTGGGATGCGGCCGGAGTAGTTACTAGTGGATGAGATGAATTCCAACATCCCATAAATGACTTTTTTGTATGCTTCAGTCCTCTTCTGTGTTCCTGCAACAACTGTACCTTCCAGAGAATGAGTGAGCAACGTGGAAGGGAGAGAGGCAGACTTAAAAACCGTCCATCCTTCGGAGGTTGGCAAATCGGGTTAAATAAATTTGTAATAAAAATGACTATTAGTCTTAGAAAGTGCAGTGATGAAGTATACACTGTTGATCAGATGTTGTTAGGTGGTATGCCAGCCTGGGCCAGGCCCACCTCCCTTTTCTACGCGCCATACTTCTGAACTCAGAGTTTGAGGATATTAAACGCCCTACAGCAAAACTGCTCCGCCTGATATTTTATGACTTGTCTTTATTAACAGGTCTGAAGGAGAAACCTTTTTCTAACTTTGGTCAAAAAGGTCAGCTTATACAGAGTGAAATCACTGCAAAGTGTTGATTTTCCATTTTGCCCTAGGCAAACTTTAGTTTCAATAAGATAACTATGTAAGTGGAATCTATAAACTCTAGTTCAGTCTTTGCGTTGGTTTGTACTCAGCGTCTGTAAATAGAGTGGGTTCTTGTATTCCTTTGTGCACCAATATCTTGGAAAAAGACCAGGAACCGCTAATCACAAACAACGAATAAAAAGGAAAAGTCACTGTATCCATGTATCCTCTGCAGTTTAAAAAAAAAAAATGTATATAGCACAAACTCGACCCAAAAGCATTGGAACGCTTTACGTTAACAGCAGTTACATTACATACGTCACATTCATTTTTTAGGCGCAGAGAGAAGAAGTGATTTGGCCAGCATCACAGGATGTTGAGCAGACGCAGATACTCAAACCTAGTTCCCCAGTTACAAATTCGGAAGCTCTGGCTGTTACGTCACATCCTCTCTAGCCTCATATGCCACTCACCTGGTCGAGATCCTATACAGATCTGGAACAGCGATGCAAGGGAGTCCGGCCACTGTCACCTCCACGTCCTCCACACTTTGGCCCAGATTGGACCCGCTGATGGTCAGTAGAAGGCCTCCCTCCAGCACCCCAGTCTGAGGCTGGATCTGAGTGTCCATGAGAGGATGAGAGGATGAGAGGAAAGAAAAGATGAACACTGAGTTTAGTAAGGCACACCCAAGTACATAGTTAGTAAGATAGCTCTTGGAGCTGGTGTTTGCAAGTGGTAATGCTCAGATTGATAACGTTCGGAAGTTGGTAAAGTAAGTGCCATTTAACTAGCCATAGTAACAGGTTCACTACCCTGATACAAAACTTTAGTGAAAAAGCACTTTTATAAGCAACAATTTACACTTTATACCTACACAAAGTCACAAAGATCTATGTGTTGATAGTATTACGCAACACTAGGGCATTCACTTTGTTTGCAACTGTGTGTTGCACACAGTTCTCAGCGTCTGGTCTTTATCCCAGGTGCCGCATAACAGTTGCCTAAGCATGCAGTGTCACAGGGGCCATCTTTGAATGGTTCAAGCATGGCCACCAGTGCATGCAGTCACAGGGGCCATCTTTGAATGGTTCAAGCATGGCCACCAGTGCGTGCAGTCACAGGGGCTGTCTTTGAATGGTTCAAACATGGCCACCAGTGCGTGCAGTCACAGGGCCATCTTTGAATGGTTCTAACAAGGCCCACTTCTGATATTAGCTACAACAATGCCACTATACAAGTATTGACAAAGCCAATATAATGGCGTTGGGGAGCGGGGTGGTATTTGTGGGTGTGGAATGCAGGGGGGGGTCACAGGAAGTAGGGGAAAAAGCATTTAGAAAGAAAGCACTTGACAAGTGGGGGCAGAGATGGAGTGGGTAGAAAAGGGAGGGTGTGGAGCACAGGAGCGCAGGGAGGAGCAATGAGTAGAGGGAGAGACAAAAGAGGAAAAGTATTTGCAATGCAATACGAGACTCATTTACGAGAGTTTATGCTATCGGCTTTGTAAATGACAATGCCTTTATTTAAGTGTTAATTATTGTTGCAAAGTCATCCTGTGCCCTGGGCGCCTCCCACATTTTTGCTGACTGGTACTGGTGGTAACGGACTGACCATGGGGTCTGCCTAACCAGGCCCAGGGCCAGTGCTATGCTGAAAACAACTAGAATACAGTGAAAACATCTACATACACTAGGGTACACTAAGGGCTGGGTACCCCCGTGATTGGTATGACCTACCCAATAGGGCCCTAGCACATATTAGGGCAGGGGGATTAAAACTACCCATCAGTCCCTAGTATATAATTGGGCGCGGCAGTTTACTCAATTGTACTGAGTGGAAATGCTTTCGAAACAAGTTCTCTAGGATGATGAAAGCTTGCAACAAGTGTGATCTTATGGAAGTGTACACTGGTATGTTGCTTTTTGGGAAAGTGTGCATTACTGAAAATAGGGGGGCATCCGCTAATTAAGATGAGTTGACAGATTAAGTATTGGCTCAAAACCCCAGATTGGAAGGTACTTTTGCTGGACGGGTACGATTTACGGGCAGTTTTAAACATGATATGGATCCCACAGTATCTACTGCTGGAGTAAGAGAGTCAAAGCAGGGCAGACGGGAGAATGCCGTAATGTGTCTGTAGTGTTCAGGCAGGGGATATCTTTGCAGCCATTCACAGAGAACTGCACAAGTGATTAAGCCCTACGTACTTAAGTGAAGCAAAGATTAGATCAGATGGCGTGGCTTACGAAATGCCTCTGTAACCATATGCTATGAATCGAGTCACAGCGTCGGGTTTGGGAGTTGTGCTACTGAGACTCTCACCTCTGCATTGATCCATTCCCTCTGCAAGCGCTGAGACATAGCGATAGTAAAGGTACCACAGCTGATGATAACACAGCACACGCACTGTGCGTTTTACTGCTTTCTTTTTCACAACCGGGTTCTTGAACCCGAAGTGACCCAATATGGAAGCAGTTCAACGAAAGTGAAAAGGCTACGAATTCTACTCTCTTTCCAGCGCCACCTGCAGCACGGGAGGAAGAAATGGATCCAAATATGTCGGTTTCACATGTCTGTAGATGTCGTCGTAGATTACGGTCTGTTTTTTGGGTGAAAGGAAAGTGATGGGATCAAGGATGCTGCTTACTGTAACCTGTATTATCAAAGCGTTTTTCTACCAGATGCGGAGGCCTCTGACTTATATGAACACTTTTTAGAGTTGTCGGGCTTGCTGTTTTTCCCCAACAATGAAGACTGATATTTTAGTCACTTATGTAAAGCGCCACGGTATTGGACCTCTTTACAGGAGGACCGGTTGTAATGGAAAATGCGGTCCTCACCAATAAAAGCAAAATAGATCAATGGTTGGTGGTGAATTCCTTATTTAGTGGTAAAGTAACGGAGCCCACAGCTGACACAGCCTCAGACAGCCAGGTAAAACTGACTCAACCTGTGCGCTGGCTACATCAGGAAAGCTCCACATTTCAAATCACAATAAAATATAAACAGTAGGCGCGTGAAAAACTATTCATAATGCACGAGAATAAGCCCTTCAAACAATAACAATTCTAGAGATATGCAGTGCCCAGAGCGGCTCCCAAGTGCACGCGTGCACATAACTCGAGAGCGACAAGGAGGTACAACACCTCCCTCTTAACAACAAGCGCTCGCCATAACAGACAGTTTCCTCTCTTTCTGCCATCCCTTTGAGACTGGCTTGGTCTGACTTACGTTTGTGACAATTCCTGTGATGCCACCTGTGATGTCAGACGTGGTGATGTCACCTACTTACTGCCTAACTAGGTTAGTCCCCCCACTTCTTATTTTAGGCCATGTGCCCTTGCCTGCAACATCCGAACTTAGACTGTGTCCCTGTTTCTAGATTTATAGCCTAGAATTTGAGCGTCTGTGGCCCACCCCATGCTCTATGAAGCCTCTATGATTGTGGGTCCTCTGCCAAGCTGGCACGTGCCCTTTGCCCTCCTTCTCATCCTCCAGTGAGAAGAGCGCAGACGGTGTCACGAATAACTTCACACCCGCGCACGCTGCAGACAATGTGATAAGCATCCTCCAGTCAGGGTGACACTGCAGGGTCATGGGCCCTTTCCATCTTTGCGTAACACATCTGTGCGGAAGTGCACACTGGTTAAGAATGCCTGCTCCGCAGCGCACCCTCTATTCAGTGGCACTGCAGACGGGTTCATATACATCCTTCCACGTGTTCCAGTGCACCCAGATAGCCTTATCAGTACATCACCAGC